>NC_069122.1:43651040-43968449 GCF_026914265.1 Mya arenaria
AAAAATTCAGAAATCAACGCCATAAAAATTGCTGTTTTTGATATAAACAATCATTTGGGGCAGTTGCTTGAGCAATTTTCTCTAAAGCACCCTGTAAGAGATTTCTATGCAACATGCAATGGTTTCAAGAAAGCTCTTTGTTATTCCCCTTGGCAAGATCTTGGCTGCTTGGTGGAGAGCGCTTTTTTGAATGTTGCATTGCGTAGAAAATCTCAATCTTAAATAAAAGGTTAAAATCACAACGTTTTGAAAAGAGATTCTGGCTGCATGCTTTATTTCAGTAGGCAAACTAAATGCAGGGCCAAGTAAAAATGTGCTTTTAAAAGCAGGTCAATGCTCAAATATGTAATGCTTCTCTGTGGTTTACCCAAAGGACTTTCTTCTCTAAGGCATCATAACATGGATCAACATCAATGTCAACTATTGCAAATAAATGGACAAACAGCTTACCTTAGGGCTGGGTATCTTTATTTTCAGCTTCTGTCTCATCTGCAAGGCTTTTGACGGACTTGTGATGTCGTCCGGAATTTCCATTCGCGTTCCCATGGCGATTGTAATCCAAATAAAACACACACCTTTTATTAAAGATTAACAAACTAATCTCCACTGCACTCAAAAATGAACTTGCTTCAAATACACACTCTTCAGATTCCACTCTGTATCACACTCTAGCTGTAACTTTATAAAACTGCGTGTTCTACTTCGCACATCATATGTTACCAAACCTTAATCCCTTATTTATGCAAATTTTAAAAAGTTAATTATTTTTGCATTGAATTATGACGATATTAAAATCCCTTTGTTATAAGAGGGAATATACCATGACGAGGACTTTCTTAAATCATGAACTTGGTGCATCACTATCATGGTAAACTGTGAACTAGATTTATGATGTATTAATGATAAACATATATGATAATTGAAATATTATCTCTGTACAGGTGACTTAACCTACAAGGTCTTTGACAACTCTTTGAAATGAAAAAAATGAAATGCTTAAAGGGACTTTATCACCAAGTTTATGGCCTGACCTTGAAGACCTTATTTTTGTGTGCTGTGTGAAGAAATGTGTGTCATAAGGATATACGGAATAATTGTTTGTTTCAGTGTCAGGTCATAATGTATTTCACAAAGCGAGTACCAAAATTTACATTGTGCCTCAAAAGGATATAAAATGAAGGCTAATTTTTTGTTTTTTTCAGAAAAGCACTCTAAACTTTATGCAAACATAGAATCAATGACGTGATTGAAATTGTGGTCCAACACTGAGTGCACTGATTTTTGTTTTGCACTTGCAAAGAACTGGCTAAAGTTTCAAAACAGTGAAAAATATCAGACTGTTATTTTCACTGTTTGAAACTATTTCACTGATGAAAGTCTTTAAACAATGGAAAGTATATTATAAGAATTATTAATGAAAGAATTGTTATTTATACAGTGTTTGTTAAAACAAAGGAATAAAATAACTAAATTGGACCTGCATTATGCAATTTAGAAAAAAATAATCATTATGTTGCTAACATGAAATATGTAAGAAAGTGCCTCTAAATTGCAATCACTTCAAAAAACAGCTGCTACTGATATACCTACCGATGGGTGCACAATCTTTTTGCACTGCTTAATTCTTTATTTTTCCTGATGAAACATTGACAAGCATGATTCTTTCCGTAATAAAAACGTTACCAAGATTTGAATGAAAGATTTTTACAACATGATGATGTTTTTATGAGTTAAATGTATCATGTAATCTCATTAAGTTAAGAACCATAACAAAACTCACATTCTTGAGTACATAATTTTAACAAATTTAACCTTTTTTGCTGAAAATTGTAATCGGAGTCTCCAAAATCTTGTTAAAACTAGATGTTTGTTGCCAAATTACAACAATGTCAAGCCCATCACTGTCATAATAAGGAAATAGTGCTGATAAAGGTCACTCTTTGAACTAAATTGTTACTGTTGGACAGTTTATGACTATGCTTGATAGTGATTTCAAACGAATTTTAAGAAAAAACGTACAATGTTTATACACCAAAAATATGCATGAAAATTGTCTAAACAATATACGCATATATATGGATAAATCTGATGAAAAGTAGCAGATATTTAAAATAATCGTTGTCAAAAATTACGAAATTCTCACTTAGTTGAAAATATGCTTATTGAATACGGCCCCAGACCAATAAGTGTGACCTTGATTCTATTTATATATACCCTCTTCTCATGGTGAAAATTTGTGCCAAGTTATTTTTAAAACCAAGTTAGAGCCTGGACAAGCTATAATACATGGACTATTTATCAATGGCGTTTGAGTGTGACCTTTAACTGTGACAAACAGAAATGTGTCTTGCACGCGACAATCTGTTTCTTCTGTTCTGATGGTAACTTTTGTGCCATGTAATTCTAAATTAAATTTCCTAAATGCAGGGCCAAGTAACAGCTCAGATAAGTCAAAATACAAGAAATTTGGAACGATGACCTTTCAGTTATAATGACCCTGACCTTTGATCAACAGACATTGGGCTTTAACCCTGTCTTCTCATGGTGAACATTTGTGCAAAGTTATTTTAAAGATCCCCCAATATGACCTTGCCTGTTGACCTACAGATACACAGGTTTTCACTGGACATGTCTCCTTCTCATGGTTAATATTTGTGAAAAGTTATTTTGAAATCCCTCAAAACATGGCCAAATCCAGATCCAGTCCAGATAAGCCAACATCAAAGTACTTTAGACCAATGACCTTTAAAAGTGACCTTAAATCATGAACCACAGACATTCTTATTGTAAAACCACACAAGTTCTCATGGTGAACAATTGTTATTTTCAAATTCCCTCATTGTCCAAGTATCAAGCAGAACAAACCAAGATTGAACTGACAGATGGACGAACAAATGCACATACACCAAACTGCCACTCAGTGATAATTATGTTGAGCAAACCACAAGAGGGCTCGAATAAAATTTATAATCAGCGATTGACATTTTATCATGTTCAAAATAATTTCACATAATCATATTTTTTTTATTATTAACTCACTTTTAGGATATTGTTATTATTATTATGAGTAACACAAACATGAATTCTCCAAAAATATCTTTTAATTTGTTAAGATATAAATCAATTAAGGTACCTGAATTAAAAATTGTAGTCCTTTAAATGTCCTAAATTACAGTAGTATTTTACTGTTCACAAATTTTAATTTCTCAAAATGTAGACTAATCTATTGTAAAAACAAACTTCTCTTTCAACTCCTTTACTATTGGGTTTCAATTCTTAAATAACTCCATCAAATATTTGAATAGTGTCTCTTACAAAACTGCATGTGTGCAAAGTAACTTACAATAAACATGCTCTTCACCTTCAATACAGAAAAACCTTACAGTTGACATACCCTGAAAATAAAGGAATTACTCAAATTTGTTTCTTTATGTATTGAAAAAAATCCAATGGACTTGCTTTTTATCTAATTTCAAAGGCATTTTTCTCACATAAAAACCATGGTAACACCTTAATAACTAATGCACCTGTCTTCAGATTATAGAAATACTAGAATTACACTAAAGACTATCACTTACTGGATCTTATTATATAATTTACTGTTTAACAAGACTCTGCTTAAACTGAACGAATCTTTTTAAAATATCACTTGGATCTGATGCAGGTGATGGCTGATTAGAAGATTCATTTCTAACTCGATCTCTTCTATATCATGCATGCTCTGATGATCTTAACACTTCATATAATTATGCAACGCTGCAGTTTAAGTAATGGTTCAAGATGCAGTGGCATTACAATTTATTTCCTGTAAGTACATACTAGCTATCTTTAACTTTTTAGTTTTTCTTAAACTACCTACTTACTGGGCCAGCCAACTTTGATATCTACACTTCACCTGATAAAAAATTTACGACAAAAAATATGAAAGTTGTCAAAACGGTCAATCCTTGAGAATGCAGCTTTAAACAATGAGACATTAATCTCACATGAGCCATAAGGCTGTTACGCTAGCAAAGCAAATGTGAATCAAAAACAGCAAAAAATTGCAAAATGCCTGAAGATGTTGCGGAACAAAGCTTCAACCTTGTAAGCAGTATTAAACTGCATTTATACGAAATCTAGGGTCATCTTTGAAAGTTGAGATCTTATAAACGTGCACATCACAGGAGAAAAACAAATTGCAGGGATACAAAATAATACATTTATCTCTCTGTTTTTCACTCTAAGCACATCATCATGTAAACAACACTGTAAGAAGAATTAAACTGCACTGAAATAAAATCTAGGGTCAACTTTAAAAGTCTACATTTTATAAACATGCTCAAATTGCACAGATTCAAAACAATTTATCTCTATGTTTTTCACTGTATGCACAGCATCATGTAGATTATTGTAATACAATCCTACCGTATTAGGCTTATTCATCTGGCTCTTTAGCACGCCTACTAAATGCCAGCTCCACCACTTTATCGGTGGTGCAATGAAAACGAGCAGTCAACAAGATGAAAAAAATGAGCTGTCAACACTTCAAGAGTATGATTTATATTATATTTGATTTATATTATATTTGATTTATATTATATTTGATAATTTCATTTAACAGACATATTTAGAAAATCAGAGTATGTAACCAAGTACCATGTAAGAACACTTTTTCCGCATGTTCGCAACGATCATGTTTCAATATTCTTCGTACTATGGTGCTAGGAATTTTTTTCCTGAATTGGAGTTGTGCATATTTTGAGATCTGCTTGCATTTTAAGTACACTTTAATGCTTACACACACTTCTTAGAGATTAAATATCCATATATCTCTAAAAAAGGTGGAGCTGTATGTTGCTGTAGTGATGGCGCTGTCAAGTAGTGGTGGTGCTGTCAAGTATGTTTTGCGTCAGAAGTAACATTATGATTTAAATTTCAATATAGCCACACCAAAATTATTTTTTTGTTTCACAGATGTTTGCAAAAACAAATTAGAGGAGCAAGTCATTTTTTTTTAATATAATCTTGTCATTTTTCATAAAAACTTGCATAATAAGTATAAAGTTCCTGGGCGCAAGCATTCTATAATTATTGAGTGGAAACAAAGTGTGACGTACAGCCTTACTGCCGGACAGAAGGACAGACTGACGGACAGGGAAAAAACAATATGTCTCCCCGAGAAGGGGGAAACATAATTCTCAGTTCAAGTATCTTGACCTGAATCAGAAAGCCTTGTGTGCAAAAAGTCTTTGAAAAATACTTTTTTAAACAGTTTAAAGCTTAGACCAGTGGCAACTTCTGATTTTATCATCATGACAAACATTTCACACCCAAAACATCAATTTGGTGTGGCCTAGTTCATGTGTAACAAATTAATCAAATTTATTCATCAGCAAGTGACAGAATGACAGTAAACGAATGCAGAAAACAATTTGTATAACTTAGGTAAAGTGAATCATTAAGATGTTGATCATTGCCAAATATATAACTTGTAGCCTAATAAACAAAATACAGTGCATGAAATACTTTGCTCTGATTGGCTGGTTTGAAACTATAATGAGCCTTAAGAATATCACAGCTCTCATTAAAACAAAACTCTTATGGTTTAATTCCTATGCAACAGCATTAAAAATTTTGACAATAAAAGATAAAATGAATATAAAATAATGTCAAAGCACTTATTCATTTTTTGTAATTGACAAAAGGGGCATAAACTAATATGTTTTTTTTTTAAGTTACAGAGGCCACAGTAAGCAACTAAGATTGAATTTAAATTTAAGATCAGAAACTAAGAGTTTTGATTGGCCTGTATATTTAGCTGACCAATAGGCTGAATAGAATTACTGAAGCATGTCTAAGAATAAGGATAAGATCAATATTGAACACTGGCCCTGATTCATCATACTATCCAAATCTTCACATTTCTTTCCATAACCACAGACTGTTAACAAATTCAGTCTGTTCTACTTGTCATCAGCACAAAAACATCAGCTCTACCTTATCATATTATTATCGTATTGTTTACTCTACATAGATCTATGTCAACACCGTCTCTGACCTTCAATGTCTTCGTTACCTTAAATTGTATGGTATCGTTAATAAGTTGAATGACCTCAAGTTAACTCTTACTATGCTATATATCATTAATAGGAAAGTTCCTTTTATGTTAAAGCTGCACTCTCACAGTTTTGATAAGTTATTTATTTTTTGTCTCCGAACGAGCCAATTTTTGGGAAAATGCATTAAAACCAGTTATATAAGACTCACTGCAGCTGACAAAAAAAAAAAAATAGATCGCAGATTTTTACATTCAAGTTCAAAAGTTGATGTTTTGTGCATTTTTCTTAAACCGTTAGTAACTGTTAATAACGGTTTAAGCCATAAAACATTAATTTTCGAACTGAAATATGAAAATCTGAGATCTGATCTTTTGTCAGCAATCATTTATCCATACATGTGATAACGTCCCGGACGTCCGGGATTGTCCCGGAAATCGTATCTCTGTCACGGAGTCACGGAGGGTGCATGTTTGTCCTGGAAAGTCATAAAAAAAAAACGAAAAAAAATAATCTCGGAATCGATTATCTTAATTTTACCAATGTAAGTCAGCTATTTTGGCTGTCCGGGACACTGGTCGTAAAACACAGGACAAATTGACACTAATCCATTAATTGGTACGTGTGTCGTCGAGGTCATCGTCAATCACCCGATAATTGATCTATTGGCCTATTGTTGTGCTTAACGAGTCGGGAGGGTTCTTGTATACAAATTCATTGTTTTCATACGAATTTGTTTGGTCTTATGAATGATAGCTTTTAATTGATGAATTTATATTTTTCACACATTTTACCGACAAACGAGAATGAAGGTAAGTTCAAAGAAAGTGACAAAATGAGTAAAAAAACAAAATTAAAACACGGAAAACATCCCATATTCCATTCAAATTTCAAAGTCGATATGTCGTTATACTTTAAACAACTTACGCGTCCATAAGGAATTTTAGTGTTTTGAACTTTTTTTCGAACTATCGTTGTGTATTATACGCCGAAATAAAACTGACGATATGGGGTTTACAGGTGGTTATATAGAGTGCTTTAATCACATGACCATGGTAAGTCACTTGACTGCTTTATACAGCCGATTGTTGACACGTCTCTATCAAAATTATATGCATCTCCAAACGGAAAAAAGCTCATCGACTGGAAAATCTTCTTGATCGTCTGGAAAACATTGTGTGTCATCAATTGCAAACGTGGAAATGGAAAAAATTAATATTTTTTAACGCATGTTCTCAAAAGCGCTGTAAAACAGGTGCCCGTATAGTTGTTTATTTCCTGTTTTAATGAAACCGAAAGTAGACTGCATATCCTCCTGGTTAGCACTTCATTTAAAGCTTGGGAAAATATCAGGTGGTTTTATTTTTTTCAAGAAAAAGCAGAAAAAAACAAGAGATGTTTGTCAAACATTATGCCCCCCCTGAGCGCCATGTTGTCAGGATTATATGGACAATTGAATGGACCGAAATGACAGCTGATTTGTTGCTGTTTTAAGATTATGACCATTAAAGTGTGAGGATAAAGTGTGTTATGACCGTCATGACCTTTGACTCTATGAACTCAAAATCCAGAGTCATCAGCTGGTCACCAGAAACCTAAATGTCAAGTTTGAGGGCCATGGGTGCAGGCATTGTCAAGTTATCACACAGACAAGTTTTTTTCGTTCAAGGTCACTGTGACCTTGACCTTTGACCCGATGACCACTTAAATCATAAGGGGTCATCTACAAGTCAGATGCAACTCCAAGTTAAGTTTGAAGGCCATGGGTTCAGGCATTGTTGAGTTATCACTCGGACAACCTTTTACCATTCAAGATCACTGTGACCTTGACCTTTGGCTCTATGAATCCTAAATCAATAAGGGTGATCTACTGGTCAGGCTTAACATCCATGTCAAGTTTAATGATCATAGGTTCAGGCATTGTTGAGATATCAGTGGGGGAAGATTTGTTAACTCTTTTGCGTTAAAGGTTACTGTGACATTGACCTTGGCCTGATGACCCCCAAAGTCAATTGGGGTCATCTACTGGGCAGGCCCAACCTTCATGTCAAGTTTGATGACCATAGGTCCAAGAATTGTCGAGTTTGCTTTCAAGGTCACTGTGACCTTGACCTTTGACCCCTAAAATCAATAGGGGCCATCTACTGGTCAGGCCCAACATCCATGTCAAGTTTGAGGGCCATGGGTGCAGGCATTGTTGAGTTATCACTTGGACAACCTTTTATCATTCAAGGTCACTGTGACCTTGACCTTTGGCCCAATGACCCCTAAAATTAATAGGGACAATCTTCTGGCCGGGCTCAACCTCCAAATCAAGTTTGAGGGCCATGGGTGCAGCCATTGTCAAGTTATCACTCGGATAACCTTTTACCATTCCAGGTCACTGTGACCTTGACCTTTGGCCCAATGACCCCTTAAATCAATAGGGACCTTCTTCTGGCCAGGCCCAATCTCCAAGATAAGTTTGAGGGCCATGGGCGCAGGCATTGTCGAGTTATCACTCGGACAACCTTTTACCATTCCAGGTCACTGTGACCTTTGGCCAGATGACCCCTAAAAACCATAGGGGTCATCTACTGGTCAGGCCCAACCTCCAAGTCAAGTTTGAGGGCCATGGGTGCAGGCATTGTCAAGTTATCACGCGGACAACCTTTTACCATTCAAGGTCACTGTGACCTTGACCTTTGGTCTGATGACCCCCAAAAACAATAGGGGTCATCTCCTGGTCAGGCCCAACCTCCATGTCAAGTTTGAGGGCCATGGGTGCAGGCATTGTTGAGTTATCACTCGGACAAGCTTTACAATTATTTTACCATTAAAGGTCACTGTGACCTTGACCTTTGACCCGATGACCCCCAAAATCAATAGGGGTCATCTACTGGTCAGGCCCAACCTTCATGTGAAGTTTGATGACCATACGTCTAGGAATTGTTGAGTTATCACTCGGACAAGCTTTGGTCTACCGACGGACCGACCGACCGACTGACCGACCGACTGACCGACCGACCGACATGCCTGTGCAAAGCAATATACCCCTCTTCTTCGAAGGGGGGCATAACAAACCATGTCAAGTAAAAAATATGTCTTGGCAGTCAAAATAGGTACATTTTCAGACGTTAAAAACGACTTAACTAGCCCCAGATATGCTCTAGAATGCACTACAGACATTCCCCATTTAAAAAAAATACTGGGGGGCATGCCCCCGGACCCCCCTTGTGTGCGTTGACATTACGACGAGTGTCCCGGAATCGACCCAAGAAATTATCACATGTATGATTAATCGTTGGTTAGCAGATATTTACGCAAAATATTTCTCTTTCCAAGACAACAAATAAAAATTTTATAAAAACAGTATATCTGTGAGAGTGCAGCTTTAACGGGACTCTGTTCATGTTTTATAAAATAAACTCTCCTTAAATTTGGTAAATCATTTTAAGTAGGGATGGCAACGAGTAGTAAAATTGGTACTCGAGTACCCAGACAATCATCCGATCGAGTACTCTGGTACTCGATTACTCGGAAAAAATGAATTTGTTTTCGGGAAAGACAAGATCGTGTATAATACATGTATCGTTCATGACGTATATTGTGCGTTGGTCGTATTATTGGTAATTTCATCTTTAAATTAGACTTTTATTATGTACTTTAACTGAAAGTTAAATAAAAGGAAAACAAATGCTGTTTCATGCTTGATAATAATGAAGGAAATACTTCGTACTGTATTATTGTTGTTTACCTCATTAAAATTCGTGATTTAAGATATCAACCAATCAATTGTGATAAACATAGTTAAAATACGCCCATTAAGAAATCAATGCTCGTAACGGTCGCTACTCGTTCGCTCGTTAGCGTCCATTGTTTCGTGAAAGGTCTCTAATTGGTAAACAATAGACTTGTGTAGGTGAAAGTTGGGCTATCAAAACTTTGCTAATTGAGATCAGTGCTAATTGGAAATAGGGCCCCTTCGTTGACAGTTTGCAACTCGCAACTAATTTATTAGGGTCAATTGTGTACACAGCGGGGATTTGAGGGACCATAAATTGTCCTCTTGGCAACTAACCAGATCTGTTATTTCGTCTGTAAATCGTGTACTTTGTGATTTTTTCCGAGTAGTGATTTGGTACTGGAGTACTCGGACGTTCGATCAAGTACTCGAGTACTCGGGTACTCGTTGCCATCCCTAATTTTAAGTGTTAAAACCAAGATACTGACCTCTGTAACCCTTAAATAATTGTTGATAAATGTCCAAATATTGTCTTTGAAGTCCATGATGTTGATTTACTACAAAAAATGCACAGCAAAGTGAACACTTATGCTTGTCTGATTATTCAGTCAAAAAAGGGGCATACCTCAATTTTTTTCATAAAATTAAGGGCATTGCAATACCCATGTGCATAATGTTTCTGGCTACTTGATGGCAACTTGTTGTTTCATGTCTTGAAACAGTTTTTGTGTTTAGGCCGGCAGTTTTTGCACAATGATGAAAAT
Source organism: Mya arenaria (assembly GCF_026914265.1). Taxonomy (NCBI): domain Eukaryota; kingdom Metazoa; phylum Mollusca; class Bivalvia; order Myida; family Myidae; genus Mya; species Mya arenaria. The sequence goes on from NC_069122.1 coordinate 43,661,567, forward strand.
GTTGACCACAACACCCAGGCTATGACAGTTTGTTTCTTTGTACAACAATCAGACAAGTTAAAATAGCTCAGAACTACATACCCCTTCATAAACGGTTTCCAGCTCATGCGGCTGATAGTTGCTGAGAGTATCGTCCGGATACAGGTTCCAGTCTGCCCCTCTGTCTGCATCTTCATTTAGTTCAACCAGCTGGATATTCTCACAATCTTGTTCTTCATTCATGCTCGTATTGAGGAAAGGATCTTGCTTTTCATGTTGCTCTGATTCAAATGACAAGATGGCTGGTGTTTTGTGTAAGGCCCTTCTAAATTGTTGGCCATTCTCTTGTCCACGTTGGCCCTGTGTTGTGTAAGAATAGTTACTCCCGCGATCGGGCGTACCAACACTGAATATTTTGCAAGCTCTTCCGGTTTTCTCTGGAGATTTATAAGAGATCTTGGTATTATGATGGCCCTGCTTGTTTTTATTCAGTTTACTATAATGCGGCAAATTTTTCTCCTTCAAAGGACTATGACGATCTTTTTCATCCTTGTGCCATATTTTTGAAATTTTTAAATTCCCAAAAAGCCATCCTCCATGTTTTGAGTGGCTGTCTGAATTCGTCTGGTATTTAGGATTCCCATTCTCACAGTCAATTTTTTGGTAAGTAGAAGGGTTTACATTTTCTTTACCATTTTTTGGCCAAGATGCGCCACTTTTTCGTATCAGCGCCTCTTCTTCCACAAGGAAGATATCTTGGTCGAACCGTGTCATACCTAAAAAAAATATTTAAAAAGAGAATCATATACTTCGCTACAGAAGCAAAATTAAAGCGCCAATATTGATGCCAAAATAAGCGTAAATGGACTAATAAATCGAGGATATTTGGTGATTTCTGTGTAAGCTCGTGCCTTATCTATCAAGTATAATAGAAAATATAGTTCACCAGTCAAATTAAATAGGATCTTACACTAAAATCAACAAATTTTCCGTTTCTTTTATGCTTCTTTTTTATAACGATTATTTTTGGCAAATTTTACTTGTTCAAAAGTGAGTGTTTAATTATGATCTAGGAAAAGTTACTACAATTGATTTTAAAAGTAGTTCTTAAATTAAGTTGATATTATCATTCCTTAGTTTGCAGTGAAAATAAACTATTATTTTCACTGTTGTTATTTCACTGATAAACTTAAAAATAATTGATGGTTGAGGTTAATTATACCAAGTTTTGTCATATATATATATATATATATATATATATATATATATATATATATATATATATATATATATATATATATGCGCATTGGAAGGCGATAGTATGATGATGAAAACACGACAGTACAATGATGAAACACGACAGTACGATGATGAAAACGCGATAGTATGATGATGAAATGTGACAGTACGATAGTATGATGATGAAAACGCGAAATCAGGATAGTTTATGGCAATATCATCATCGTACTATTTAGCTGTCGTATTATTGCTTTTTTGGTTATTGTACTGTCGCGTTTGCATCATCGTTCTGTCGCATTTTCACCATCGTAGTTTCGTGATTTCGCGTTTTCATTATCGTACTATTGAATATCCCGTTTCAGATCAACACATTCATAGGCCATGGCCCTAACGGCATTCTGTACCAAATTACCTTCTGATGGTAAACTTTGCATCACCAACCCTCGATCTCTTGAAGCCCTGTCTATAAACTGGGGCTGAGGAGACCGTAATTGTGTGGCCCTTGTGGGGTTATCGTGATAAGATGCCTCTTCAGAAGGGTAGTGTAAGGCCCTAGTGGGGGATACATGTTTTGAGCCCTTCGATGCAGTTGCATACTTGGAGGCCCCTTTAGAATTGTAGACTGAGGCCCCTTTGGGGTTGGTGTGATGTGAGGACTCTTCAAAGTGGTAGCCATAGGCCATAGAAGAGGTTTTGGCAGAGTGAAGAAGATGGTGAAGTTCTTCACCGAAGAAACCGATTCCTGATTCATCATCTGACATGGCTTTGTTGCTGTGAATATTTAAAGAAATATATAAATCAGTTAAGGACATATATATTTTCATAGAGATGTGTAGGCCTGTCTTAATGGAAAGGTTTGTAGCATATTAAATTAAATGTGTATGCTATTCCCTAAATATTTTACGCATCTAGCACAAACCCCTCCTAAAATCAACCAAGTTTGCTTTTGAGTTCAATGTAGAAGAGAAAAAGTAATAAACAAGAGCCGTCGTAAGACAGCGCGCTCTACTACGCCGCTTTGACTTAGAATAGAATAACGATGTAATAATACCAAGTTTAGTCTCTTTATGTCAAACCTAACTAAAATTATTCGATATATAAGGTAATTTTGATGCTGCCCTCCCAACGGCCCGCCCAAACAATGACACAAGTCATTCAAATAACTAGATTTCCCATAATGAAAATATGGTTAAGTTTATACAAATATTCCTTTCAAAGGAAATTTAAAAAACAAAACAAACAAGAGATGTCACAGTATGTGACGAATGCCCCCGAATGTGACATTGACCTACGAACAAGGTCAGTACATGAAAAGTTGATCTTGCCTTTATGTGTCAAATACATATGGCAAGTTATTTTAAATTTCCTCTGAACATAAAAAAATACCACCCATACTTGACAACCTACACTGTTATGTCCTTATATTCAGAATTCCCTTGCGAATAAACACTTAGTGTATCTTTCACCTTAGAGGTAGGGACATGGGTCTTGCACAGGACACGTCGTCTTCGTATGTGGAACACATGTAGCAAGTTATTTTAAAATCTGTCCTTACAAGGGAAAGTTACAGCCCGGACACGACAACCTATACCCTATGTCCTTGTATGCAGCACTCCATTGTGAATAAACACTAAGTGTGACCTTGACCTTTGAAGTAGGGACACAGGTCTTGCACGCGACACGTCGTCTTGGTATGTGGAACACATGTGGCAAGTTATTTTAAAATCTGTCCATACAAGGGAAAGTTACAGCACGGACACGACAACCTATACTCTATGTCCTTATATGCAGCACTCCATTGTGAATAAACACTAAGTGTGACCTTGACCTTTGAGGTAGGGACACGGGTTTTGCATGCGACATGTCGTCTTGGTATGTGGAACACATTTGGCAAGTTATTTTAAAATCTGTCCATACAAGGGAAAGTTACAGCCCGGACACGACAACCTATACTCTATGTCCTTATATGCAGCACTCCATTGTGAATAAACACTAAGTGTGACCTTGACCTTTGAGGTAGGGACATGGGTCTTGTACGCGACACGTCGTCTTGGTATGTGGTACACATGTGGCAAGTTATTTTAAAATCTGTCCATACAAGGGAAAGTTACAGCCCGGACACGACAACCTATACTCTATGCTTATATGCAGCACTCTATGGTGAATAAACACTAAATGTAACCTTGACCTTTGAGGTAGGGACATGGGTCTTGCACGCGACACGTCGTCTTCGTATGTGGTACACATGTGGCAAGTTATTTTAAAATCTGTCCATACAAGAGAAAAGTTACAGCCCGGACACGACAACCTATACTCTATATCCTTATATGCAGCACTCCATTGTGAATAAACACTAAGTGTGACCTTGACCTTTGAGGTAGGGTTACAAGTCTTGCACGCCACACGTCGTCTTGGTATTAGGAACACATGTGGCAAGTTATTTTAAAATCTGTCCATACAAGGGAAAGTTACAGAGCCGGACGAACGGACGGACGGATGGACGGACGGTGCGATTTTAATATGCCCACCTTCGGGGGCATAAAAAATCAAGGGCCATAATTTGTATTTGGGCTTAAAACGGAGTTATGTTTCTTGTTGTAAGATGGTCGTAAATAATTTTAAATTATATTTGGTGCATTTAATGAACGGTATAGAAGTTTTTTTATTAAAATCCCAACTTGCCCTTATCTTTTACTTGCCTAAAATTTTAACCTAAGTCAATCAGGGGCCATAACTTGTATTAAGGATATGGAGTTATGTAACCTCATTGGGTGATGGTCCTGGACAATTGTGTGAAGTATTAAGTCAATTGAATGAAGGGTATATAATTATTAAACAATATCCCAACCTGCCATTAAACTTTAACCTAAGTTCAATAGTCAATCAGGGGCCATAATTTGTATAAAAGATTTTAACCTAAGTTCAATAGTCAATCAGGGGCCATAATTTGTATAAAAGATAATATGGAGTTATCTAACCTCATTATGTGATGGCTCTGAACAACTGTGTGAAGTACTAAGTCAATTGAATGAATGGTATTGGAGTTTTAAGTGGAAATCCCAACTTGCCCTAAAACTTTAACCTAAGTTCAATAGTCAATCAGGGGCCATAATTTGTATAAAAGATTTTAACCTAAGTTCAATAGTCAATCAGGGGCCATAATCTGTGTAAAGAATAATATGGAGTTATCTAACCTCATCATGTGATGGCTCTGAACATCTGTGTGAAGTATTAAGTCAATTGAATGAATGGTATTGGAGTTTTAAGTGAAAATCCCAACTTGCCCTAAAACTTTAACCTGCCCTAAAAACTTTAACCAAAGTCAATCAGGGGCCATAACTTGTATTTAGGATAATATGGAGTTATGTAACCTCATTGTGTGATGGTCCTGAACAACTGTGTGAAGTACAGTACACTCCACGCGGAACTACCACTTTCCGTTTTCCTCGGCGGATTTCGGTCATCGCGGACACGACATCCAATTGATCATAATCCTCTTTCCTCGGCGTTTTTACTCGTTCACCCACCGAGGCTGATCAGTGGACCGTATAATTACAATCGCCGCGTTACTCGGAGGTAAAAACACCGCGAAACTCGGAGGAAAACCGATAAGAATCTCCCACTGTATCTAATTTTGTTTAATTTATTTGATAATTTTTGCTACACCCGTAATTGTTTATAAAAATAATATATTTCGTGTACCTAATTTTCGGACACCCAAAGAACATCAATCGTAACTTTCACACTTACCAAGTTTCACAGACGAAGATTATTGATTTTCATCTTTTATCCTGCCTAGATTACCTAACCGTATAGTACACCACTGTGACAAGTTAATTAGTAAATACCCATCTTAAAGATGTATTGCATGTAGAAAGAGAAAGTGTGAAATATTTATTGGAGGATTAAATAAATAACAAGGGCAATCAAGGGATTAAGAAAACAAAGACATGACATTTTTGTAAAACAAACTTATACCACGCTTATAGACTGTAAGAAGCAATTATGTACAGGTATACTTATTGAATCATCAATAAAAGTCAACACATTCAATGATATAGGTAACTAATTAATGTGATGAATTTAAGTTGGAAATGCAATACTCCAGTTACATTCGAAAACACCACTCAGACACACTAATCCTGCATAACAATATACATGCTCTCCATGAGATCCTCGTGGGTAAAACTGTGAGTTATGTGACGTCACACAGAGTGACTGTTTGATCTGAAGCCGATAGAATGTGTTATTCATTTCAATGCATGTATAAAATGATGTTTAATGGGATTTTAATTGACTTGATAAAGGATTCACACCTTCATTACTCCAATCTAATTTAAGTTCTCAACACCTTAATATATAGTAAGAGAAAGATCTATAACAATAACAAACACAAACGAACGCTATCTTTTAATTACATAATGTGAAAAACAACAGTTGTTAAACGATGCTGATGAATATTGATATGGAAATTTTCGATAATTGTTTTTAAAAAGAAACTTACTGTACTATGAAAAATTATTTATCTAATTATTTAATACTGTTTTAACAGAAGCAATGTACTGTAGTAGCTATGCACAACACGCGGAGTTCCGCGATTAGGTCAATAAATAGATACGATCACCGGCGCTACCGGCAATAAAACCCTCCATAGAAAATGATTAACTCGGTGCAACTCGGCGAAATTTAGCGAGGAAAAAGGTTGCGTACTCAGCGGAAATCCGCGATAAATTAAAAACGCCTCCGAGTCACCGAGGAAAGTGGTAGTTCCGCGTGGAGTGTACTGTATTAAGTCAATTGAACAAAGGATATATATAGAAGTTATTAATAAATATTCCAACTTGCCCTAAAACTTTAACCTAAGTTCCATAGTCAATCAGGGGCCATAATCTGTGTAAAGAATAATATGAAGTTATCTAACCTCATCATGTGATGGCCCTGAACAACTGTGTGAAGTATTAAGCCAATTGAATGTAGGGTATTGGACTTATAAGTGAAAATCCCAACTTGCCCTAAAACTTTAACCGGACGCCGATGCTGGGGTGAGTAGTATAGCCCACCTATTCTTCGAATAGTCAAGCTAAAACTTGAAAATTGTATCATCATCATTAGTTGTCTTGTCACTTTCTTGTCACTGTCAGTTTCAGTTACACCAGCGCATTAAAGGTCAAATATTTCTTGTAGATCTTGAATATTTGGATTATCCAAACAATGAAAGCCACGAAAAATAATGTCCCACAAACATTCATGATAACACTGTCAACAATCAGAAACCGTGGTTATCTACCTGCTTACAGAACAGTAATTCGATGTATGCATACAGTACTAAACAAAAGATTAAGAGACACTGTGGATACAATAGATCTAAATTAGTCGACTATGAAATTGCTTACATTCTATCCTCTACGAGATATCAATGACGCCATGAAAACTCGTGCAAAACGTGTCTAAGAGCTTGAGAACGGTTAAACACTACTTTTAGTCTAGTATTTTAGCGTCCAGTTATTCTTACGCAGTGATCTCCCTTATCAATAGAACGTTCTGCTGTTTTTATCTTGTTTACTACATTCAAAGTGACAAGTTAAAAACATTGCATTCAGATCGAAATATTGTTTAAATACTATTCGGGATTGCATTGTCAAAGTTGTCATAGTTTGACATCATTGAGTTTAATTGATGAAATTAGCCGCAAATAATATTGTATAGTATGGTATAGAGTCCACCATTCTTTGGATATCGATACAAAAATCATCAATCTTTACTGATCTTCCTCGTATCTTATCATGGTCCAAAAGGTGGCTCGTTTCTCTTAATCCAGTAAACCTGAATCAATGACATTTTCGCGCGTGCGCAACACTTCAATAACCATAAACACATAGAACTTACTTTTTTATGACGATGCTAAATGGACTTCTCATATATTGGCTAAAAATGACAAAGCTTGGCAACAAAGTGGTGTATTACGTGCTATCACGATCCAGCTTAGAGAGAATGTACATTCCCTTCTTTTCCCCTTTTGGAGGTTGATAACTCTATATTGGACAACTGTTCTCAGGAACTTGACAAGTCATTGAGGCAGTTCAAATAGAGGCCGCAATAATAATTACCGGTGCAACACAACTGTCCATACATGGGGCTTCTCACCGAACTTCATTGGGACACCTCGGCCAGTATCTAACAGAATTGTCTATCTCAAAGCTTGCCGGAGATGACCGAGTTGTTACGATTGTGGGACACTGCCAAAACGTAGAATAAAACATCGTCTTACTGTCTTTTACAGAATGAACAATCATCTAACCCTATTTATGTCCCAGATCTTGTTCCAAGCACGACCTGTTTAAACTCTTCGATCTACACACGATGATCAGGCGCTGATCCAGGAATTGACGTAGGAGGGGCATAGCTTTAGGGCGCAATGTTTGACATGCGTCCCTCCCTTAGAACCGAAAATATATTGCATACACTATTTGCATGTATGCTTGGGTTTACTGCTTCAAGTCCATTATAAAAAAAAAATTGAAACAAAAAGTGAACGTGAACGATTTTAGAGGGGTCGCGCGCCGGTCGCGCACCCCCCCCCCCCCCCTCCGTCTGAATCCGCTAGGGATGCTCCAGCCATCAACACGCGTATCAGATGTATGGTAATTCGTTTCCACCAAGACGTATCTGTGAATGGATCTCCCTTTCGTCTTTCTTAACTCTTTTTCTCTGCCCATTATATCATACTGCCTGAAACCAACTTTAATATGTCATGTCCACAGTCAACTGTCTCATTCAACAGGACTTTCTTTCCAAATGAAATATATTGATGCAACCGAAACGTTTAGTACGAGATGAGGGTCGTCGTGTACGTTTTGTTTGCTGCTGGAGCCTCGTGTGGGTCATAAAAGTATTAATATCATAAACAAAGTATCTGATTAAGAACTATTGACACAATAGTAAATCTTATTTTTAACATTATCAGGCGGTATGACTTTGACGATTAGATCATTATTTTTTATCTTCACTACATACTTTTTTGAAAAATAGCCACGCGTCTGTTTACTCTTATGTTAATACTATCAATGCGCCATGCAATTTCAGGTATAGTGTAAACCTGTTCTATGACGCTTATTTTCCAATCTTCTGTTGTTGTGTTTGGACATCTTTACCTCGTGTTGTTTAAATTGATGTGAATCTTTAAACTTACAATACCAGAGTGTCCAACGTAAATTATTTAAACATGTTCAGTGCTGAACACAATTTTGGGAGGTATTTTTGTATTTTCAGGGTATATGTTGACCTGGCATCAGAGCTATCGTAATATAAAAAGGCCAGACATGTAATCTCCTTTCAATTTTTACCTATATTTTAAAGGCCTTAATAGACAAGGCGGACATCATGGCCCTAAATCGCTCACCTGACTGGAAGTTAAACCTTGCGAATGAATTAGTTTATTGGTTTATTCCACTATACAACTTTAAAATCATGATCAAATAGTGGCATATGGTGTAGTGGTTAAGGTTAGCCAAGCACAAACATGATACTTGTTTTCAAAACACACATGTTCCTAATTTCATAAATGTAGCTTTAAAGGTAAAACAGGGGTAAAAGCAGTATAGATCATTTGCTGACAACATTGATAATTGTTTGCACAACTGCACACATTTTATGTTCATTGCTCTTGAATCAAAAATAGGAAAATAGGTCAAACGTCACAGTCAATGTCATCCAAACATTCATTGATAAATATTCTGAAAACTGTTCACATGGTCTAAATTTTACTGCTGTAGCTACCAAAATAAGAAAGTAGGTCAAATAGTCACAGTATACTAGTAGGTCTTCAGAAGACAACATTGATATTTGTCTTCAAAACTGTAAACTTGGTCCAAATTTTATGGATGCAATTTTAAAAATAAGAAAGTAGGTCAAAATTTCAGTCAAAATAATTCAAGTACAACATTGATAACTGTCTTCAAAACTGTACGAATGCTCCAAATTCCATTGCTTTAATTAAAAAAAGGTAAGCAAGTAGGTCAAAACTTCAAGGTCATCCGAAGAAATATTGATATTTGTTTTCGAAACAGTACACATGGTACAATTTTCATTGCTGTAGCTTCAAAAATAAGAATGTAAGTCAAAAGGGGTGGGTCTGCTTTTAACCCAGGGACATTATTTGAACAAACTTTGTAGAGGGCCGTCATATGATGCTACATAACAAAGATCAAAGGTCTGAAAAGTTTTCGATTTTTCTTGAAGTATGATCCTTAATTAACACAAGTGTTACCTTTATACAAGGTAAAATTTAATCCAATTTGTGTCCTTAATTAAAATTATAACTCAACCAGTTTGTTTTCTTGTAAATGTTCGAATTAAAATAAAATTGAATACAATAAAGAGCTTCTAGAGTTTATTTCCACACATTGAGCATACTAAAAGTGCAATAAATAGTGAAAGTCATGAAAATAGAAATCACTGTTACAAAATGTTCTACACCCTTGATTATATGGGGATTTGTCAAAACTGTTGCGAACATTGTCAACATTGAAATTAATATGTAAACATAATAAATTTTCGACACCCTTTTGTCTGACAGCTAGAGCGTGTACAATTAACCTTACCGGTGGCCAATTAGCTTGAAACTTGGAACTTGTTCATTTGCTAAAACGCCTATTTCTACATATAAATACATATTTGATGGCGTTGTAAAATATTGAATTAGAAGATAATAAAAGCAATACAGCAATACAGACACAACCATTAGATAACCAATAATCAATGAAAAAATCATGAATATTAGCACACATTACATTATATACATAGTTCAATGCATAGTATATGAATGATGCAGAACAGGTATATTATACATTATGTGTGTTTAGACAAATTAGCTGTAGGTTTGATGTACGTAGTAATCAAATGTACAAATATCGTTTATTTTAAAAATCACAAGAATGTTACAGGTGTTCTCTGTTTTTTGTTTTGTTTTCTTTTAATATAATGATCCAAAAGAATATAAGGAAAACTATAATAATGCGCCGACCGCATGGATCGTTCCTTTGCACTCGGTCTGCAGTCGGGGACCATCTCCACTACAATAAGTCCCTGGGGGTTTATGTCACATATGAGCACAATTTTATACATATTACAATCCATTCAAATGTAATCACGTTTATGACAACCAAATGTTTATGTTTATGCTAACCATTGATGTTTTCAGCAATCAAGTACCAGGATGTCGAGCAAAAGCAGTGTGAAAAAATGAAGTTCAACAATTCTCTACATAAAAATAAAACTTTAAACAATATTCTACATAAAATAAAACAACATTTTGCAAAGCAGCACACCTCAAATTAATATCAGAAAGTATGTACATATCGAAAACATTCTGAAAAAAACCCACAAATAATAACAAACAAAATAAAGCCATTTAAATTTTAGTGCTCTTTCTCGCTGATTTTTCTACATTCTAAACATGACATTAAAATTAAAATCACTTATATTCAACTAATAATTGTACAAATAATGATGTGGCTGATGCAAAGTATATTATTTTAAGCAGAAAACTTTAAATAAGTTGTGCAAATTTAAATGATGCTATGTTGCGATACAGCACACGTCATGAAGCAGCTCTTAAAAAATGAACATGTGTTAACACTGTTGTGATTTTATATGTAATGTTAAACGCTACAGCCATATTTGTAGTTACACACCAGGGTGTATATGCTGCTGAGCTACATTTTGGTGCCGTTTATCACGCTGTTGGACATAATACAACAACTTCTGTATATACTGTCACGGAAATATTGTTTGTAGTAGCTAATAATGTGAAGGCTTGCAGCTATACACAAAATATATGTGACATGTAAATAATACCTTATAGTGAAAAGGCCAATAATCAAAAAGAAAAAAAACTACCACACACCACCACCACAAACCACAACAACAACAACCACAACAACAACAACAACAACAACAGTAGCATCAATGACATCATACTCACTCTTTTATTGAGCATTAGGAATATAACAGCTCTTTTATTAAAGGTATTGGTCTTGCGTGGCGCAAACAACGAAAATTAAGATCCACAATAAATCGAAGTATGATTATTTTCCGGTTGTTGGAAAAAAACTTTACGAAATGTTTCGCTGGAAATCAAGATGATATTCCCGAATTAGCTCTATAGCTTTACTTGTGTTACTTCTGTAACTCCAATGGTCGGACTATTTTGTGTTTAAGTGTATACTTGTATCACTGATACCACATTCACATGCGTTGTATTTTTTATATACAAAACTTGCAAATTGAAACGAACTTGTTTCTGTAAATTAATAACAACATAGAGAGTCTACCACAGTCTATAAGTCAAAATGTAATCATATATATATATATCGTTTTGCAAATTGCGTTTATGATTAAGTTATCGTTTTGATCCGTGTACATAAATTGCCGGGATAGGGTTGAACAGTTCATCGATTGGTAGAAACAAGTGACATCACCCCAAAAAATGAACCAGGAAACCTGGACGCACTTGACATTACTGCCCAAGAGTTATATCCGTTCATAAAGAGTATGTCGAACAGTTACAACAGTATCGTGGTTCATATATATGTGGTGCCAAACTAAGACGGAATCACAGGGAAACTATTTTTACATAAGAAAATTCATGTAACCAGCCCGATATCTTCTGGCTTTCTTTCTTTGTATGTATTGCGAGTTTGCGTTAACTATACTTGTTATAGAAACATCGTTTATTCCACTTGCATGTATGTTTAAAAACAAATGTTTAAAATGTGTGCGATTTTTAAAGTATTAGTTTTTCAGAGGACGTAAAGTTCGTAATGTCGTTGTTTTCTTAGTGTGTGTCCTTGTTCCTAAGGACGCCAAAGACAGCACATGAAGCATCTTTCATTAAAGCAACATCGGTCGCCGTATGCTTGAATGTTCCTTTGGCAAATTCCTTGGTAGCGTCGAAGGCCCCAGTTGACAAAAACGTTTTAGTGGATTCCTTTGCAAACATTTTCGTTGCACCTGTTAAGCTTTCTTCTAATGCACCTGAAAACACGCCTTGCATGAAATCTTTTCCCCCAGTTTTCACGCCTCCTCCAATGGATTCTATTGTTATAGATTTTAAAGTAGTTTTTGTTACATCCTTTAATGCTTGTTCAGTTGCATCCTCTACCATACCTTTACCAAAATCCACTGCAAGTTTCGCACCAATCTTCTTGGTCGCTACTTTAGACGTTATCATGGCTGATCCAATGACCTGTCTCTTTGCTGCACCGGTAAGCCCTTCTCTAGCGATCTTCACAGATGCCGCTTGTCCGATATTCTTTGTCATTTCCTTTGCTGACTGTTTTGTAGCTTGAACTGCTACTTCCTTGCCCCCTGACTGTGCAACATCTTTGGCTGCTCCCCACATTCCAAACGTAACGATGTCAATTAACCCAGATGCCGTATTAATGGTAGCTCCTATATAGTCTCCGTTCGCCGCGCAGTTAGCAGCCTCCGCAAAATCAATGATTGAACCGGACATCGGAAGTACTGCGTTCATTCCTACTTTCAGAAATACCCCAGTCAACATAGCCGCGTCCATAATTGTTCAAAATGTCTGTAATGTAGAAAAATAATAACACCGGCTAAATCAATATTCTAATAACACTTGGAATTGGAACAACAGTTTTAAACCCGAATTTCGGTAAAGATAGTCTTTCTTTGATACAATGAAGAATAAAAACATATTTTGGTTGTCGTGGGGTGCGAACCCACGCCGTTGCAGTCAAGAAAAAACAACAGGGAACCGATGCCTTAAAGGCCTATTTAAAGCCTTCTATAAGTGACACCCCCCCCCCAAAAAAAAAAAAAAAATAATAATAATAATAATAATATTAAAAAAAAAAAAAAAAAAATAAAAAAAAAAAAAAAAATAATAAATAAATAAATAAATAAATAAATAAATCAACCAAGCTCGTTACAACGGATCGCTGACTTCCAAATTGTGGCATTTTAAGAAACTATAAGTGAGCAAGTATCAACATTTGCTGAAGGGTTCAAGTTGTCAGTATCTTATTTTCAACTCTTCTGATGATTTGCCATACTTTATTTTGTATTATTTTTAATAGTGAAAAGCGCATTTTACTAACAATAAAGTATATGTCCCATAATATAAAAAAGAAGACATAAAGATTTGGTAGCGTAGATTAGATTGGCGAAGTAGGCGGCGTAAGGAACCACAGGTAACTACGGTATTGGAAAGCGGAGATCACATAATTATACTGAGTATCGATTTAAAGCCAGTACTTCGTAAATGCAATTTTAATATTTATGCCCCCTTTTGAAAAAAGTGGGGTATATTGTTTTGCACATGTCGGTCGGTCGGTCGGTCTGTCTGTCGGTCGGTCGGAATACCAAATGGTTTCCGATCAATAACTTGAGAACGCTTTGACCGAGGGACCTCATACTTGGTATGTGTATTGGTCATCACCAGCAGATGAACCCTATTGATTTTGAGGTCAGTGGGTCAAAGGTCAAGGTCAGTGTGACCTTTACATGAAAAAACGGTTTCCGATCAATAACTTGAGAACGCTTTGACCCAGGAACCTCATACTTGGTAGGTGTATTGGTCATGACCAGCAGATGAACCCTATTGATTTTGAGGTCAGTGGGTCAAAGGTCAAGGTCAGTGTGACCTTAACATGAAAAACGGTTTCCGATCAATAACTTGAGAACGCTTTGACCCAGGGACCTCATACTAGGTAGGCTTATTGGTCATGACCAGCAGATGAACCCTATTGATTTTGAGGTCAGTGGGTCAAAGGTCAAGGTCAGTGTGACTGTAAGCTGAAAAAAGGTTTTCTGATTGTCCATATTTTATTTAAGTGTCCAAATCCTACTAACAATTTGGCTCCCAAGGGGGCATAAATGTTTCACTAACATCTCTTGTAGTTTAAAGATGTCTGCATGGATAAGTATCAAATTTCTCTTATTTTGCAATTTGCAAAACGATTATGGATGTATTCCGTGCGAAAGCGACTCATCCACGGTCAACTAATCTGACAATACTATTAACTAACTAATAATAATAATCTTTTGTAAATAATTTGAAAGGCACGCGAATTGTACAAAAGTAATTAAAAGTATACATTATTTTTGTCCTATTTGAGAAGCAAAAGGCTATATATTTTTGGTGACACATTCAGGATTGTTTGAGAAGTTGAAAAAAAATGCGTTACACTTTCTCCCACCTCAGATAATAGCAGAAATTAAGATAGAAGAAGTGATGATGGGCCGCATATGTAGGAAATTATAGCGATGAAGATTGTTAAAAAATAAACATGATGGATATGCTCATAAAGAAGACTGTTTGTTCGTAGCTCATGCTGTTTTAGATTAATCTAAAGCTTTGTATCTGTGAATGGCAGCTTTAAGTCACATTATGCAAGCCAGACAAAGTTTGGACGTCCATTTTTAATAAATTATTGATCTTTTAATTGTTAAGAAACACTTCATGCTTAGTTTTGTATTCATTGCAATGTTTTTTATTTGCCTATTTTGTATTAGCGTTTCAGTTTGATAATGTTTGTACAATTAGAAATGAAAATGTTTTACCTAGCGTTTTTATAACGTGAACACCATACTTGTACTGTTTATTTACAGCAGTTCCACCTATTTAGCATGGAAGAGATTACATTTGCGTCATTCAATTACGAAATATCATGCTGGTGTCATGTATCACCGTGTCCAATCGTTACTGGTAGCGGTGGCTAATGTAACGCCTGTGTACTGGCTAAATAACGCCAGTGTGCGGCTAATTTTCGGAGGGTAAGGTAAGAAAATTGAAAAAAGTAATCGACAAAGTTTTTGTTTTTCTAATAAGAATAGGTGGAGGATGTGGCCATACAATTATACTTTCAGGTCCTTCAGGTTTTCAATTTTAAAATCAAGATTCTAGCATATCTATCCATCTTAGGATTCAATTAAACCCTTTAAAGTTTTTATATTTATACTTGTAAACATTAAACAACATTCTGATTGTCCAATAAAATATAATGTTACTTCGGCAGACCCTTTTAAATAACGATTCGGTGGTAACGCATGTGAAGTGGTGCGCTTTTTCTGTAACGCCTGAGGAGGTGGTGCAAATACTTGCACTCCATAGCTTATTTTTTTGTCAAATATTCCATTTAAATTCCATTTTTAGAGGGTTCCACATGCGAACCGCACGCAGAAGTGGTGTGTGTCCAGTCCACGAAAATGAACAGTACGAGAATTACGACGGCATTAACGAGAGTGGCGGCTCACTGGAACAGAGTTGTTTAATAAGGTACATGAGTTAAAAAATCTATGAAAATATCTCTCTCCGGCCTCTGTGGTAAGATAACAGTAGCAATGTCCATTTGTCCGTTCGATTTTACCACACTTTTATCAACTGAAGTAGTACTTTATTAAAGTCTGATTTCAAACTATATAAAATATATTGTTGGACAAATAACATACCCTAGAAATAGTTTTTTACTGACATTAGTCTTTCATTGAACGACAAGTACGTTTATATAAAGGGAACGACCAATGCAAATATTGTTTTCATTATATATGCTGCAATCAAAACCTTAATGTAACAATTGCATGCGCGTTAAGTAATTTCAATGGTTTAGTTCCTGGGAGTGTGAAAATATAGGTTTGCCAAATAGAACGCAGGACACAGCAATGTGTATAAAAAATTTTTTTTCATATACTTAAAGTGTTAATTTGGTAACTTAGTCTGTATCTAAATGCCCAACTGTATTTTCTTTTTACTTCAGAAACCATCCTTTTGATGCAGGGCGCACCCATGCCAGGCGGAAGATACGGTTTGGGACAGTGTCCATCCCGTCTGCGCCATCGCGGGGGGCGATGTTTGTTGAATTGTTATACATGATTTATTCTTCCTATGATATATCATAGCTTAAAGTATACACAAAAAAGATGCACGGATTACAGTTAATAAACACAAGCGCATTCGACTATTAAGCCATGTGAATT
Organism: Mya arenaria; assembly: GCF_026914265.1. Classification (NCBI taxonomy): domain Eukaryota; kingdom Metazoa; phylum Mollusca; class Bivalvia; order Myida; family Myidae; genus Mya; species Mya arenaria. The sequence continues at coordinate 43,677,785 of NC_069122.1, forward strand.
CAAAACATGTTTGACAATAATACTAGTGTTTCAAAATGTGTTTTATTTTTGTCAATAAAACCAAGTGTTTCAAAAATAGTTCAAGGACTTCGAACTTCTATTTAGGCATGTGTTAAGATATGTCTAGATAAGTATTGGTAACAAAGTCGATTCTTTAATAGTTTGAAGTGCGCTAAATACAAAATAATCTTGGACGTGAACGATTTTATAGTTCAACAGGGACCATGACCCATGTGAAATTCGCCTTAAATGATAGGTTTTCATTATATGAATTCTTGTCAAGAAATAAGCACTGATTACAGAGTCATGTGCGTGTTTATTGGATGAAAACCTAACACCGAGACATAACGCCGACACCAGGGCGAATGTAATTATATTCTTCGAGTTTTTCAGCTTTGACGATAACTTGCTTATGCACTTGCTAATTTGACCATGGCTTATATAATATTATATGTACAAGAGTGTGAATATGTTGTCTTGTGTTCCGTTGGTAGCATGAGCATTCTGTTTCTAAAGCGAATCTATTCTTATAGTTATCAAATGATTTGTTGCCTTGTGCTGTCACAGGAGAATAGATCACACGTTAAATTAACACTAAAACTTTGCATTTAGGTTGTTCATTGATGAAATAGTATACGTTGACCATGAAATGTATTCATATGTGACAGGCTGATTAACTATAGTTCACTAATATTTCACCATAAAAGTGAAGTATGCGATAAAAATGAATGAAATGAATAGTCACTAGTTCAACAGACCAGCATTTAAAGTAAGATTCTACCCTAAACAAGGCATGTGTAAGTGCCTCATTAAAACAGATGACTTACATTGACAACACAGACATACACTACATTGAACATGAAACATTATTTAAACGAGTTAATCTATGAGTATTGATTAAACCTTGAAAAATAAAAAAAGGTTAAATCGAGCTAATCAAGTTTATTAAAAATTGTTACAAATCAAATTTAATCCCTACCCGCTTTGTTGGGAGTATTTTGGATTCATCTTTCCTGTGGTGTTGGCGCACCGGCAACGCCCCCCGCGATGGCGCAGACGGGATGGACACTGTCCCAAACCGTATCTTCCGCCTGGCATGGGTGCGCCCTGCATCAAAAGGATGGTTTCTGAAGTAAAAAGAAAATACAGTTGGGCATTTAGATACAGACTAAGTTACCAAATTAACACTTTAAGTATATGAAAAACAAATAATTTATACACATTGCTGTGTCCTGCGTTCTATTTGGCAAACCTATATTTTCACACTCCCAGGAACTAAACCATTGAAATTACTTAACGCGCATGCAATTGTTACATTAAGGTTTTGATTGCAGCATATATAATGAAAACAATATTTGCATTGGTCGTTCCCTTTATATAAACGTACTTGTCGTTCAATGAAAGTTTAATGTCAGTAAAAAACTATTTCTAGCGTATGTTATTTGTCCAACAATATATTTTATATAGTTTGAAATCAGACTTTAATAAAGTACTACTTCAGTTGATAAAAGTGTGGTAAAATCGAACGGACAAATGGACATTGCTACTGTTATCTTACCACAGAGGCCGGAGAGAGATATTTTCATAGATTTTTTAACTCATGTACCTTATTAAACAACTCTGTTCCAGTGAGCCGCCACTCTCGTTAATGCCGTCGTAATTCTCGTACTGTTTATTTTCGTGGACTGGATACACACCACTTCTGCGTGCGGTTCGCATGTGGAACCCTCTAAAAATGGAATTTAAATGGAATATTTGACAAAAAATTAAGCTATGGAGTGCAAGTATTTGCACCACCTTCTCAGGCGTTACAGAAAAAGCGCACCACTTCACATGCGTTACCACCGAATCGTTATTTAAAAGGGTCTGCCGAAGTAACATTATATGTTATTGGACAATCAGAATGTTGTTTAATGTTTGCAAGTATAAATATAAAAACTTTAAAGGGTTTAATTGAATCCTAAGATGGATAGATATGCTAGAATCTTGATTTTAAAATTGAAAATCGAAATATCACTCCAAACAGGGTGAGGTTTTCCACGATGATATGGAAACACTCAAAAGTCTGGGCAAAAAGAAACATATGACCTGAAAGTATGATTGTATGGCCACATCCTCCACCTATTCTTATTAGAAAAACAAAAACTTTGTCGATTACTTTTTTCAATTTTCTTACCTTACCCTCCGAAAATTAGCCGCACACTGGTGTTATTTAGCCACTACACAGGCGTTACATTAGCCACCGCTACCAGTAACAATTGGACACGGTGTGTATGCTTTGCTGTTTGTTGTGATATGTTGTACATGTAAAATGTGAAAATTGTTTTAGTTTTGGTACTGTGATATCTCTATGTTTAATTTGATAACGCAATTTAAATCGAGGTGGCCAATAGAGTGAAGCAAGGCCAATGTTATCATTTAAATTCGCTTCCGAAGAATACTGATTGATAGATTGCTGGACGTTAAAAGGGATCGATTATTCTTATAATTTCAATTTTCTTCATTGTAAATCTTTTTTGTATGTAATTTAGATGTTAAAATACTCACTTGTTCAAGAGTGGAGACACATTAGAAACAGAAAAAAAAGAAAAAGTTATTTTCAAGAAACATACTTACGTATACAAATCTCAATGAGGAATATTTAAGGGTTTAGTATTATAGATTTACGTTCCTAGTTTCCTAATAATTGTCCTAGCTAAAATGGCCGGGTATATACGATTCATTACGTAACATATTACCAAACCAATCGTAACAACCCTGCCACTTCGGCATTCGGAGCTCCTCGGCCATTTTATAGAAAACAACCTCGGATGTATTTGGAAGGTTTACATACTCAAAAAAGTGGTACGTTTAAGTCCGCTGCAAGTAGATCGCGTAGTAATTTTATTTAACAGTTAAACTTTGTGACTTAACTCTTGGGATTCTAAATTATGTTTGCAATAATACAATTCAATGGTAATCAATTTAAACATTGATCAATAAATACAACTCTTAAACACTACATTTAAATAATGATATAATTCAAAATTTTACGAACTACTTCAACAGATGTACCGGCATACATCCGAGGTTGTTTTTGAAAAAAAAAATAGCCGAAGAGTTCCGAATGCCACTTCGGGAGACCTTTAAGACACAATCGGATAATTGCCGAAGTGTTCCGATTGGTTACTGAGCGTCGTTTGTTCCGGGCATTGCCGAGTATTATTCGGGAAAAAAAACGGCATGCTCCGTTCGCAAGGAAGGTCAGACATAAGTTAATGTGCACTGTCACCAGAGTAACTGCACAATGCATACATATTTTATTATTGTTATTATTCTCTATCGAGATTTTGCAGTTTGTTACTCTTGTGCCAGTATGGAAATTATTCCGCGAATAAATTTCTCCAGTCGAACGGTTTTGTGCAAATTCACAACTACATGTACGTGTGTAACTTTATCGACTTGTTAAATACAACTCCGGTCACATGTGTAGTTTTAAACGGGAAATGCGCCTACGTGATACATTTAAAGGCATAGTTTAAGGAATGTTTGGCATGACAATCCCTTCTGTCCATCTCCTGCTTTTTGCATTGATGTCACAGTAGGGGCCACTTTCCTGTTTAATTGTTTATTGGCTCAGGGCCATTTAGGGTCCATTTCTATAATAAAGCCTCCAAAACTGCACAGCAGAATATTCAGATCAGATTTGACAAGACAATTAGGCAATTATATTAAGATCAATACACAGAGGTTGTGTACAATACAAGGTTCGGAGGGGGAAAGGGGTCACTCATAGAAAGATAAAACTAGGCTTTAAAGGGTCATAGCCATTGGGACTATGAATGGGATTCAAAAAGGAACTCGGCTTTCACTGATGTCTTATATTCTGTAGAATCATTGGATTATCATTAAATGCTCTATTTTCTTCACCAGCTTCAAGTGCTAAAATCACGCAATGCATGGAAGGATCTGACTTTCATCATGTTCACAAGCAGCTTAGCTCAATTATTGCTATTTTGACTATTCCAGGGTCCACAATCCTGTCATGCATGGACGGGTTCAGCTGTTTTTAGAAAAGAACCAAGCTTTCATGGATATCTAGGTTCTGCATAAGTTTGGTAAACATTTGATAATAATTAATGTTTTTATTGTGTTCCGCATGGTCAATTATAACAATTTTGCAATTTTCAAAGGGCCATGATCCAGTCATGCATGGACCGATCTGGCTGTTTTTCAAAAGGAACTGAGCTCTTATGGTAATCTAGCAGCTGTAAAGTTTGGCAGACATCGGATTATGAATGAAGACTTTATCTTGTTCAAAAGGTCAATTATAGCAATTTTGCCAATTTCAGATTGCCATAATCCAAACATACATGGTTCTCAAGAGGAACTGAGCTTTAATTGATATCTAGCAACATATAAGTTTGGTAAACATCTGATAATAAATGACTTTATGGCATTCACAGGCAATTGTTTACAGAGATGCACGGAAAAAGGACACCAATGCATAAGCTCTACTGGCCTTTGGCCAGTAAGGCTGAAAATGACTTTATAATCAGGATACCCATTTTGATGAACTACATACATAAAACCAAGTGAAAATAAGATGCGCACAACTAATATCATACATGCCATATTTTCTGGAGACCATTCAGGAGGATTTGTTCAAAAGGCTGAAAATTCAGGGGGATTTTGGTTGTATTCAGGGAGATTTTTTTAGCAGGTCTAAGTTGGAGAAATTTTAAAGTATTTTTAGACGCAAGTACGAAAAAATGTATTCACATATAATTTGCTTTGAAAACCTCTAAACTTTTTCATTATACAAAATTATTTTATGTCATGATTTATCATATTCTTATGATACACTGTCATGTCATACTGTAATGCACTTGCAGAACAAAATTATGTCACTGGAAAAATATGTTTTCGAGACAATTAAATTAAATTTACCTTCCTCCAGTCTTTTAAAAAATTGTGCTTAATTCTATCAGCTTGATGACTTTCAGACAATAAGAGAATAGAATAAATATTATTAATTTCTTCCTTCCAACATAGTAATTTTTTTTATTTTCTTTTCTTATTTTTTTATAATTCCAGGCGATTTTTGACCGGGGGATGGATCGAAATTCCGGGGGATTTTTCCCCCCCGCCGGGGGATATGGCATGTATGTAATATAGAATAAGAATGGCTGTGTCACCAAATAAACAGAATAAAGTAAATGGCTATATTGCAAAGCCATTACTTGAACAAGCAATTATGAAAAACAACATCTTTTTTTCAGTTTTTTTTTCCCGTCAAAATATCACAAACATCACAGTATTTTTCACAACGTCCTAAATACAACAACTTAACTAAGGCTAAACGACAAAGTCTACAAATTTAATTTATGAGCACATGATATGTGGGTAACTACATGTAAATCGATAAAGCCTAAAGGGAATATTGTTCATAACTTTTATTCTGAAATCATACTGTCAATGTAAAAGGGTATATAGATGTAAATGTATCCACAGGAATAAACATGGTCGAACAGGTTTACATTGATGATAAAATGTCATTGTTGTAAACTTTTAAATCTTTACTACTTTGGAAGTTCCATTAAAACACTGATGATGTGCAGGATTTCCAACAACACTTGAGTATGTTTCAGCTTCGCTTGTTTTATTTAAACATATGAAAATAAAATAGTTTACAATGCTGTTAATCTCACATCAAGACATTTTAGCCATTATTAAACATATCAACTGCAAAAAACTAAAATAATGCTCCTTAAGATATGAGAACACAACCATTCATTACAATAGTACAACATTTATGTACAGTATAGATGAAAAACCTTTCACAACAGTATTTCAACCATTTTTTTAAGGACAGTTTAAATCAAAACTAAATCCTCAATAAAGATTACTTGACCTACATTAAAAAATCATAAACAAACAACACATCAAATAAATCAGCTTTTCTTCAAAGGCTTTCAGGAAAATCTTCAATTTAAACTTTGAATCTTCCTGTTGCAGAGATACAAGGGCATTATTTTTCTTCAAAAAACACACAAAAACAAGCAGTTCACCATCCTCGGCACCCCAGCGTATCATAACCTATATGATACCCTGGGCAAATTGGCTAGGGAAACTTCGTAAATCTTGAATATTCATAAGCATTTTCCGACCGATGAAACAGCCGATAACAAAAAGGAAAGAATCCCCATTGTGAAGAGCTATGGGCATATTTAACAATATCCTGCCTAAAACGATTTGTAAGCCGTGATCTCATTGGATTATTTCGAACTGAGATTACATCTGTAACTTCTTGGCCATTTCTGCACCGCATGAGGTGTGTCTCATGCGACCAATCAAGCGGCAGGATTTCACCTAATTTATTATTCATGAGTACGAGATTTTAACAGCTGATTTGCCCAGGGTATCATATACCGGGGTAGGTTATGATAGGCTAGGGTGCAGAGGATGGTAGTTTACTAACATAGATGTAAATCAGAATCAGTTAAATCATTGTTCAACTAACCAAAATGTGTGATACCCGTCTTTTATTGTTACTCAACTGGCATATAGTCATATCTTTAAATTTAAGATACCATTTTCTATGAAATAAACTGCAAGAGAAAATTAAAGGTATAAATAAATAATAAGAATGAATAACTTTTTGACAGAAGTTTATTTTAAAAATGGTCAAATCTTTGGTGAGAATATACTACCTTTCTGTTTAAGCTGAACTCTCACAGATGGACTGTTTTGAGAACTTTTTGCATTATTTTTTTGTCTTGAAATGAACCAATCTTTGCGTTAATATCTAGAACTAGTGATAAGACCAGTGACAAAATATCAGCTCACAGTTTTTAATAATTACATTTGAAAATTGAAAAGTTTGTGAATAAAAGCTTTACTAACGCTTTAAGAAAATGAGTTTTGCGGCATAAAACATCGAAAATACATATTGCTATTTTGTTCTGATTTTGTATTTTTCCCAAGCTCATTTTTTTCCCCCAATTTGCAAGGCACAGGCAGTATAAATAGTTCCCCCAAAAACACTGGCATTTAATCTAACACAGAGCTATCTTGCTTTTGTTTTACATTTAATTTAACAAACCTTTTTCTTCTCATTAGTCTAGCATTAAAAAGTGTATTTAATCTCATACTAATGCAACACTACTATTTTGCATTTAGTCTTAAAAAACTATTGTTTTGCATTTAGACATACACTCAACTAATAATTGCATTATATTTTGTCTAACACAATCATATATCACATTGACACAGATCTGAGAACAAGATGACTAGTTAACACTATGATGTTGTTCGACAGTAACAACACCAGCACCACCAGTTCCATCATCATCGCCACCATTACTGGCACCATTATCTTCTTCCTCCATCTTTGTTAATTGTTGTTGCCACATTTCATGGTAGATACCTTCACTGGATAGAAGTTCTTCATGACTGGAATACAATTAAGTTCATTACAATGGACAGTTCCCATATAAACATCAGTATTACAGTTACTTGAATGATCATTCAAAAATTATCCTGGGATATCACATACCCATTACTGATTATCCAATGAATAACCTGGGATATCACATGACCATTAGTGAATATCCAATAATAAACCAGGGATATCACATGACCAATATCACATGACCATTAGTGATTATCCAATGAATAACCTGGGAAACACATGATCATTAGTGATTATCCAATGATTACCCTGGGATCTCACATGACCATTAGTGATTATCCAATGATTATCCTGGGATATCACATGACTTTAAGTGAGTTTCCAATAATTAATCTGGAATATCACATGATTATTCATATTATCCAACGATTAACCATGCATACCACATGGCCATTTGTGAGTATCCAATAAATAAGCTGGGATATCACACGACCATTAGTGATTATCCAATGATTAATCTGGGATATCACATGACCATTAATGAGTATCCAATGATTAATCTGGGATATCACATGACCATTAGTGATTATCCAATGATTAATCTGGGATATCACATGACCATTAGTGAGTATTCAATGATTTACCTTGAATATCATATGACCATTAGTGATTATCCAATGATTAACCTGGTATATCACATGACCATTAGTGATTATTCTATGATTAACCTGGGATATCACATGACCATAAGTGATTATCCAATGATTGACCTGGGATTTCACATGACCACTAGTGAGTTTCCAATTAATAAGCTTGGATATCACATGACCATTACTGATTACTCAATGACTAACCTGGGATATCACATGACCAACAGTGAGTATCCAATAAATAAGCTTGGATATCACACGTCCATTAGTGAATATCCTATTAGATAACCTTAATAAGCTTGAATATCACATGAGTGATCATAAAATGACTAACCTGGGATCTCACATGAATATTAGTGATCATCCAATGACTAACCTGGGAACTCATATGACCATTAGTGATTATCCAATGATTACCCTGGGATCTCACATGACCATTAGTGATTATCCAATGATTACCCTGGGATCTCACATGACCATTAGTGATTATCCAATGATTACCCTGGGATCTCACATGACCATTAGTGATTATCCAATGATTACCCTGGGATCTCACATGACCATTAGTGATTATCCAATGATAACCCTGTTATCTCACATGACCATTAGTGATTATCCAATGATTACCCTGGGATCTCACATGACCATTAGTGATTATCCAATGATTACCCTGGGATATCCCATTACCACTAGTGAGTATCCAAGAAATAAATTGGATATCACATGACCACTAGTGAATATCCAATAAATAAGCTTGGATATCACATGACCACTAGTGATTATTGTATGAGATAAGCTATATAAGCTTGGATCTAACATGACCATTAGTGATTACAGAATTAATAGTATTCTAACACAAAATATCTCAACATATTTCAAATTGAAAATTTCAAGATTTCAAACTGTTTTTTGATGTTGCACATTTCAAGATTTTGGCCTGAGCTCATGCTTATAATTATGATTATTTTTCTCTTGAAAAAAATCAGAGATATAACTAAAAGATGTTTATAAAAATGGGCCAAAGTAATTACAATATTACATTAATCCGACCACTTACGTTCCCCTTTCAATGATCTCCCCTTCGTCCAATACAAGTATCTGGTCAGCGTGTATGATAGTCGACAGACGATGGGCTACAATGATGGTTGTCCTGTTTTCACACACTCGGGCAAGGGACGACTGGATGTTTCGCTCCGTCTTGGTGTCGAGAGCAGAGGTGGCCTAAGAAGAGAGAAAATATGTGATACAGAACAATGAGGGCCACATGGGCTATATACAAACAACTAACACTAGTGATCTCTTTTTATACCTATAACAAACACCAGTAATTGAAGGGTATGGGGTAAAATTCCACCTTTGACTTCAAAACTTTGTTTAAGTGACACTGGGGTATGTAACGGGGTAGAGCTATAAAGCAGCCATTTAATTACGGGAACTCTACAAACATAAAAGACAAAAAATGAGCTTGATACATGAAAATATGATTTTTTTCATAAACTCCAAGATTTAAAAAAATAAATAAATATCTAAAGCAAACTGTTAATGAGGAACCAGATAAATTTCCTGGCTTTTAGCCTTCTACAATGATCAGTGTTTTTTTCTGATACAAGAGCTTAACAGCTAGTCACCTACTTTACTTTTCAAAGTGACTCCCAATCAAGTTGTGCTGAGATGAGCTATAATATCTCTCATTTATGAATAAGGATGACTTAATCTGCTTTTTGAATGCTCTTCAGAAAAAGCTCAATATCAAATGGTTTTCCACCTAATGGTTTTTCAGGATTTCTTAAAAGTTCTTGGCTAAATAGTAAAGAACATTAGGCTGATTGTTCAGAACATTGTTTAAGGTTAACAGTGTGATTAATGTCAATGTTGCTAACTTTTAATGGTAAATATTTGATGATGTTCAAATGAATTTAAATGTTATAAGTTACGGGGTTAGTAGGTGATCCGATATGGGATATACGGGGCAAAGAAAACCACATCATGTGAGAACGAAGCTTGAACCCAAATATGGTTCCCTCCGCCCTGCATATCCCATATCGGTCACCTACTTAGACCCGGTAACATTTATATCCTGTCAACAACCTGTTTACATGTTTAAATGTTTAATTTATTAATCGGAATATTCATCTGAATCGGAAAATAGACGCCATTTTGGTACGATATAAAATTGGTGACCCAATATGGAAAGATATGAGGTCACTACATGACCAGTCCTGGACCAATGGCGTTGCGTCATTTATGTTGGAGGCGAGATATATACAAATATACTTTAACAGTTGTCTCAAATATGGCAAGACATACAGCAGATCGCAAGTATATCTATGAAACTGCCACAGTAGTTAAGAGTTGAAAGTAAACACTGATAACATTAACAATGTTGCTAACTTTAAAAAGATTCTGAACAATCGGCCAAATGTATACTTTATCACTTTATACCAAGTAACAGTACTCAAATTTCAACTGCACCCACCTCATCTAGTAACACAATAGCTGGGGCCTTCAGAAGTGTCCTCGCTATGGCAACCCGCTGTTTTTCCCCACCGCTCAACTTCAATCCTCGCTCTCCCACTACTGTTTCATATTCTGGAAAATAAACAGTTTTTTGTTTGTTTAATGAGGTATAAAATAGATTAACTAAGAGTGTAAACTTCTTAAAGCTTATGTTATTTTTCTCTATAAAGTACATGGAACATTAATAGATGTTTCCAGAATTGGTGGACTATTCATTTACCAGTGACTGTTTAGCACTGATACATTGCTGATCAGTGGTGGATCTAACGCGGGGCACAAGGATCTATGCCTCCCGTCCCCAGTAAGCCGGCAAATGAAGTTTATTTTAACCGTAAATTTATACCTTAACAATGAAAATACTGATTTTTATAATTTATTATATATATATATATATATATATATATATATATATATATATATATATATATATATATATATATATATATATGTAAAGATGTAAACTATAAAAGAATTCTTGAATGGAGGGTTGCAATGCATCAATGATTTAATATGTGTCATTTCAATACTTCAGCAAAATAAAAGTTTTGAGGGGGTTTGATGGTTGTGCCCACCCCCCTCAATTATAAATTCCTGGATCTGCCACTGTTGCTTTCTGTTCAATATGATTATTGTGTGTATTAATCATCCAGTCTGTACGAAAGTCATTATCACATTGCAGGACACGAGGTCCTGCAATACAGTCTACCTTGCAGGACCGGACCAGTTTTTGCAGGAACAAAAATTTTATGTACATTTTAGTGAAAGTCAGAGCTTCCAACAGTGTCTAAAATCCAAGTCAATGACTCTTGAGATCTGATTTTCAAGAGTCAATATCAGATCTTCAAGTGTCATTGGTTTTTTTTCTAAATACTTGGTCTTTCTTCATAAATTATAGTTCTCATCTGTCATAAGATGGCATTGCAAGGTACATGATTATCCATACGTCCAAAACTGAAATAAAAAAACCCAAACAAATCTAGTGTTTTATTAGGATCAGCTGTATTAATCCACTTTTCATTCTAGAAAAATCTCAAGTAAAAGAAAAAAATTATTATCAATATAACTTAATATCATACCTGTGCTCCAGTCAGTATTTGAAAAGGGTAGGGTGCTAGGCTATTAAAGGGCACTTTTGATGCGCATTGAATGAGCCCTAATGGGGTATAACTGCAAGGGCCATTGCTCAATTCTTAATGTGTATGTGTAGTAACTACTTTCAATACTACAGTAATCATAAGTTTGTTATGAACACCTAAGCTGTTATTTTTACTGGCAAAATAATGTATATTTTGTACACTTTAATTTCTGAAATTTTGCTCTGTCAAAAAAAAGGGCACAGAAGGGTGTGGTAAAAAGGCAGCAGAAGGCTGGAAAAGTACAGCAGGGTGCCACACCCTGCTATATAGGCCTAGCTGGAGCACTGGACTATACCTTGTTGTCTTATTTCCTGCTCTTAGGTGGTTAAAAAATTTCCAGGGTCAAAACATGGAAAATTATGTTCTGACACTTGTGAACGTATTATTTATTTAATGCATGTTCAGTGAAAACAGATATTATGCATGTAACCCTTGTGCATCAGAATCCTACAATTCTACTATTGTATGTACTATTCTTTATGTTACCCTATGCATCCTTGTCAAAATCCTACAAGCAACAGCGATTGTTGAGTTGCACCGACATCTCTCATTTCTATTTTCAGTTTTACTTTCATGTTTTTCATTTTGTCCAGAAGCAAACAAAAACATTCAACGTTCCTATTGTCAATATTGCAACATCATTTTTATTTTTTAATGGCATAACAATAAAACAATAATAAATCTATAATATTACAGAACTTTACTGTACACTGAAAACGTTTTACGCGTTCTTCTTTCACTTGCATTAAAATTGACAGAAGGTAAGCGTGCACCTGTTTCCCGCACTTTTTAGACCATGTGCTACGAAAAATGTTTATTTTTTTCTGTTACACATTAAAAACTAATACAAATATATATATTATTATTATTTAAATTGAAATAGACATGGTATAAAAGAACAGAACAAAATATATTTAAGCACTGTTGGTGGTTTAACATCGTACTAAGCGAAAAAGCCGAAGGTATCTGTTAATTTGCATAATGGGCGGAGTTAACACGTCATTGAGTTTGAGTGCTGCTAATTAACATGGAAACCGTTCAGATTCCAGATCGATAATCAGTTGTCACTTCGGGTGTTAATTGCTCTTGACTTTAATTGATTTAAAAGGCATTTAGATCATGCCTTGCGGCTCCTTTCAAATGAATAATATTACACATTTATGAGGCGTCATTTTCGGGTCATTTACAATTTCTGTGCATCAAAACCTGAGGAGCTCGGGTCGATAAACGCCCTGATTAAGTTGGTTTGATCAAGTAAACAAAGGTTAGTTAATAAAATTCACATGATACACATTTAACACATATTTATCTTATCATTTTCCCCCCAAATTATTGCTGGACACGCGGGCCTACAATATAGCTGCGGAGCCGAGGTACGACGAACTTTCGTACAGACTGATCATCATGTTGTTTTCATGACGGTGTGTACTAAATATAGTATGTTATATATGTATCATAAACAAACCATACAGTAAAGATAGCACTTCCTTGGATGAACTTGACTAAAATTATATTCTTTAAAACATGTAAAATGATGAATTATCAGCCACATACTAGCTTGTATTGACAATTTTAGGCTTGTTTTGAGGAAATACTGTATATCCGATTATGGGACCATCTGGTGTCTAGACCCTTTAATTATGCATTTTTGCTAAATGTGGAAACTCAGATGAGACAGCAACATGTTGCGTTTAATCTTTTAATCATGTAAAATGATGTATCATTGGCCTCCTTCTAGCTCACATTGACCATTCTGGGCTTGTTTTGTGGAAATACTGTATTTGCCTAATTGTGGACCATCTTGTGTCTAGTCCCACTAAGTACTGGTATGTGTATGACAGTGATGATACCTCTAAAACATCACAAGAGAGAGTGGCAAATATAGGTAAATAATTATTTCACTCATGTTTTTAATTCATGAAGTTAAAACAACAGACAGTAACTTACTGGCAGGAAATGTGAGAATCCTGGAGTGGATGTCTGCTGCGTCTGCTGCGTCATGTACTTCATCGTCCTCTGCGGTGACACGGCCATAACGGATATTATAGAGGATGTCATTGTTGAATAATACTGTGTCTTGTGGAACGACACCTATACCCTTTCGTAATGACTCCTGCTTTACCTGTGAAAAGTTGAAGAAGTGACTGACATGTTAGTACATGCAATGATATCCTAAGATCAGCAGAGAGAGGAAGAAGACAACTACTGTTTTAAGACAATGTTTAAGGTACACTTGTGTTAAGTCTAGCTTAAATTGAAAAATAAAATCCACAAAATTTAAAGCAAGTGTTTTTTTTTACCTAACTTTTTATCTTATGAAGAATCAAAACAGTTGAAACATGTGTTAGAACTCATACATCAAAATCCAGTTTGCCTCATTTATTGAATAGGTCTGGTTCATTAAACATACATATCAACCCAGGAGGGCAAAATGAAAAAAACTCCATATGGGAATTTTACTATTTCCCTTTGGCTTTTAAAAGTCTAAACAAAATTCACTATGTGGATGGTCAAATTTGAAAGAACCTTCCTGGGACGGGTTGTATGCAAAAATGAACAGCTCTAAATTATATATAAGAAAATGAATATAAGAAAATGAAAATACTCAATGAAAACCTGTTATATGTTCAAGATGCACTCTTAATCCCAAATAAGATTTACCACAATTAATACAGTTGTTTCTTTATACCATAAAGGTGGATACATGTCAAAAACAATGGTTCTTATGAAGGATACCAAGTTTATTTTGAAAAAGGTGCAGAAAATACGCATATTACTACCTTATGAGTCTATAGCAAATCAAAGTAAATCTTTTAGCACTCACCAATCATTTACTGTCTCTTGCTTTTTCAGCTATTACACTGTTATAATCTTGTTATCAGTAAGTAATATTCTCCTTAAATGCGTTGTTTAGTAAGTGGTTAAAGGTTTATCACTCAAAATTTATGTTTGTGTATTAAATTGATTTTGAATAAGAGTGTCACTTTAACTTACGGTCATTGAAATAGACTTTTGGATATACATGCCAGAAATTGTTATAATTTGCCATAAAAACTAACTTGTAACAAGCCTTGTGCCTCTTTCAACCATTGAGGTTACCTTAGCTATGTCCTGCCCATCAATAAGAATACAGCCTGACTCGATGTCGTAAAACCGGAACAACAGTCGAATGATGGTGCTCTTACCACTTCCAGAATGGCCAACCTGGGGAAGATAATTCATCAAGATTTAAAAACTATTCCAAGTATACCTTGGACTCAATTACAAACGGTCTCAAGTCCAAGTCTAGACTCAGACACAGAAAAGCACTTTTAGAAAGCTACAATAAATCATCTCTATTGCATTAATCTTACAAAAATAAATATAATGTAAATAATTGCAAATAACTGTAATAATAGATATAATAATAATAATAATAATAATAATAATAATAATAATAATAATAATAATATTCAAATTAAGCAAATTTACAATTATTTCTCAATTAGAAGGAGAGTTACAATGAAATAAAGATTGTAAGTCTTGCCACTCGAGTCTGAACTCAAACTTGAGACTGTTCTTAATCATGGCTCTAGGTATAATTTGGCTGTACTCAAAGCTAATCCTAAACCATGGGGGCCGTCTTATTAACAAGCATCCAAAACATAATGTGTCATCAAGTAATTCAGTTGGAGTAAGTGTCAGAAATCAAATTAAGATTTTATTTTGTAAATTCTAAGATATCTGGCCTTTTCTTTCAAAATATAACTCATTTTGTCAGGGAATAAACAATTTGGAAGATGAAACATACTATAAGACTTTATTGATAAGATTGCTCCTAAGACATTTATTTCACTGAATCTTAGTAGCATATTTGTTCAGTCAATCTTTATAAGTTTACCTTGTGGATATTCAGTCATTTGGCTTTGCAAAATTAAAATTATGATGCACAAAGCAGATCATCACATTTTTATTGGTAAATGATTCCTATTTTGCCTTTTTTTGCTTGTACAAGACCACAACATTAATGCAGGGTTCTCAATAAGTTTCAGTTGAACTGTCTCAAATAATAAAGTAATCAACCAGCTACTACTTATTCCAATTAAAATTCACTTATTTTTCCGAATTTGAACTATTAACCCAATTTCCATTTAAACCTTCCATTATGGCCAGCAGACGGTCCATATTGAGAATACTGTTAATGGTAGATTAAAGTTAAGATGCCATGATGAATATCAATCATAAAATAATAGAATCTTACCAATGCATATGTGTGACCGGCTGGAACTTTAAATGTTATGCCCTTCAATATCTGCTTGCTGAAAATGCACACAAGTGGAAAATTCATTGCAGGATACAAAATTTTATCTTCGATATTTTGTATTATTAAAAGTTAATACAGATAAATCCTGATATTGAGGCAAAGATGTGTTTCTTTTGGCAAAAAACAAGAGCAATGTAAGCCAATTCTAATGCTCCACTTTTTTTCTCCATCAAGAGGAATAACCGGACAGTAATTAATGCCAAAGTTATTGGCCATGAGTAACATAAGCGTACTGTTTCTGGCAACATGTCTACCAAGTTTCATTACAATATCTTGAATGTTTTAAGCTATGGCCAAAGTTAGAGTTTGTGCACTTGATGTCACATTGCCAAAATGTACACAGGCTATATCAACAGCTAACAGGGACACAAAGGCTTTCAAAATATGTACCATTCCTTTTTTCTCAAAAAGATTAGCTAAATACAGTTTGATACCGTCAATGTTATTCCAAAACAACCGCAAATCTCTATATGACAACCCCAGATAAACTTATTTCACCAGCTAGGTCATTCATGAAGATATTATCAATTCAGTTCTGTCTTCACGAGAGAAATTCATTTAAAAGTATTACATTCATATAGACCACTGGAAAGCATAAAGAAAAAAGCATTCCTTTATTCCTTTTTGGGGTTTAATACAACATGTCTCGTCACTCTTTTAACTGAAAGTTTAAAATCTTCATTCCTTACGCTGGCTCGTATCTAAACTGCACATCTTTAAACTCGATTTCTCCGTATCGTATCTGCATATCAGGAGCATTGGGCTCATCCTGAATTTCCATACCGACTTCTAGTAGTTCAAACATGTTCTCCATGTCAATAAATGCTTGCTGGATCATTCTGAAATAAAAATGAAAGCATAGCAATTGAAGTTCATTGGGTGGTGGTGGGGTTGGGGGCTGGTTCAGTAAAAAGGGACATAACTCAATAATGAATAAAGCCAGAGTTATGGTGTCTACTACACAAAAGGCTATTGTCTCTGGCAATATGGGTTCTAAAGTTCGCTTAAAAGTCTTGATTGTTTTTAGAGTCCTGGATAAGGCAATTTTGCACAGTGACACCTCTAACCCTGTGGACAATACAAAGCCTATCATTTTACCTCAACATATAGCTATATTTGGCCAGATGTGCTTAAAATGTGGATATTGTTTAGGGTATGGTGTCAAGAATTATTTTCAGTCAATATCTAAATTTAACTTCTTCTGAGGAGCACAAAGAATCTGAGGGCTATATCATCTAACCATACTACCCATCCTAGACAGGCATATAAACAAACTCTACAGGCGGGTGTTAAACTCTACAGGCGGGTGTTAAACTCTACAGGTGGGTGTTAACACCGCATATAAAAGCATATATTAAAACCTCCACTTTTTTCAAACATATTTCTAATAATAATTTTTATAAATAGCTTTCTTTAAGCAAAGAGACAAGTCAAACTTC
Source organism: Mya arenaria (assembly GCF_026914265.1). NCBI lineage: Eukaryota > Metazoa > Mollusca > Bivalvia > Myida > Myidae > Mya > Mya arenaria. Next base: position 43,695,223 of record NC_069122.1, read on the forward strand.
CTTGCCCCATAATACTCAAGCCATTACCCGTATCATAGAAAACTCAGTGGCAAGTTGCACAAGCATGATGTACCATATAGCATGCACTCTGTTAGTCCTATTCATATAAAGCAAGGACCTGAATTATAATAGCACTTCCTGGTTAAAAGTATAAAAATTATTCACCAATAGAAAGATAGCGTGACAGTTTGAGCCCCTCCTGGAGAAAGTGAACATGTTTTTAATTGGCAGGTTTTCTATGCAATGACCTGAATCAAAATAGTGCTATTAATGAGGCAGCAAAATTCCAGCCAAGGGAACTCAGGTAGCACTCTATGCTGACATACCATTGCAAAGGTTTAGAATGTCGAGCGCTCAATAGAAAACAGCTTAAAGCACTCATACTCCCAAATAAGATTTACCAGAATTGATACAATTGTTTTTAATATAACAAGAAGGATGAATGAATGTCAAAAACAATGGTTTTCACGAAGGATACTGTGTTTAATTTTAAAGAACGGTGCAGAAAACACAAGGTATTTCTACCTTATAAGTGATAGAAGATCACAGTAAATCTTTGATCACTTACTAATCACATAATAATTGTGTTTTCAGCTATAAAATACACAGTTATAATCTTAATATCAGTAATTAACATTTTCCATAAATGCCATTACTTAATAAGAAGATAAAGGTTTATCACTCAAAAATTATGTTTGTTATACATGTGTATGTATTAGAGATGCAAACGAATGGCAAAATTGATATTCGAATATTCGGTAATTCTTTCAATCGAATATTCGAATATTCGATAACCAAAATACATCTTTGCAAAGTTGTATTAAACTATTATTATCATTCGCTTAAGTAATAGCTAATTCATTTTGATCCTTCTTTGTCGTAGCAACTACGCGCGGCGGACCCTTATTTCCCCATATGAGTCTCTGAAATTCCCCATTTTTATATAGAAAACGGTAATTCATTATGAACAATCAAAAATCAAAATCGAATAATTCCGCTGCCTTCATATTGTGAAACAATGTGAAATTAGATGGATTCCTAATCATATGGCGTAATGAGCCAATGGAGGGTCTTTCCGTAGGACGAGCAGTCTCGTTCTGGGATAGACCTCTACCTACCAAACCAACTCGGGAACTAGTAAAATGATAAAACGAAACATTTATGAATTTGATTCTTCTACATCAATAGAGGCAATATATCCTAAAACGCTATACTATACAGTAACATTTCAAAGCAAGAACAGTGCATCGAAACATGGAAAACAGCACATACATGTATCTGCATTATTGTAGCAAATGCCATACATAGTATCACGGCAATTTGAGCAATGTTGCATAGCTTAATCTGCAACCAAGACAGCACATTAGTGTGAACCAAGATAGCACATCAGTGTGAACCAAGACAGCACATTAGTGTGAAGGCCGTTTCCTTAAATCCTTAATTGGCAAAGGCATTGGTGTCACTTGTCCAATAGCAAGTTGTAAAATTACGGGGACTTTTTATAGTACCCGGCGCTATGTCCCTAAATGACATATGACGCGTGTTTAGTGTATTGTCATCACATTCACACCTCTGGCATTAGGGGCCAATCATTGTAAAAACATGACAAAAGAACTAAATACACAATTGCAGCCTTGTAGGTCAAAGGTTTTTTTATTTTATTAATTCAACATTTTTTTTCGAATATTCGAATACCAATTTTGCCATTCGAATACCAAACGTTTGATCGAATATTCGATAATTCGAATATTCGTTTGCATCCCTAGTATGTATTGATTTTGAATAAGAGTGTCACTTTAAGCAATGCTCCCCTGCTATAGTTCATGCCCATCAGGTTACTTATCATAAGGTTATTTCGTTATATGTTCCATTTACACTAAACCCTCAAACTATGGTCAATTAATGTGTCAAGCCAGGGAAAGCAGCCCATATGGCTGTACAATGTTAATCCCTCAAGATAGATGTCCGAAATACAAACCAAGAAACTCTCCAGGCCACTAAATAACTCACCTATAGTATGTGCCGAGAAAATTCAGAGGACCATACAGCTGTATAATGTAGGTCCCGAACAGAACATAGTCGCCCACTGTAAGATGGAGCCCATTTAGTTCATGAACAACTGCCCAAGCACACAGCAAAGAGCCCGCAAGCACGCCGCCCGTTATGACAATATTTTGGGCTGTATTAAGAAGGTTGAGAGATGCCGTAGCCTTCCATTCAGCTTTCTGGAAAAAAATAAATGTGAAAGAACATTATGCAGCTATATCATATATAAGTGGCCTAGTGGTAAAAGCCTCTCACCCAAAGGCGTGGGTGTATCAACCAGGGGAACATTCTCGTCCTCTGATGGTCTCGAGTGGTTCGTATCAGCTTTCAAGTAACAATTAGCTTTCACCTGCCTTTACAATTGAGCTAAAATAGCATAAACAAACTATGAAGGAACAATGCTTTAAAACACTATTTCGGATGACAACTTCTCTTTTATTGATAGAAACTCATTCAGCGGCCTACAACATTATAGCCTAGATACAATTGAAATACTAGCACAACTTTCGTATACCTTTGCTGTATGTTCATATTCTTTAACAAAGAATAAAAATAGCTGGGAGATTAATTTAGGGAGTAAATTTTGTAAAATTGTCAACATTCTTATAAGGTCAAACATTTTTACACGTGGTTAGGGTTACATCTTTTCAAAAAACAGGTAGGGTATGTAGTTTTTTTCTATTATTAAGCTTTATGTTGGAACTGTATTGTCATCATTGGGGAAGGGTGTAAAAGTAATCTTCACTATATTGCTTTTTAACCCTTTGCATGCTGGGTAAATTGTCGTCTGCTCAAAAATGTCGTCTGGTTTATTCTAAATTACTTTCAATTTATTTAAAACTTTGGGCATATATTGACTGAGTGGCAAACAGCTTGGAACCTGACCAGGCGCCGAGTTACTCGGCGTCTGGTCTGGTTCCAAGCTGTTTGCAAAGCCTTTAAAATCGCCATCAGCAGCCTAAGGGTTAAACGACATGTTAAAACAGGGACAAAAAGAAACTGACGGACTACTAAAACGTTGGAGTTGGTGCCCGTTCTGTAGGTAAGGGTTTGATTACCCAAACCAGAAATCATACTTTTTTAGGCCTGAGGTAAGTCACATAATCCAGAAAATGTCCTTTCTTAATTGAATTACCTGGAAGTCCATTATTGCATTGTTGTACCTGTTAATCTCAAACTCTGAAGCACCGTAGTATTTTACCTGCAAAGTAAAAATGTGTTGATTATCATATTTGTAATTTTTCTATTTAGGAACAGCAACAACAACAAAACATTACTTTAAGAAGGTTATTACACATTATGACATAATTACAGATAAAATGCAAAAATTGAAATCAAATTTCACCAACAGACACTTAATGAATTACAATCAATAATGTTCATATGGCATGAACGTGGTACATATATATGTCATAAATATTTATCATATATATTTCTAATATATTCTTCTATTTTTGCTCTAAGATATGTTGGCTTAATACTTATGGGATATGACTTGGGAAGTTGGGATCAATAATGTGTAAGATTAAACTGGATGTCAAAACTTACCATAAGTATGACTTATCTTACAACATTCTATACATAATAAAATTATTTTCATATCATAAATGTTGCTTCTGGTAGTAACAATGTGAATAACTTCATGTGTAACTCAACAATACTATATTTAGAATCATTTAACAAATTGAATTAATTTGTTTTTTGTTTTTTAAAAATTATATCTTCTTAGCAAACCCTTATGTCCTACACATTTTAGAGAAATAACTATTTTCAAACAAACCATTCTCTCATTAAAACACCAAACACTTACAGTTTCAAAATTCAGCAAGGAGTCTACAGCCTTAGCGTTGGTCTCGTTGTCAAACTTGTTCATTTCCCTTCTATATTTGGTCCGCCATTCAGTAATGAAAATTGTGATAGCTGGAAAAATTAAACACTGAGGTTTAATAAAAATTTTATAAATAAAACTTAAAATTATTGGTCTAAAAATTTTATATCTGGATTTTAAATCTAATACAGATTCATTAAAAATATACTTCTCAGAATTCACAAATTGAATGAGTCACCTGTCGGCAGCGTGCAATTTTGTTGGCTGCCTAAAGTTGACAAACCAATTTTAATACCTTAACCTTTGACTTTAAACACTTACATCGGTGACCCTTGTCAACTTGGGGTCATCTGCTAACATTGATCAATAATCTTTCTACCTTTGAGGCCCCTAAGGATCAAGTGTTTTGATAAACAGTATAAAGAAATCATTTACGAGTTCATGATTAGAAAGAAACCATTTATCTAATATAGGCCACTATCACCTTGATCTTTGATCTACTGACCCCAAACACAATACTGACCATGATCAATGCTCATACAAAGTTTGAGGACTTCACAGGTGACAAAATAACATCTTACCTAAATACAAAACCATACAAAGGAATACAACGAGCCCGAAGATGTAGTTAAAGGCAGTGACGAAATACACAACCGCTATCACAATATCGATTATGGTGGGGAGGATTTGGAAAATCACATAACTGAAATGAAGAACATGTGTATGACAAATATATACAAATATACACAACTGCTTTCACAATGTTGATTTTGGAGTGAGTATTTGAAATATCACATAACTAGAATGTCAAATAATTATGCATACCATAGTCTATTTGCGATACTTTAATTACGGCTTGATAAGAATATCAACAACAAATTAGCTTGAAATGGATAAAGCTAACAATTGTCGTTTTTCACATTAGACATATTTAATAAATTCCGCTTTATTGCAATTTGGTGAAGACTATAGATTCAATTTATAACTTTTTTTTCTTTAAACCATAATACATGAATCCGGTAATTCAACTTTATAACACAATAGGTTATAACCAGTTACAGGATTGCTTCATAGAAATCAAGGTGGTAGATAGCAAGAGGTCTTAACAGTATTAACACTTGCAGTAAGTACTTGAGTGTCACTGTCACAAAATACCCCCTCTTAATTTAAGAACACCAAGTTTGGTGATAAGTGGTTTTACATCTAGGCAAAATGTAGGGAGCAGACACTGTAAAGACAGTTTTTTCAAACTAAAGGGTTATAACTCTGTTGATTATTCAACTTGACCAAGATATTCTGCACATACACATTCTGACCAGATTTGGTGATGAATGGAAAAAGGCTTTTAAAATTATTGATCAGACAAGACAAATTTTATTAAAGTAATTTATACAATTAAAGGGCAATTACTCTTGATTGACTCAAGCGATATGGTAGTTAAATGAAGTTTTAACAAATATTATTCCCAAAAGCATTCTGACCAAATTTTGTGAAGATTGTACAAAGGCTTCAAAATTTATTCATTAAACAAAACAATTTGAGCCAATTTCTATAACTAAAGGGCAATAACTCTGGAAGGACTACAGCAATATGGCTGGTTATCAAATTTGTTCCTGATACAATGCTATAACACAGTCTGACCAAATTTGGTGGTGATTGGACAAAAAGCTTCTAAAGTAATCATGAGAGACTAATTATGGGCAATTTCTATAATTTAAGGGCGATAACTATTAAGTGTTTAGAGCGATATGGCTGGTTATCACGCTGTCCAAGATATAATGTCAATACACATTCTGACCAAATTCGGTGATGATTGGACAATGGCTTGCAAATTTATTGTAAGTATAACATACTTTACTCCCCAAACACATCCACTTGATAACAACAAATAAAACTATAAGAGGTCCTTTTTTTTTTAAAGAGGCATTTAGTATTGCACTTTTCTTGTCAATATTTTTGTAACTAAATTTTTTCATTTTTCAGTAACATTTTAAACCTTTTTCAAACTTAAGTGAACATTTTTCATACTTGAGGAGGTTATTAATGCTGTTGGTTCCTCTGTCAACCACTCGCAAAATTTCCCCAGTCTTCCGTTTCAAATGCCAGCTTAGAGACAGACTGAAACAGAAAATGATTACTAGGTATTTTTGAATAACTGGCAAGTTCAAGTTCACAATGTAATTATTAGTTGGTATGGAAAGAAAAGAGAAAATAAGCTATGCAAAGCTATTAACTGACGAGAAACAACCCAAAATTGAACCTTAAGTAATATGTTGTTATCTCTGTTTCTATTCAATTGGCATGGCAACTAAAATTGCATTATGCAAAACTAATTATTTTTTCATCTAAATACTGGGGTGGTATTCAATATACAACTTAAGTTAATCTTATGGTCATGCATCATTGACTTCATTCACTCTTTTGGTCAGGTATTAATAACAAGTAATTTGATTAGCTACATCGTTCTTAGATCCAATTAAGACTAATATTGAATACCAGCCCTAATTTCAAAATGGCTTCTGTTAAATTGTGCTCAAAGTCGGCAACTTTCAAAGGCAAGATTTGAACATTCATGTGTTGTAAGCTTTCAGAAACTTAGATTAACTGCTACTAATGATTTGCAATACTTGTACTTACATTGGGGCCAAGAAAAACATTTTTCCTGAAAGTTACTCTAATCAATGAGAGGGATTGACTAAGTACTGTTGAGTCCTACCTGTGAAGATGGGAGAAGAGCTTAACCTGCACACGTCGTGTTGTGTATTGCTGTACAGGTATCCATAGGAATGTGCGCATATTGTTCAGGAACCCTGATCCACCTAGTATCCACAAAACATTACAGCAGTGAATAAGTGAACTAAGTTAAGCATTCAATTTTCAGGATATCAAGAATAAAATGACTTTTTTACATTTGTGCTCTCCATTGCTCATTTGCATATTTGAAATTAAGCCATTTCAAGTTTATAAATTACTCAATTTTATCAGTGGATATCATATTCAATTTATAGTGTAATGCAGTGAAAATGCACATTTAACTATTTAAGTAGGATTGTTAAAGAGCATGCAAACTGGTTGCTTTTGCCCATCTGTTTTTACTCAGTTATTCAGTTGCAAAACTCAACAAACTTTGAGTCTGAGTTATGGGCCTTGCTAAAAATTGTTATTTACATACAAATAGTCACTTGCAATATGTGTTCATGGTTTTATGTGAATATTTTGAGTTATGGCCATGGTAAAGATTTTGCACGCCGGTTATATTGAACATCAGGAATAGGAAAATACATAAATATTTTCTTAGAAATATTAATACCAGACCTGCACTGCTACCCTTGAAAAAGAGCAGGGTGCTGTAGATACAAATATAATCCCAACGGAACTCAGGGCCCGTCCTTAAAGAGAGGCCTGAACTTGATTGGACGATCGTCAGGCTGTTAACTGAAAAATAACAAAATATTTGGTCTATTTTAACAAATCAGTTAGCTGCAATAATCTTTTCCCACATATTAATTAAGAGCATTTTTTAAAGCTGCACTCTCACAGATATACCATTTGTACAATTTTTTGTCTTGGAAAGAGCAATTTTTTGCATAAATATCTGCAAACCAATGATAAAAGATTGCTGACAAAAATTCAGATTGTAGATTTTCCTATTTCCGTTCGAAAATTAATGTATTATGGCTTAAACAGTTACTAACAGTTTAAGAAGAACGCATACAACATTAATTTTTGAACTTAAATGTAAAAATCTGCAATCTAATTTTTTTGTCAGCAGTCTTGTACAACTGGTTTTCATGCAGTTTCGCAAAAATTGGCTAGTTCCAAGACAAAAAATAAACAAAGTTGTCAAAATGGTATATATATATATATCTGTGAGAGTGCAGCTTTAACATAGGAACATTGTGAAATAGCATAAAATCTTTGAACAAATTGTCTGCATATCAAATATGAAAAACATGTTTTTTATACCAATTAAACATCACATACCGATGTACTTGTTGTAAATAGGCACAAACACATTAATCCCGCGACCAGCACCCAGTATAACGAGACAGAGAACCACAATTAGCTGCCTCCACCAACTCCCTTTTGGCCACACATACGGCGTCATCAGTCGCAGTTTCTTTAGGACGTTACTCCAAGTGGAGCCTTCATGAGACGCTCCTTCACCCTTCTCCTGAAATATTTACATTTAGAAAATTTTAAAAATTTATCCTCAATTTATCCGTAATATTCCAGATGGAAGTCAAGTTAGTTCCCTAATCAAGAAGACAGCAAACTGAGCATAAAAATGCTACAATGATGTTTAGTGTACATGGTGATTATGTATATACATATTCAGGGATTTGATTGACCAGGCAGCTGGAAGGCTGAAAAATTTTCTGCCATGGGCTTATGGGCCGCTCTTGTGGTCAAAAGCGCACTGCTCTAGAAGAAAAAATGGCTTTTTAGAAGCTCTTTTGAGGGCTCTCCTGACTTCAAATTTGAAGCAAACTTGAATATTAACTTTAAAAACTGAAAGCATCCAAATATTGTTATTATTATTATTTTTTATTTATTTATTTTTTTTTGGGGGGGGGGGGGGGGGGGGGGTCTCTGGGGCCATTAGATCCGCGGAATTCTGCGAATCCGCCGACAAATCACATCCCTGATTATGCTTGTTAAATCATTTGAATTTTCATTCAGAACTCCTCGGTCATCGAAAACAACCACGGATGTATGCTGGTACATCAGTAGAAGTAATCGGTTTTTTTTTTAATTATATCGTTAATTAAATGTACTGTTTTAGCTTGTATAAATACAAATTTGTTGATCTAAGTTTAAATTGATTGCCAGTGAAGTGTATTATTGGAAACATAATTAAGATTCCCAAGAGAAAAGTCATTAAGTTTAACTGCTAAAATAAATTACTACGGTATGCGATCTTCTTGCAGCAGACTTAAACATACCGATTTCTGAGTATGTAAACTGTAGATCTACATCCGAGGTTGTTTTAGTTAAAAATGGCCGAGCAGCTCTGAATTTTGAATTTTAAATAATTGAATGTACATGTAAAAAAAAAAAAATGGACTACTGTGATAATTGAACAGTTAACTGAGATGATATCCCACCTTGGCTCTAGGTCTGGTATCATGTTTAGGGTACATTATGATCATGTTTATTCCTTATTTATTGACGAAATGTATAAATGGACTACTTTGTTAAATCATTAAATGTAAAAACAAAATGGACTACTTTGTAATAAAACAGTTAACTTGGCTTTCAACTAGTGTTGGGAATCAGTTTCAGTTTGACTATCGATAATTGTGTCCATTAAAGAAACAGATTATCAATAGTACAATCGCTTTTTGGAAATACCTTAATTGTAGTTTTATTCATGTACAATAACTCATATTCCTTAACTATGCCTATGTTATGTGTATGTTTGAAGTTATGAAGTGTTGTTGCTGCCTTCAGCCATATTGTTATCGATAACAACTGAACACAATACATATACACATTATGACCACAACGGAGAAAATTGCCGGAAATAAACCAAATGCGAAAAATGAGAGGAAAGAAGAAAAACAACGGGGCAGCTGAATCATTCGATTATGACAAAATACAATTGATTGTTGCCGATTTGAGGCCCAACCAATCAATTTTCTATTACAATCGATCATTGGAACATCACAACCGTCAACCTACCTTGTTTCCATGTTTGGTATCCAGCAGTGCCTTGTACCCATCTGTGGGTAATCCAGGGGCCCTTAGTCCCAGAACAAACAGTAGGGCCGTGCAAGAGTATCTCACCACCCATAGACCAAACTCTGCATGGTCAGCTGGACTAGAAAGACATAAGAGAATTTCTTCAAAACTGCATGAGAAATAGTGTAATACAAATATTGTTTTGTCTGAGAAATACATATTATCAACATTGAATGATTATACATAAATGAGAAATACCTTTTATCAACAATTGCATGATGATACATAAAAACATCTTTGTCAAAAGTCACACAATTATTCATGACATGTATGGTTGGTCAGGCCTTTTCGGGTCTTCATTTACTTTAGAAGGTAGTGAAACAAGAACAATGTTTTTAAAACTTTTTTTTTCAATAACTTAACAAACACAATACTTCAGCACGCCAGCTAACCCTCACATAATTGGGATAAAAGTGTTGTTGCTGTTTTGCAATTTTGATTTCATCACTTTTTAATACAATAAAAAAGTGTTTTTTTTATTACCTATTCAAGTACCACCACCAGTCATGGCTCCACCAAGAAATGAAGGCAAGGTTTTCTCTTAGGAAAGCCAGAGTCCAGAACACAAGCAAAACAAGGCCGTGTCTCCGTGACGGTAATGCTGGGAGTAGTTGCTTACGTTCTAGGCCTAATATCCGTAGTGTCGCAGTCCAGGAAATAAAGAGACAGAGAAAAACTAGAATATCAACCCCTCTCACACCACCTTTGATTTTCATCATATCTGTTGTCACAATGTGACCCAGCGATTCCAACACTAGCATCACAGTCAGAAATATCTGTAAAACTGATCCAAAGTTTGTGTTGACATACTTCTTGTCCATGTTTGTGCCATATTTTCGGTACATCGAACATTGCAGGCACCCAAACAAAAGAAGGAACCCGAAGACAATAGAAGAAGTGACGGTGTTGAGGAGACATTGGTTAAATCCATTGTCAACCCAAAGCTCAGAATTATTTGTCCAATTATGGCAGTAACTCAACATTTTGGATGAATGACAGGCAGTTTTATGTTGAAGGAAAATCCTGAAATAAATAAATAATTCTGGTATACACTCTGCTTAAGAACAATGTTATATCCTGCCTGGTATTCAGTCTTTATTGAATACTGCCTTCTATTTGTTTGACAGGCTAATTATATCTGATTACTTGCAAAAAATAATCTGGAACAAAAACTATGACAATTATAATTCATTGACAATGACATAATGTAAAACCAGGCGCGTAGCTGACTGTACTCAAAAATTTAATAAATTTTTTACCCAAACCCCCGAATTTCAAATAAAACCGAAGGGGGGTAGGGGGTGAAGGGGTTAATATGCGGTCCCTAGACTTACCGAAATACGATTATTTACCGAAAGACGGATAAAATTACCGAAAGACGCATGAAAGTTACCGAAAGACGCCTTCTAATGCATTTATTTTATTTTTTTTGTATATTAATATTATACAAATACATTACCAAACAAAATTTGAGAGAAAAATATTAAAATATAATGATGTAATAGGCAGTTGAAATTTCAGTGTTCGAGATCGAATTCCGCGTGCCGACTCGCCAACCGAAAGACAGATAAAAGCTTCCAAAATAATCAATTATTCCAATTAATGATGATCTCATAATATTCATATAACTAAAACACACTCATAAAAATGAAAAAGTTCATGAAAATATTTACTTATTGTTCAATTGAATAAAGACAATATGTCAGTGAAATAGTTGTCTCCCTTCGCCAACCGAAAGACGATTTAACGCAGGTAAAAATAACTTATTAGTTGTTGTATTATGAAAATGATTGTGAATTTGGATTCAAATAATAGAATTTATATTCTTATGGAAATGTTAGATCAATAAACAGCATTTGAAAGTATTTTGGAATATACTTGAAACATTGCCTTTGAAATAGGTCGAAAATGTCGTTAAAAAACATTTTCTTTTAAACTAACTTAGATCTACGGTATAGTTCAGGGCTTTCAAATTTTAATTTTTGTTTATATGAAAATTGAAAAAAGAAGTTTTTAAACAGCGAAGTTCTCATCTTCAGATAAATTAGCTTACTTATGGACACTAATAACCAGACCACACAAAATACACAAAATCAGGCGATGTTTAAAACAACATAATTATCACCCGGTATATGACACCCCACAAAGTAGCGGCACGTTTTTTGGGGGACAGTTTGGTATTATTGAAAGTGTGTTAATTTGGGTAAACCCTTTTCGGCTCTGTGACACGTGTTGAGTAAATACCATAATAATTACGCATTAAAGGAACGCATTACGTGTACATTTATAATTGCGGGTGATTTTCACACAAATTGACGGCTTCATTTGAAGATTCATAAATAACAATCGTGAGTAAAAAGGTAAGTTATTGCTGTGAGTTTTAAAGAAGTCCAAATTAATAGAACTTTACACTCTGAAATAATTAATGATGGATGACTTTCCTTGTGCTATATGTGTTGTTGACTGTAGTAGTGATCAATGCATACATTGTTCTATTTGTAGGAATTGGGTTCATGCTAAATGTCCGAGCAAGACCTTAAGTCATGGAGTGCCAAAAACCTCAAATTTGTTTGTAAATCATGTGCATATAGTGGATTATCATATGATGCCGGAAACTCACAACCCCAATTTTCCGTCATGTGGACGATGATGTCTGTTGACATAAGCAACTTTGTACCAAACCATTTTGTACCTTTAGTAAATGATAGCCAAATCACTGAGTTTGAATTTGTAAACACGTGACAGTTACTTGTTACAAACAACTGTCCGTCAATCGCCGCTGCACTGGTGACCCCCCAATTTTCTTAGGCCCCATGTTCATACACGACCACAGTGATTTTGAAACATATAGTCACTTTTTTCATCACCTGAAGCTCAAGTTAGGAGTCAGTTCCGACAAATTGGTCATTGGAACTGACGATGAAAAGGCCTTGGTCAAGGCTATTGAATCTAGTTTCCCAGATTTAACGACCCTGTAAGGAATGAGGCAATTCCCCCAAACTGGACAAACAACAATTGTGAGTCCATTAACCATGTCCTAAAACAAACTGTGGATTGGAGGTCACAACCATTCACAAAGTTTGTTCACCTGTCCAATGAGCTAGTTGAAGGTCAATTCAAAGAGTTAAGGTCTGCCATTGTAGGGACACGTACGTCAGAAGACTAGTCCAAATCCATTGCAGACACTGGAAATGCAGGCTATTATTTCTAATGCACCATGCTAAACCATAAAAAAATAAAGTATTTTAACTTTAACTGTTTGATTTCAACGATGAAGATATCTACATAGTTAATAATAAATATTGCACATAATAATAAAACATTATTGTTTGTATGTCTGACACATTTGTTTGAAACACAATGTGAATTTTCAATGTACATTTACCATAGCTTTTGTCATTAACATGTATATGTCTTTGTCAATGATTTAAATACATATTGTAAGTTAATCATTTTATTTTGTATTTGCAGCGTTCAATATTTCATGTAATTTTATTATGTGTATGACTTATGTTTTATGCAGCCTTCCATGTTCGATGTTAATCAAATGTATGTGTCATGTATGTAGAGAAATGATGAAAAATAAAATAAAAATTTAGTATTAAGTTAACTGTATATATTTGTCATGTTCTTACTTCACCTTAAACATATCAATAAATCGTATTTCGGTTGAGAACAGGAGACTACTCTTATTGGCTAAATAAAGGAAATTCTTTTGTCAAAAAAAATCATTATTTCTAGATATTATTTTATAATTTTTGGCTACAATGTGTAAAATCATCAAATATATATGAATATTAAAAATAAATACAATAGCAAGCGTCTTTCGGTAAATTTCTATCATGTTTACTCCAGTTTAACCATATCCATAAATCGTATTTCGGTTGACGACGGGAGATAACTCTATTTGACTAAAAAGGGAAATTCTTTTGTCAATAAAGTCATTATTTCTAAATATTATTTTATAATTTTTGGGTACAATGCGTATAATCATTATATATACAAGATTATTTAAAAATAAATGCATTAGAAGGCGTCTTTCGGTAACTTTCATGCGTATTTCGGTAATTTTATCCGTCTTTCGGTAAATAATCGTATTTCGGTAAGTCTAGGGACCCGTTAATATGCTGTCCGTCATTGATCTGCATAATCCAAAATTTGCCCTTACTATGCACCTGAAAACTATCACGTTCTACTCCAGCAATAAAATATGCCACATTGAAGATGAAAAAAAGCAATTTTGCAGTTTATTTATATCTGGCCTATGACATGTCATTGTTTTGCTTTAAATTCCATTCAACTCTAGAACTGTAAAGCTTGGTACAGGACATTTTGCATCAATTTTGCAAATTGCATAATCAGCTGACCGTATATCCATAGCTCGATTATTAGGATTAATTGGTACTCTCAGACAATGACTTACTTAACACAGTGTGGGGAGCTATAGGTGCTACACGAACGGAATTAAAGCTGGCATCAATATTTCGCGAAGATACCGGCTAGATGTTAACTTCAAAGTCATGTTATGTTTAAAGCCCTGGTTCCTGTCCTGAATTGTGAACCGCAAGACGGAAACCAATCCTGTTTTACCAAAAGTTCGGAACGGAAATAATTATCATACGCAGTGACCTCCCCTCATACGAAGGAAGGAAGCCGCAAACATGTTAGCTTTTTAAATAGCTTGTTTGAATATATAATGACATGATATTATGTTACATGAGATACACATCGCAGTTTTATTCTTTCATCTTTGTTTAATATTTCAGTGTCAGCATTTTTTTTTATTAAATTGTATCTAGTCAACTAATGATCATTGCCAAACACAAAACAGTAAAAGAGGGCTAAATTGGCTCCAAATCGCTCATTCGATATGAAATTTTGTAACTGGCATTTTCGTGTATGTTTTTTTTCTCTCAATGGTCTGCTATGGATGTTTTGTAAATAGTAGACATGCGTGTGTAGAGTGTTTACATTTTTCAGTTAAAACCCATGGAAAGTTTATTGCTGTAGCTTCAATATAGAAACTATGTCAAAAGGTCATCCCATGACAATGTTGAAATGTGTTTGCAAAACTGCTCAAATTGTCTTACATAGTAATTGTCTAGCCATTGTGGTTCACGAGATTTTCAAAGATTGCCCCATATTTGTTTATATAAAGCAGGTGGTCTCCAGATTGTAGACCCCATGCTTTGAACACGAGCTGTCCATTTGAACCAAACAGGTTTAACGACCACTAGACAATGGTGTTTACCAAATATTTTGGCTCCAGTCAGTGTTGATAATGTGAGAAACAGTACCAATTGTGGGCTGTCAAATCAAATGTATGGGTTAATGGGGTAAACATATTAAAGCCGAAATGTTCATTTATATTAATGTGATTTTGCAACAGGATGCATGTTTATACAGGAAAAGGTAAATGCTGCTAACCAATATTCACATTGGTCCGTTTTGAAGAGATATGACCAATATTCACACTGGCACTAAATGTCATGCTGAGAAATATTCTCAGTTGAAGATTGGATAAACACTGTTTAATTTATAAAGGAATAAGTAACTTTAAAACAAAATTGTGTCTCAATATTTGACCTATTTTTTACCCGAGATGACCTGATTATCACACTGGTCTTAAACACCATGTTGAAAAAATATTCTGACCATGTTTTATGAGGATCGGATAAACACTCTTGAACTTATGAAGTAATTTTTTTTCTTTGTTGGTTTGACCTAGTGACCTAATTTTTGATGCGCGATATCACAAAGGTCATATCCATTAGGCTGCCCCCTGAGCACCATGTTGTCAGGATTATATGGACAATTGAATGAGATATGCATGGACCGAAATGACAGCTGATTTGTCACTGACATTGGATGCCGTTGAGGCAGTTTTAAGATTATGACCATTCAAAGTTTGAGGATAGAGTTTGTTATGACCATGACCTTTGACCTCAAAATCCATAGGAGTCATCAGCTGGTCACCAAAAATCTAAATGTGAAGTTTGAGGGCCATGGGTGCAGGCATTGACAAGTTATCACACCGACAAGCTTTCTTCGTTCAAGGTCACTGTAACCTTGACCTTTGACCCGATGACCCCTAAAATCATAAGGTGTCATCTACAGGTCAGACACAACTCCAAGTCAAGTTTGAGGGCCATGGGTGCAGGCATTGTCAAATTATCACTTGAAACATTTTCGCATTCAAGGTCACTGTAAACTTGACCTTCGACCCAATGACTCCAGAATCAATAAGGGTCATATCTTGGTCAGACTTCCATGTCAAATTTGATGATCATAGGTTCAGGCATTTTTGAGATATCACTGGGAGAATATTTGTTAACTTTTTGGCGTTAAAGTTTACTGTGACCTTGACCTTTGCCCTATGACCCCCAAAGTCAAGAGGGGTCATCTACTGGTCAGGCCCAACCTTCATGTCAAGTTTGATGACCATAGGTCCAGGAATTGTCGAGTTTGCTTTCAAGGTTACTGTGACCTTGACCTTTGATCCCTAAAATCAATAGGGGTCATCTACTGGTCAGGCCCATTTCCAAGTCAAGTTTGAGGGCCATGGGTGCAGGCATTGCAGAGTTATAAAATCGGACAACCTTTTATCGTTCAAAGTCAATGTGACCTCGACTTTTGCCCCAATGACCCCTAAAATCAATAGGGGTCATCTACTGGTCAGGCCCAACCTCCAAGTCAAGTTTAAGGGCCATGGGTGCAGGCATTGTTGAGTTATCACTTGGACAACCTTTTACCATTCGAGATCACTGTGACCTTGACCTTTGGCCCGATGACCCCAAAAACAATAGGGGTCATTTACTGGTCAGGCCCAACCTCCAAGTCAATTAAGAGGGCCATGGGTGCAGGCATTGTTGAATTATCACTCGGACAACCTTTTACCATTTAAGGTCACTGTGACCTTGACCTTTGACCCGATGCGCCCCAAAAACAATAGGGGTCAGCTACTGGTCAGGCCCAACCTCCAAGTCAAGTTTGATGGCCATGGTTGCAGGCATTGTCAAGTTATCACACGGACAACCTTTAACCATTCAAGGTCACTGTGACCTTGACCTTTGGCCCAATGACCCCTTAAAATCAATAGGGGTCATCTACTGGTCAGGCCCAACCTCCAAGTCATGTTTGAGGGCCATGGGTGCAGGCATCGTCGAGTTATAAAATCGGACAACCTTTCATCGTTCAAAGTCACTGTGACCTTGACCTTTGGCCCAATGACCCCTAAAATCAATAGGGGTCATCTACTGGTCAGGCCCAACCTCCAAGTCAAGTTTGAGGGCCATGGGTGCAGACATTGTTGAGTTATCACTCGGACAACATTTTACCATTCGAGATCACTGTGACCTTGACCTTTGGCCCGATGACCCCCAAAAACAATAGGGGTCATTTACTGGTCAGGCCCAACCTCCAAGTCAATTATGAGGGCCATGGGTGCAGGCATTGTTGAATTATCACTCGGACAACCTTTTACCATTTAAGGTCACTGTGACCTTGACCTTTGACCCGATGCGCCCAAAAACAATAGGGGTCAGCTACTGGTCAGGCCCAACCTCCAAGTCAAGTTTGATGGCCATGGTTGCAGGCATTGTCAAGTTATCACACGGACAACCTTTTACCATTCAAGGTCACTGTGACCTTGACCTTTGGCCCAATGACCCCTTAAAATCAATAGAGGTCATCTACTGATCAGGCCCAACCTACAAGTCATGTTTGAGGGCCATGGGTGCAGGCATCGTCGAGTTATCACTTGGACAACCTTTTACCATTTGAGATCACTGTGACCTTGACCTTTGACCTGATGACCCCCAAAAACAATAGGGGTCATCTACTGGTCAGGCCTAACCGCCAAGTCAATTAATAGAGCCATGGGTGCAGGCATTGTTGAATTATCACTCGGACAACCTTTTACCATTTAAGGTCACTGCGACCTTGACCTTTGACGCGATGAGCCCCAAAAACAATAGGGGTCAGCTACTGATCAGGCCCAACCTCCAAGTCAAGTTTGAGGGCCATGGGTACAGGCATTGCCGAGTTATCACTTGGACAACCTTTTATCATTCAAGGTCACTGTGACCTTTAGCCTGATGACCCCCAAAAACAATATTAATAACATCAAGTTTGATGACCATACATCCAGGAATTGTTGAGTTATCACTCGGACAAGCTTTGGTCTACCGACGGACAGACCGACATGTGCAAAGCAATATACCCCTCTTCTTCAAAAGGGGGCATAATAAAAAGAAATCACATAATTGTTTATGTCACTGGAATGACCTCCCGTCAGCTTGATCGGCTTTTGCCAATCGTGGAATTTTTCGATGAAAAAATTTGCTATAAGTCATATAATGAATGTAAATTCTACAAGCAAGGAAGAGCGTGCTCTTGTAGGGACCCGCTCATATTTTGTAAAATGCACTTTTTTATGATGAAATAAAGTGTGGCAAACCAGTAGGAGTGCTAGAACTAAGATACTAAGGGCTGGAACACTTAAACTACTGTCTCCAAAGTCCACGTTTTTGAATAGCTTTAGTAATGCTTTTCAACAGAAGGCTTAAAGGTTAAATTATCCCTCAGCATGTGGAAGAGTGGTTATGTTGTCAGTTTTCTTTTTATTTCTTGACTGCATTCATTTCAACTTTGACAAATTTTGCCACAATTACGAGATATTAAGTTGTTTTACCAAGTTACACAAGTCGTTTTAACGTGCTTTTACATATTTTAACGAAAAATTAAGTAATTTTAAAGAGTAACTTACTTTGTTTATTGAGATACTTAGTCATTTAAAAATAACGAGCTATGTAATTGGGCTTTCAAGTAGTGCATGCCCAAGATTCTTAGTAATTTGCACAGGACTCATGGCTATGGAATATGGGAGCTGAAGGTGTTTTTTTCAAGACAGTCTATATTCTGAGGTGAGAATAACACATTAAATAAAGAACAAGGAGTTTTACTTCTTGAATCAGCCAATGTATGAACGGAAGTGATGAAATCCAAGACAGTTTTTTAGAAAAGGAGGGTTTGCAATAGACAAAGATGGGTCTCTTCATGCGTGCAAAGCAAAGGTAGATTTTTCAGCAAAGGAGGCTCCATGCATGCATGGGAAAAGGGTATTTTTCAAAATAAATGTTTATATTCATACTTAAACATACCTTTTCGTCTTAAATTTCATCACCACTGTTAACATGTCTATGATATCATTAAAACATACCTTTTCGTCTTAAATTTCATCACCACTGTTAACATGTCTATGATATCATTTTGCATTTGTCATTGATAACATGAATGGTCAGTAGTTGAATGTAAAATTGCTTGAGCATAAAGTTCAATTCAATGATTGGATTAAAACATTTATTTAACAGTAAAATGTCATGGTTAACATGGTATAACAGTGGATTAAAGTTTAATGTTCAGCTTCCAATTTAGATCCATGTAAACCCAAGGATACATTTCCATTTAGAATGGGCGGGAGGGTAACTTAGGCGTAACCTTTTGACTTGCGTCCTTCCCTCAGAAATGAATTTGATTTGATTCAAAGTATTGGTATGGGCGTTGGGGGTAATCCCCTGAGAAAACTTTAACCATTCCTGTCCGAAATGGTGCATTTTTGGTGTGTTTTTTAGCACTTTTATCTTCTGTATGGAAACAAAAAGTACACTTGGACGAATTAAGGGGGGGGGGGGGGGGGGCGGGCGTACCCTGCGTGTGTCCCCCCCCTTAATTTATCCAAGTGTACTTTTTGTTTCCATACAGAAGATAAAAGTGCTAAAATATCCCCCAAGAAAATTTAAACAATTGGTAGTCCGAAATGGTGCAACTGTTTTCTTCTATATTGATATATAAAAAGTACTCTTGAACGAAGTTGGAGGATGGGGGGGATTCAATGACGGCTGACTGCTGATTTACTGCAATAAATGTATTGGAAAACTTTAGAAATACTGCTTTCACATTGGTCAAAATAAAATGTTGACCACTAACATTTTTATTTTTTCATCCTGTTCGCACAGTCACAAGACATTACGGTAATATCATCGCTGATACACTACCCAGTAGTTGTTTAAATGGTTCATGTTAGCAAAACCATGGAATATTACTTTCATTGCTGATAAACTGGAAGTTCAAGTGTAAATGTTTCATGTTTTGTCTTTTTTGCAAAACCGTAGAATATGAATATCATCACTTGAAAACTGGGAGTCTTGTCTTTCCAAAGGAATCTTCTCAACAGTAAACCTTTCACCGACAAGCTGGAACAAACAAGTAATAATCATTTTTCTTTTGGGAAAATATATTCAATTTCTAAGAAACCACTTTAAATTCTCATAAAATAAAGCAACTTGGTTTCTCTTGGCCAAGACTTTATGTTTACATTAAAAAGGTTGTCCATTAAGTATGCAACATATTAATTTTTTCAAACATAAAGAATACATATTGAGGATATTTCTGAATTTTACTATTTTTAACACAAAGATTATTATTTCAAATATCATCTTGACTATGGTTTTAAAAAGTGAGATTGTAATATAAATTAGTTGTCTTCTAACCTTTTGGAAGATATTTACAACAGTTTACTAACACACCATTGTTGATATTATATAAAATATCATTATTTTCAGATTTGTGAATATTGCCACTAGGCACTACCGGGTACTTTTGTAGAAAAGAAAGAAAAACTACATCTTATCAAACAATGTATGTAAAGTTAGTGAGGATACAAACATTGATTATAATAAATTACATGTATGAAAGTAGGACCTTCAACTTGGGAAATATTGTAGATTAAATATTGTTACCTCAAGAAATTTCCTTTGCAATTCTGGCTTATTGTCAGTGGTTCTTTCTTCGTAACAGCAGTAAACACAAGTGCCGCTAGAACACAAATCTTCAATTGTTTGAACAAGGGGTTTAAGAGACTGAAATCAAATAATTCTAAAATGTACATTGACATTGAAAATAAATAAACATTTAAATGTACTATTGACTGATAAAAAAAATAAATCTGTTTTTTTTTATAAACCATTTGTTTTGTACTATATGGGCAATAATAACAAATCCTAGTGCTAAAAATATATTGTGGAAAGTCAACATGTTGTAGTTGCCTTGACCTGGGACCCAAAACAGATTTATCTTTGCATTTAATATGTTAAATTATTTTGAAATGGTAAATTCCTTAAAATAAACATATGTTAAGGGGAACATGATGAATGTCCAAATGTCAAAAAAATCCCTTATAGTAATTTTTCGCATTGTGGCTAACTCTGGACAAACGTTTTGCACATAGGCTTAGGATTAAGGAATGAATGCTTTTTTTGTTAAACAAAACACAGGTTAATATCGAGGTAGTTTTTTATCCGATTAAACGTCATAATTATTATCGGGCTGTTACTGTTAAAGCTGCACTCTAACAGATTTACCGTTTTTAAAACTTTTTTTATTTTTTGTCTTGGAAAGAGTAAACTCTGACAAAAGATCAGATTGCAGAGTCAACAAAAATTAATGTTTTATTGCTTAAACCATTACTAACAGTTTAAGAAAACTGCAAAAATCATCAATTTTGGAGTGCAAATATGAAAATCTGCGATCTGATCTTTTGTCATCAGTATTGTATCACTGGTTTGCAGATATTTACGCAAAAAATTGCTCTTTCCAAGACAAAAAATAAAAAAGGTGTCAAAACGTTCAATATGTGAAGAGTGCAGCTTAAGTAAAATAATGATTGTAATGAGTCTGTATTAAAAACACCCTGTCCCTTTAGGTATATTTATACATTTAATGTAGATAGCAAGTCGGCCATACATTTATCATCCATATTATTTTGAGAGTCAATTAATCCTCACCTCTGCATAATAAATACAATCAGCAACAACTACAACATCAATATTGCTAAACTGTTGACTATCAATGCTGGTTTCCCACTTAAGCTCACATGCTTTGATGTCCATGTCAGGAAATGTTTCTTTGTTGGTCTCAATGTTCATATTCATAAGTGGAACAAAGTCTTGCAGGTCGGTTATAATTGTTGAGGCCCTGGAAGAGAAAAAACAACATAAAACATAGTAAGTAACATAGGTAGTCCACCCAAATGGCCCCAACAAGTCTTTTGATGTTTTTCTGATTATGGTAGACTCAAGTTACAGGGATATATACGGTATGAAATGTCAAAATGATAAAAAGTATACATGAAAGCTCGTTATTCTAAATTGGTAGATATGGAGAATCAAATCAAATTAAATTTTATTTTTCAGTCGGTACGACATAACAGAGAAACATTTGCAATAGCTATTGACCAACAACATATTGTAACAAGTATATATAAATAAAATAAAATCATAAATGCACACATATTATTTGAGCATTTTAGATCATGTCAACACTACAGTATAGTCATTCTAAAATGCCGTCCAGGCTTTTTTAAATGACGTTTAGGACAGGATAGAACAAGAAGCCTGGATGTCATTTTAGAATGACAGGGTTCGAATTTAGACTCGCATACTCGCAAGATGCAATTGCGAGTGACTTTTATTCAAGCTCGCATAATCCTGCGAGTGGCTTTTTCTAGACCACAAAATATTAAAAGGAAATTAGAATAAACATAAACTTAACTTCGCTATGTAGTCGAGTGTAAATAACCTATAAGTGGCATGTTTACACTACCAGTATAAAGATTAAAGAAGACCATACGGAGTCACGCTCTAGTAAATTTTCAAAAATAGAACAAATACGGAAAAGGCCGAGTTTTTATCTCGAATCTTTTCAGGATGCTCCGAGGCGTGCATAATACAAAGTGAATCAAATCTCATCATTGGCTAAATTTAGCACTTTTGCGCACTAAATGTAAACCCCATCAACCTTTGAATATATTTCCGCCCATTACTGTCAAAGTGGTTAGACTCCGTCAATCAATATATTTCATGGTCCAAAGCATCCATGCTACATTTAATGTTGCTTTTATTTCTTTTATATTTATAATGTTATTGTTTTTAATACTTATAGACTTAATGAAATCTGTAGCGTGCTTGCAGAATGGGTATTACCTGATGGCCGTGGTAAATATACAAAGTGAACGTATGAAATTATTGGACAGCTTTGTTATCAACAATTTCTACTAGTTGAGTCACTCAAGATTGATACTTTTTAATATTCAACATTTGTCTTAGGTGTATATTTCTACTGTAATTAGACAATATTATAAGGAAATAAAGCAAATAATAAAATTGCAAGTTGATTATTCATTTTGCGAGTTGCTCCTCAAAGTTAAATTCGAACCCTGAATGACTAGTCAATAATATTGTTAATTGTGGGCTCGGCCATTCGATCATCCGACAATCACATGACTGATATGAAAGATAAATAGGGCAAAACATACCCGTAACTAGCTGTAAGCAGCCCCACAGCGCCCGTTCCAGAACCTAGTTCCAATACTTTTTTCCCTTTCCAAAACCGTCCATACTGAAAATCCGCAGCCTCAAAGTACTTGGCCAACACAATCGCGGCGTCCCAAACTACACATCCAACGTCACCAGTTTCATATTGTTTCAGTTTTAAAACTTTGTCATCATTTCTCTCAAGGTCTCGCGTAAATATATTACTTTCTTTCATGGGCGCAGCCATCTTGCAAGGGGGACAACTTTTTGAAACGGTAAAATTTACTATTTCCCGTATAAAGTTCGTACCGTACCTGGAACAGTTCATTTCATACTTCCTCATGGGCATTGCTATATCTGTACATTAATTATCAATAAAAGATTAATACAATTTTAATTATTATTTTATTTATTTATTTTTATTTAACATAATAATAATAAAAAACTTATCATACTCCCAGTTATTATCATTATAATTATTAATATTTCATTATTATTGTTGTTGATGTTGTTGTTGTCCTTGTCGTCATCGTCGAAATCATCATTTTCTATGTTGGTCAATTTGTTTATTTGTTTGAGAAACGGAATTCTCATTCTGTCCCAAACGATTCTAGGACATTTGCCCCCCCGGATGTTTGCCCCCCCGGATGTTTGCCCCCCTTTTGGACCATGGCGGACATTTGCCCCCCCCCGCCGTTTTCGAGGGGGCGGACATTTGCCCCCCCGCCGTTTTCGAGGGGGCGGACATTTGCCCCCCCCCGCCGTTTTCAAGGGGGCGGACATTTGCCCCCCCGGTTTTATAAGTTTATACCAAGATATTAAAAATATATTAATTTATAAAAAAATGAACATTTTTTTCTTTAACTATTTGTTCAATTTACGTGCAAACTGCCAACCGATTTACACCAGTTTGTATGTTTGTCGTTAATTACATATCAATACAGATTACACCGTTCAGGTCACACATGTGACGATGTAGGCTTAGGTAAGACAACAATGTAAATCCTTTTATAATATTTTTATTTCAAATCAGAAGTCATATAGCACATTTATAGCACTCATATATACAAGTATATACAGCAAAAAATACGTTTCTGTTCTCTGAATGGTATGATAAGTAATTCACTAATCAAGATCAAAATAGCATATATAACCAAAATATAGGTTTGTCTAGAATATTACTTATATAACCGGGAGGGCAAATGTCCGCCCCATCGAAAATGGAGGGGGGGCAAATGTCCGCCCCCTCGAACATTGAGGGGGGGCAAATGTCCGCCCCCTCGAAAACGGCGGGGGGGCAAATGTCCGCCATGGTCCAAAAGGGGGGCAAACATCCGGGGGGGCAAATGTCCGGGGGGGCAAATGTCCGTATACCGTCCCAAACCGACCTATATCAGGTCTATCACTATCGCAGATTTTTTATTTATAAAAAACGGTCAAAATTGTAACATGTTCACTCAAAAATGTACATTCCTTTTGGAAAATTACTAAAAAAAATACGCCAAAAAAGTCACTGTATGTTAGGGAGGAACAAATAAGGTAGGTAGGGTGAGTGGGAACAAACAAAACAAGCCTTACGCCTTAGTTTGAGACCCATCTTAGATTTTCAAAAAGGACATTAGTCTAACCGAACAGATTCAGGAATGAATATATTTTCAGCTGTCAACTATTAATCTAGCTAAGTTATTAAAACGATAGGTAAAAAACTAAACTAAAAAGACTCACATGTTCGATGCAAATGGACCCCATCCTATAAGGGCATGGACGGGTATCCTCGGACCGGGAACGTTTTGGCGGGTTCCCGGGTACAAATTTAGTTCCCGGTACCCGACCGATACTAATACCAATACCATCTGATGTTTTGTAAGTTTTGGCTGGTTAACGTCAACCTTGTGGCGTGGTGTTTGTTGAGGTCAACGTAAATTAAGGTGTGTTTTTTTCTTCATGTACCTTTTCATAGATGACGTTCTCCTTCCTTTGTGACTCACATGAGCAGAGATGGCAGTTAGTCTTTTCTTCGGAATGCCGTTCGGGCCATCGCATGTGAATGTGTTGATCTGAAACGCGATAACGCGTGTTTTCACGATCGTACTTTCACGTTTTCACCATCGTGATATGGTGATTTCGCGTTTTCATCATCGTACTGTCGCGTTTTCATCATCGTACTATCGCGTTTTCATCATCCGTACTTTTCAAACGTTAAAAAAACCTCCAAACTTTACGTTTTTTGATAACATGTACACGTTGTGTTTATTATGCGGCTTGAATGTACACGGGTACCTGCGGGAAAATGATGATCGGGAGCTGGGTCCAAATACAATATATATGAATTTCATTTAAAGTAGGAAGGGCTAGGTACGGCTGTCACAGTCACGTGACAAATGCCCCGAAATAGACCTTTCCCGACGTATATTTTAGCTATTATAAGAGCATAAGAGATATTTGTAAAACACATCTTTTTCTTTCAAGATCACTGTGTCCTAGACCGGTTATCATGAAAATCAATATTGGTCATCTGCTGACCCCCCCCCCCCGCCCCTACCAAGTTTGAAGCTCTTAGGTCCAAGCATACTCGTGTTATAAATCAGACAAGCTTTTTGTGTTTAAAGTCACCATGGTCATTGGCCATTATGTTGAAAATATACACATGGTAGCAAATATTCGTATTCAATTTAAGTTTAAAATAAGTAAAGGAAATAAACATAACTAAGTGTAAATGCCTGTATCACATACTTAATCTGCTATTTGAATAATAAATAGGGGACTGTGAATACAAAATAATAGATTGCACTGTAATGAAACTGCTCTACTTCGCTCGGCGGGACCCTAATCTCAACCAGTAGCACCTCCCATTTGGGTACTTATATAACCCGCAAAATTGCCAAGTTTTGGAATATCGAGGTGATTTGTTATTCCAAATTAAGACATTTTTTACATTACAAACAGTTCATTAATACAAACCTACGTTTATTCGGATGATAGGTTTTTAACTAAGACTTATCAATTAGCGGGACACTTTTTAAGATTTTAATCACCCCAAATGGCTATAAAATGAACAATAAACCTGTTTAATGAAATACATTTGTTTGTTTATTGGGTTTTCCAATACAATACAACAAAGTGAAGTCTCGCACTGATTTATATCGTTAACACCTTTATTTATATATGGGTAGATTTGTATCTAGTCTAGAAAGATTTTCAATAAACCACACACCTAAATATTCGACTTGCCCATTTCATTTGCCTACCTACAAAACAAAATATTTATATCATTTGCGAGGATTCTTATTCAATATCAGTGGCTGAAAGTGAACACTCTGACAAAGCGAAATCGATATTTGATTATGATATTTAATGCTCAGTGCATTTATACTCTGTTTAATTAATGACTAGTGCTTAGTTTTGGATCATATAGGATAATCCCCAAGGTTTGTTTAAAGAACTAAACATACTTATCTTTAATATGTGTATTTTTATTAATATTTTTAATAATTCTAAAATACTTACACTTTTATGTATGTATTTTCTAATTGCACAAAATGAATGGTCATACTTGTAAGCACTGCATTATAATGGTTAAACTCTTGATAAATTATGATTATATGTATCAATTCGTTCAGGAGTTTTAAGAAATAATAATTATTTTGTCATTAATCAATTGTTTCAATTTCTCCATATCTATTGTGATATTTTTTATTCATAATGTAAGTGTATGTAGGCATATAGCTAGAGGTATCACTGATACTAGGCTAATCAATTTAAAGTAAACAAACGCAAAGGCTTCTATAAACCCTGTGCCCAATATTCCTACTCCTAGATAAACCTTATAAAATACAAAAATGTTCAAATTAGTGATGCACTTATTGTACTGCCCATTGATAACATAATATTTTTGAACCGCCATGGAGACATGTTTCAACCACGTGTCATGAAAAATTACATCTTCAGTGTATTGTACATCACGTTTAACATGATAGCCACACATTCAGAAAGTATACACTCAGTTAAAGATATGCTATGATAGCCACACATTCAGAGAGTATACACCCAGTTAAAGATATGCTATGATAGCCACACATTCAGAGAGTATACACCCAGTTAAAGATATGCTATGATAGCCCCACATTCAGAGAGTATACACTCAGTTAAAGATATGCTATGATAGCCACACATTCAGAGAGTATACACTCAGTTAAAGATATGCTATGATAGCCACATATTCAGAGAGTATACACTCAGTTAAAGATATGCTATGATAGCCACACATTCAGAGAGTATACACTCAGTTAAAGATATGCTATGATAGCCACACATTAAAAAAGTATACACTCAGTTAGAGATATGCTATGATAGCCACACATTCAGAGAGTATACACTCAGTTAAAGATATGCTATGATAGCCACACATTCAGAAAGTATACACTCAGTTATAGATATGCTATGATAGCCACACATTCAGAAAGTATACACCCAGTTAAAGATATGCTATGATAGCCACACATTCAGAGAGTATACACTCAATTATAGATATGCTATGATAGCCACACATTCAGAAAGTATACACTCAGTTAAAGATATGCTATGATAGCCACACATTCAGAGAGTATACACTCAGTTATAGATATGCTATGATAGCCACACATTCAGAAAGTATACACTCAGTTAAAGATAGGCTATGATAGCCACACATTCAGAGAGTATACACTCAGTTAAAGATATGCTATGATAGCCACACATTCAGAAAGTATACACTCAGTTAAAGATATGCTATGATAGCCACACATTCAGAAAGTATACACCCAGTTAAAAATATGCTATGATAGCACACATTCAGAGAGTATACACTCAGTTAAAGATATGCTATGATAGCCACACATTCAAAAAGTATATACACTCAGTTAAAGATATGCTATGATAGCCACACATTCAGAAAGTATACACTCAGTTAAAGATATGCTATGATAGCCACACATTCAGAGAGTATACACTCAGTTAAAGATATGCTATGATAGCCACCCATTCAGAGAGTAACACTCAGTTAAAGATATGCTATGATAGCCACACATTCAGAAAGTATACACTCAGTTAAAGATATGCTATGATAGCCACACATTCAGAAAGTATACACTCAGTTATAGATATGCTATGATAGCCACACATTCAGAAAGTATACACTCAATTATAGATATGCTATGATAGCCACACATTCAGAAAGTATACACTCAGTTATAGATATGCTATGATAGCCACACATTCAGAAAGTATACACTCAATTATAGATATGCTATGATAGCCACACATTCAGAAAGTATACACTCAATTATAGATATGTTATGATAGCCACACATTCAGAAAGTATACACTCAATTATAGATATGCTATGATAGCCACACATTCAGAAAGTATACACTCAGTTATAGATATGCTATGATAGCCACACATTCAGAAAGTATACACTCAATTATAGATATGCTATGATAGCCACACATTCAGAAAGTATACACTCAATTATAGATATGCTATGATAGCCACACATTCAGAAAGTATACACTCAATTATAGATATGCTATGATAGCCACACATTCAGAAAGTATACACTCAGTTATAGATATGCTATGATAGCCACACATTCAGAAAGTATACACTCAGTTAAAGATATGCTATGATAGCCACACATTCAGAAAGTATACACTCAATTATAGATATGCTATGATAGCCACACATTCAGAAAGTATACACTCAGTTATAGATATGCTATGATAGCCACACATTCAGAAAGTATACACTCAGTTAAAGATATGCTATGATAGCCACACATTCAGAGAGTATACACTCAGTTAAAGATATGCTATGATAGCCACACATTCAGAGAGTATACACTCAGTTAAAGATATGCTATGATAGCCACACATTCAGAGAGTATACACTCAGTTAAAGATATGCTATGATAGCCACACATTCAGAGAGTATACACTCAGTTAAAGATATGCTATGATAGCCACACATTCAGAGACTATGATAGCCACACATTCAGAGAGTATACACTCAGTTAAAGATATGCTATGATAGCCACACATTCAGAGAGTATACACTCAGTTAAAGATATGCTATGATAGCCACACATTCAGAGAGTATACACTCAGTTAAAGATATGCTATGATAGCCACACATTCAGAGAGTAACACTCAGTTAAAGATATGCTATGATAGCCACACATTCAGAGAGTATACACTCAGTTAAAGATATGCTATGATAGCCACACATTCAGAAAGTATACACCCAGTTAAAGATATGCTATGATAGCACACATTCAGAAAGCATACACCCAGTTAAAGATATGCTATGATAGCCACACATTCAGAGAGTATACACTCAGTTAAAGATATGCTATGATAGCCACACATTCAGAGAGTAACACTCAGTTAAAGATATGCTATGATAGCCACACATTCAGAGAGTATACACTCAGTTAAGTATACACTCAGTTAAAGATATGCTATGATAGCCACACATTCAAAAAGTATACACTCAGTTAAAGATATGCTATGATAGCCACACATTCAGAAAGTATACACTCAGTTAAAGATATGCTATGATAGCCACACATTCAGAAAGTATACACTCAGTTAAAGATATGCTATGATAGCCACACATTCAGAGAGTATACACTCAGTTAAAGATATGCTTTGATAGCCACATATTCAGAAAGTATACACTCAGTTATAGATATGCTATGATAGCCACACATTCAGAAAGTATACACTCAGTTAAAGATATGCTATGATAGCCACACATTCAGAAAGTATACACTCAATTATAGATATGCTATGATAGCCACACATTCAGAAAGTATACACTCAATTATAGATATGCTATGATAGCCACACATTCAGAAAGTATACACTCAATTATAGATATGCTATGATAGCCACACATTCAGAAAGTATACACTCAATTATAGATATGCTATGATAGCCACACATTCAGAAAGTATACACTCAATTATAGATATGCTATGATAGCCACACATTCAGAAAGTATACACTCAATTATAGATATGCTATGATAGCCACACATTCAGAAAGTATACACTCAGTTAAAGATATGCTATGATAGCCACACATTCAGAAAGTATACATTCAATTATAGATATGCTATGATAGCCACACATTCAAAAAGTATACACTCAGTTAAAGATATGCTATGATAGCCACACATTCAGAGAGTATACACTCAGTTAAAGATATGCTATGATAGCCACACATTCAGAAAGTATACACTCAGTTAAAGATATGCTATGATAGCCACACATTCAGAAAGTATACACTCAATTAAAGATATGCTATGATAGCCACACATTCAGAAAGTATACACTCAGTTATAGATATGCTATGATAGCCACACATTCAGAAAGTATACAGTCAGTTAAAGATATTCTATGATAGCCACACATTCAGAAAGTATACACTCAGTTAAAGATATGCTATGATAGCCACACATTCAGAAAGTATACACTCAGTTAAAGATATGCTATGATAGCCACACATTCAGAAAGTATACACTCAATTATAGATATGCTATGATAGCCACACATTCAGAAAGTATACACTCAGTTAAAGATATGCTATGATAGCCACACATTCACAAAGTATACACTCAATTATAGATATGCTATGATAGCCACACATTCAGAAAGTATACACTCAGTTAAAGATATGCTATGATAGCCACACATTCAGAAAGTATACACTCAGTTAAAGATATGCTATGATAGCCACACATTCAGAAAGTATACACTCAGTTAGAGATATGCTATGATAGCCACACATTCAGAAAGTATACACTCAATTATAGATATGCTATGATAGCCACACATTCAGAAAGTATACACTCAGTTAAAGATATGCTATGATAGCCACACATTCAGAAAGTATACACTCAATTATAGATATGCTATGATAGCCACACATTCAGAAAGTATACACTCAATTATAGATATGCTATGATAGCCACACATTCAGAAAGTATACACTCAGTTATAGATATGCTATGATAGCCACACATTCAGAAAGTATACACTCAGTTATAGATATGCTATGATAGCCACACATTCAGAAAGTATACACTCAATTATAGATATGCTATGATAGCCACACATTCAGAAAGTATACACTCAATTATAGATATGCTATGATAGCCACACATTCAGAAAGTATACACTCAGTTATAGATATGCTATGATAGCCACACATTCAGAAAGTATACACTCAGTTAAAGATATGCTATGATAGCCACACATTCAGAAAGTATACACTCAATTATAGATATGCTATGATAGCCACACATTCAGAAAGTATACACTCAGTTATAGATATGCTATGATAGCCACACATTCAGAAAGTATACACTCAGTTAAAGATATGCTATGATAGCCACACATTCAGAAAGTATACACTCAGTTAAAGATATGCTATGATAGCCACACATTCAGAGAGTATACACTCAGTTAAAGATATGCTATGATAGCCACACATTCAGAGAGTATACATTCAGTTAAAGATATGCTATGATAGCCACACATTCAGAGAGTATACACTCAGTTAAAGATATGCTATGATAGCCACACATTCAGAGAGTATACACTCAGTTAAAGATATGCTATGATAGCCACACATTCAGAGAGTATACACTCAGTTAAAGATATGCTATGATAGCCACACATTCAGAAAGTATACACTCAATTAAAGATATGCTATGATAGCCACACATTCAGAAAGTATACACTCAGTTAAAGATATGCTATGATAGCCACATGATAGCCACACATTCAGAAAGTATACACTCAGTTAAAGATATGCTATGATAGCCACACATTCAGAAAGTATACACTCAGTTAAAGATATGCTATGATAGCCACACATTCAGAAAGTATACACTCAATTATAGATATGCTATGATAGCCACACATTCAAAAAGTATACACTCAGTTAAAGATATGCTATGATAGCCACACATTCAGAAAGTATACACTCAGTTAAAGATATGCTATGATAGCCACACATTCAGAAAGTATACACTCAGTTAAAGATATGCTATGATAGCCACACATTCAGAGAGTATACACTCAGTTAAAGATATGCTATGATAGCCACACATTCAGAAAGTATACACTCAGTTAAAGATATGCTATGATAGCCACACATTCAGAAAGTATACACTCAGTTAAAGATATGCTATGATAGCCACACATTCACAAAGTATACACTCAG
Source organism: Mya arenaria (assembly GCF_026914265.1). Lineage (NCBI taxonomy): Eukaryota > Metazoa > Mollusca > Bivalvia > Myida > Myidae > Mya > Mya arenaria. Next base: position 43,727,481 of record NC_069122.1, read on the forward strand.
TTAAAGATATGCTATGATAGCCACACATTCAGAAAGTATACACTCAGTTAAAGATATGCTATGATAGCCACACATTCACAAAGTATACACTCAGTTAAAGATATGCTATGATAGCCACACATTCAGAAAGTATACACTCAGTTAAAGATATGCTATGATAGCCACACATTCAGAAAGTATACACTCAGTTAAAGATATGCTATGATAGCCACACATTCAGAAAGTATACACTCAGTTAAAGATATGCTATGATAGCCACACATTCAGAAAGTATACACTCAGTTAAAGATATGCTATGATAGCCACACATTCAGAAAGTATACACTCAGTTAAAGATATGCTATGATAGCCACACATTCACAAAGTATACACCCAGTTATAGATATGCTATGATAGCCACACATTCAGAAAGTATACACCCAGTTAAAGATATGCTATGATAGCCACACATTCAGAGAGTATACACTCAGTTAAAGATATGCTATGATAGCCACACATTCAGAGAGTATACACTCAATTATAGATATGCTATGATAGCCACACATTCAAAAAGTATACACTCAGTTAAAGATATGCTATGATAGCCACACATTCAGAAAGTATACACTCAGTTAAAGATATGCTATGATAGCCACACATTCAGAAAGTATACACTCAGTTAAAGATATGCTATGATAGCCACACATTCAGAGAATATACACTCAGTTAAAGATATGCTATGATAGCCACACATTCAGAAAGTATACACTCAGTTAAAGATATGCTATGATAGCCACACATTCATAAAGTATACACTCAGTTAAAGATATGCTATGATAGCCACACATTCAGAAAGTATACACTCAGTTAAAGATATGCTATGATAGCCACACATTCAGAAAGTATACACTCAGTTAAAGATATGCTATGATAGCCACACATTCAGAAAGTATACACTCAGTTAAAGATATGCTATGATAGCCACACATTCAGAAAGTATACACTCAGTTAAAGATATGCTATGATAGCCACACATTCAGAAAGTATACACTCAGTTAAAGATATGCTATGATAGCCACACATTCAGAGAGTATACACTCAGTTAAAGATATGCTATGATAGCCACACATTCAGAAAGTATACACTCAGTTAAAGATATGCTATGATAGCCACACATTCAGAAAGTATACACTCAGTTAAAGATATGCTATGATAGCCACACATTCAGAAAGTATACACTCAGTTAAAGATATGCTATGATAGCCACACATTCAGAATGTATACACTCAGTTAAAGATATGCTATGATAGCCACACATTCAGAAAGTATACACTCAGTTAAAGATATGCGTTATCTTACCATATTATTACATGAACATCTTGATCTTGGTGTAACAACTTTTTGTCTCATGGTATTTATTTCTGTGTGTACTGTGTATTTCGCCGTTTGTTTGTTTGGCATGTTTCAATACATTTCAGGTGGAAATAATGAGAATATATAAATATGCTACAGTTGAACAAAAATTTCAAAATAAGCGACAGAAAAAAGTCACATTTTAACTCCATAAGGAACGCCCAGTTACGTTTCTTGATACAATGTATGCACTTGAACCAAATACACCTTAAGATGGATAAGTTTGATCAGATATTTTTTTTATATATATTTAATTTCTTAACCTGTTTTTTATGGGTTGAATTTGCCCAAGTTCGAATTAGACTTTTTATTTTTTTGTGATACTTAATACATTTCAGTCGCACAGGTTTTTATTGTTGTTTTGTTTTAAAATGAATTTGGCTGCCTGTAATAATGAAAACTGATATAGTGAAATTTTCGAACTTGCTAGCGGACTTTTCATAAAAAGAATGACTGTCCTTATCACAAAACTGTTGGTATCATTTTAAAAGTCGAACATGTTTAACATATAAACTCCTGACATTAACGATACGTTTGGCGTAAATAATTCACCCTGTCATTTAAGGAACATGAAAACTCATTCATGAACACTTATACTACCCAGTTTTTTATGGTTCATCAAAGAAACGGCTAGTTCTTAGATAAGCAAGTTGTTAAGGTGCACCATAATATTTACACGCATTATCTACCTCACACAAAGCCATTTTTTTCTGCAACGTGTATGACAAATTTTACATGATCCGTGTTTTTGAAGAGTTTAGAGTGGTTGTAAAATATTTAAACAACCGTATCTGCCACTTAAATGAACCAAAAGTACTTGTTTATCCCTGATTAAAATACTTGTCGATAACTTGAAACAGAAACTTTTATCTAATACCAAGGCCATTGATATAATGAAAACATTTGAGACAAGGCCAGTGGTCAAACATTCACATATTAACCCTGTTAAAGTGACTCGCTCATGTTTTTGGACCAAAAAAAATAGTTTTCCCGGTAATGCACACTTATTTTATCATTATTTTACTATATGATCTCGAAATTGCAGAAAAAATACAGTTTTAGCATAAAAAAGAATTTTGGTTTTAGTGGGGTTCGAACCCACGCCGGTAGTCAAGATTTTTTTTAGAACATTGCCGGCTAGACCACACACACACCGGGCAGTTTAGCTACAATAACGGATATGTTAACCTCTTAAAGATATATGAGCGAGTCACTTTAAGAGGCACACGGTAAGGGCCCAAACAACACTGAACGAGAGAGAAATGCCTATCCCCGGGGCAAATATATCATAGGTGAGAACATTTTCCCCCAGGGTTGATATGGATATTCTTAGGCAATGCATTATAATCTTAAAGTAAAGTATAAAATAAAGGGGTTAAAATGATCACATCTGATGGTTGCCGAAGATTTGCCTCTGGAGGTAAATCCGCACCTGAGGTATTTTCATGACGCGTTGATATTGCTATTCTTTTTAAAACCCTAAAGTAAAACATTCTGATAAAGGATAACAATGACCACAGAAAAGGGCTGACATGTGTTAGGTGCTTATCTGTCCTGATGCCCTTTAAAACATTTATGGAAACATTTTGTCCAGAATATGCAGCTTTTACTGTCAACGCAACAACTAATCCATACACCTTTTCTATTAGTTTTTATGCATTCGCTAAGCTATCTTTACTTAAAGCTGCACTCTCACAGATTGACCGTTTTTACCGGTTTATTTTTGTCTTGGAATGAGCCATTGTTTCGTAAATCTCTGGAAACCAGTGATATATGAAAGGAAAAACCAGTTTGCAGCTTTTCATATTTACGTTCGAAAATGTTTATTTTGGCGAAAAACTCATTTTTCTTAAAGAGTTAGTAAACCTTTTAGATATAAAACATTAATTTTCGACCGTAAATATGAAAACAAAACTACGATCTGTTTTTTTTGTCAGCGGTCTTATATCACTGGTTTCCAGGCATGCACGAAAAAACATGGCTTATTCCGAGACAAAAAGAGTTGTCAAAACAGTCAATCTGTGAGAGTATAGCTTATAAACTTTTCAGGATCATAAACGTTTTGTGTGTAAAACATCCTATTATCTATGCATGATATATCAACACACGTTTATTCAAAGTTTAAACAATATTTATTTTTTAAAACCGTATTTAATGCAATGAAATCTTAACCATTATGTAAGTTTCATTGTTATGCTCATAACTTATTGGATAAATGTCTCCGTCACGGCTTAAAGTGAAATAGATTGGCCGTATACTTTAGGTTTCTTATAACATTGACTTAATAATAACAATATTATAAATTAGTGTTAGCTTTTGATCTCAATAAATGTTTTGTTAAAGAAAGTGTATGTTCTCAGTTGGAAAATAGGATTATAAAACCTGAATGAAATATTATCATTTGTAAAACACAGTCAGGTGTTCGAAAGCTTGACGTCCTGATGATTTAAAAATATATGTAATATATAGGTTATGGGCGGGTTGCCGCGGGGCGGGTATGGTTTGAGTGTACCCAAGTACAATTTTAGAATTAATACAGCAATGTATTCTGTACTGTGCATGTTGAAGAGTATACCAGGAACATTTCTACTCCATGTTCTTTTCAATAGATGACATTCCTTTGTGACTGAATTCACACGCACAGAGAGGACATTTCATATTTTCAAAAACGATAAAAACAACGTCCAAATTACACTTATTTCTGTTTCAGGCGGTATATTTACTTAGTGTTGTTTTAGAAAAGGGATTGAATCGTGTAATTCTTATTTTATTAGATCGGGATCACGCGTGCAAAATTTCTACCTGTCCATGGCCTTATACTACACAGTCTTCATCATTTTATTTTTATCAAAACGCTTCGTCATTCATAGTTACAGTGTATTATCTATATCTGTCAATTGTTTCGTGAAAAAATAATATCATGAATATGTTATAAAATGATTGCGTGCCTTTCATTTCATGGGAAGGCTAAACATGAAGCACCCATATAATATTTATGAGACATTGTTCTCTCAGAGGAGAGAAAATAAAAGATACATAGAAAGACACTCTGGTCCCTTCATTGATTGGAAAATAGCACTTATTATCGGTATATACATTATCTTATTGAAGGCCTTTCAATGAAATCTGTCAAGCAGTCATTCAAGTCTATGAATACATTATGCATACCACAATATCTGAGCATTAAACCGCATTGGGCGACCAAAGGTATCTGAATATTAAAGATTGATTTTACTTTCTGTAAGGCCATAAATCATTGAGCCCATACCATTTGTAATTAAAATATTCACAAAAAGCAACGAGAGATTGAAATATGCACAAATCAAGGCGATAGTAAAAGATAAAGTAACGCGAGATTAAAGGATGCACATAAGCAAGGAGATATTAAAATATGATAATAAAGTAACGAGATATTGAAAGATGCACAAGAAGCAACGAAAGATTAAAAATATCACAGGAATCAACGAGAGATTAAAAAAATGCACATAATGTACCGATATATCAGAAACAAAATACACAGGAAGCAACGAGATATTAAAAACATCACAGGAATCAACGAGAGATTAAAAATTGCACATAAAGTACCGAGATATAAGAAAAAAATACAAAGAAGCAACGAGATATTAATAACCACACAGGAATCAACGAGAGATTAAAAATTGCACATAAAGTACCGAGATATTAAAAAAAAAATACAGAGGAAGCAACGAGATATTAAAAACATCACAGGAATCAACGAAAGATTAAAAATTGCACATAAAGAAGCGCGAGATTTAAAGATACGCAGGAAGTAACGAGATATTAAACGATTAAAAAAAAGTCACCAGGAAAAAAAATGCACATTAAGTCACGAAAATTAAAAGTTGACAGAAAGGCGCGAACAATTTCAAAGCTGCAAAGCAAGTCACGAGATATTAGAAGATGCACAGTAGCGAGGCGAAATTAAAAGATGCAGCAAGAGCTACGAAACATAAACACTTTGCACAGAAAACCTCGAGAAATCGACAGATTTACAGAAAGCAACTTGAAATTAAAAGATACAAATATATTCACGAGAAATTAAAAGATGCACAAAAAGCTACGTGAGATTAAGAGATGCACAGAATATCACGAGATATCAAAAAATGCACAAACAGCTACGTGAGATTAAGAGATGCACAGAATATCACGAGATATTAAAAGATGCACAAAAAGCTACGTGAGATTAAGAGATGCACAGAATATCACGAGAAATTAAAAGATGCACCAAAAGCTACGTGAATTTAAGAGACGCACAGAATATCACGAGATATTTAAAGATGCACAAAAAGCTACGTGAGATTAAAAGATGCACAGAATATCCCGAGATATTAAAAGATGCACAAAAAGCTACGTGAGATTAAGAGACGCACAGAATATCACGAGATATTAAAAGATGCACAAAAAGCTACGTGAGATTAAGAGATGCAGAGAATATCACGAGAAATTAAAAGATGCACAAAAAGCAACAAAATATAAAAGATGCAAAGAAAGTCACGTTAAATTAAAATATGCACATAAAGCATCGATAAATTAAAAGAGGCACAGAAGATCACGAGAAACTTTAAGAAGCAAAGAAAGCCACGAGGAATAATAAATGCACAAAAAGCATAAAACATTTAAGATATGTAAAGAAAGTCACGTTAAATGAAAAAAATGCCCAGAAAGCAACGAGGAATTGAACGATGCACCAGAAATCAAATGAAAACGCTAAGAGCCTTTAAAGGCTGAAGGTGTGACATGCGTGGTTTTACTCTTTTTTAACAACAATCTTTTAGGCAATAACAATAGAATAAAACAATTGAGTATCCCTAAATTGTAATATTTAAGTGCCTTAAATTACCTAAGAATAAGTTGAATTTTTAATACAAAACGCTAGTTTTATAACAGTAAGTGAAATACATGTAACTCGATATTGGCTCAGGACGTTTGACTATTTGTAGTAGGTAAAGTAAGGCACGGTCTTTAGACAACACATTTCCACGTACTTATCTATATACTTGTATTCCACAAAGTTTAAGAGGAACATTCTTCGGCTGGCTTTCAAATTCACGTTAACGTTACATTTGCATGTATGTATTTAAATAAAGATGAATTTTAATTTGCACCATTTTAAACAGCCATGTCATCTGTAGAATAGTAGATCTGACGATACCTGATTTCGATTTGCGGAACTTAAGTCTGTAGACCAGCGGACTATAGCAAAGACATGCACCTAAGATCTCGAAAATTACCAGTAAGCAAGGAAAGTCACGGAATATTTAAATATGCACAGAAAGACATGAGAAATAAATAGATGAACAGAGAGTGATGAAAAAGAGGATGCGCGTAAAGCAACAAGAAATTGAAAGATGCACAGAAAGGCACGAGCAACTTAAATATGCACAGAAAGTCACGCGAAATAAAAAAGATTCACAGAACGTCAATCGACATTAATATTTTCACAGAAAGTCACAAGAAAGTAAATTATGCAAAGAAGACAACGAGAAAGTATAAGATGCAAAGAAGGCAACGAGAAAGTAAAATACGGAAAGAAGGCAACGAGAAAATATAAGATGCAAAGAAGGCAACGAGAAGGTATAAGATGCAAAGAAGGCAACAAGAAAGTATAAGATGCAAAGAAGGCAACGAGAAAGTAAAAGACGGAAAGAAGGCAACGAGAAAGTAAAAGATGCAAAGAAGGCAACGAGAAAGTAAAAGACGGAAAGAAGGCAACGAGAAAGTAAAAGATGCAAAGAAGGCAACGAGAAAGTAAGGCAACGAGAAGGTATAAGATGCAAAGAAGGCAACGAGAAAGTAAAAGATGTGCAGTAAGGTAGCTTCGGAAATTAAAAGATGAACAGTCCGACACGAAAAAAGTAAATAACCACAGAAAGCCTCGCTGTTCACTTCAATGATTGGAGCGCATCAATATTTCATCGGTATAGACATGATCTTATTGAATACTTGTCAATAAAATATTGCACGCAATCATGATTCTATTTTGTGCTTGTAAACACCAAACATAGAAAATATGCAGACCAGAGTATCCGAATATTAAAAATTGATTGAACTTTCTGATTAACAAAGCACACAGTGTTCTATATGGCCATATACGTCAGTTAACCATTACACTTAAGGCTAAAAACCTCTCACGGTAGCTAACGTTAACAAAATGTTTTGTATCCGTGTTGCTCCGCACGGTATATATATATACACTTTGACAGTGTATGTTTACAACGTGATAAATTGTGTCATGAATGCTACGTCGGAAGGCAATATTTTTATTTGAAAAAAATACTTTAAACAAAGATAACTTCTCTATTTCTTAACCATTTCAATTAAAACAAAGCGCGGCCTACGCCGCTTACGGAGCCCTGCATTCCGTCTTTTACCAGAGTTTGATTGAAATTTAATTTCCTTAAACACTTCGACAAATCTTTTCACAATACGGCCGTCTGACGTAGCACTGTCAAAACATGATTTTGGAAACAGGTTTGTCCGAGTCGAAGAGTTTAATGAAACTAATGACTTTATCAAAAGTCGGTAATTAGCAAATGCGGGGCTCTTAAAGCGGCATAGACTGCCCTTTGTTTTATTTGAAATGGTGTTGTAAAAGAAAAGTTATTTTTGTTTAAAGGCCTCATTTTAAGCAAATTATTGCCTTCCGCCGTAGCATATATGACGTAATTTATCACGTGGTATACACACACTGTATGAGTGGGGAATCAAATCGCAAACGTTAGCCACAGAAACTTATACTCAGTGCAAGATTGGATGTCAGAGGGGCGCACTTTGATAAAGGGGGAAGAGGGGGGGGGGGGGGGGGTAACATCGTAGGAAATGCACACCCTTATCATCATCGGCCAGGAACCAGAAAGAGGGTACAAATGTAGTATCATCTTAGAATGGGTCGTCTTCTTTTAATATAAATAGTTTATTTCCAACCACACATGAAACATGACATGAACGACAGCGTAGAACCCGTATAATGTAACAGTATTAAGCGACCAGAAAACATTGTTTGAGAGGATGCCTGGTCGAGATACTGATGTATTTATACATAATAATATCTAATTATTTGCACTATACTGGAGAAGGTTCAATTTAATTTCATTTACACATTAATTCTTATATCCAAACGGTTCAGTTACACAACTTCGATTAACTTCGGCAGAGGGAACAGTCAAAATATATATAACAGAAGCCCATCCAACTTAACTGTTAATAAAATTTGTATCTGACTTTTTCTAGAGTCACAATGGGAGTAAAAGATCGCCAGAAACACAAGGTCAGCAGGAAAAAGAAAACGGAATCTGCCAGGTATTTACATGTGTATGGCCACAAAAGTTTTATTTTGCACATTTTCAGACATTTTCTAACAATGTCCTGCTAGGCAGCGGTGGCTTTAGGTGACAGGTAAGGTCACAAATTAGCAAGTTCCGTTGACTAACATTACAACCGCAAAACTCATACACTACTAACGCTTTTCAAAATCGTGGACTTAAAAGACAATATTTGAGACAAAATTGCATTTTACAAAAAACAAACATATGCGGGTCATTTTAAACGGTGCATGTGATAGCATTTGAATGTGATATGCTTATATGTGTGCATACGTATTCCCATGTTATCCACACAGCTTTATCCCTGAGACACTTGAAATGCATTAACTTGTTAAATAGTTATAAGTGGCCATTGTGAACTCGATATTTAAATAGTAGAGTTTATGAATGGTGACAATATATCGAATCAATGAACTCACTAGTCTGCTTTTAATGATGACGCACAAAGCTATATAGAAACTACTAGTGTTTGATTATTAACCAAATAGTTAGTATATACATTGTTAAGTTGTATTCTGCATTGATTTTAGTTGCATAAGTTGCCTCAGCCTTTTAAATGTGTGCGTTAACTTATGGGTCCGTATTCACTAAATTCTCGCTTCTCAGACTCTGTTAAGTACAATTATAATATTCATGTCATATGCTATTACCGAAGCAAGATGTTAAATCTTTATATTTATAATTAATCTGTGCTTCAATCAGGCACACATATATTGTCAAAGTCATTTTATAGATATTTTGAAGCATTAAGATTTTTTTAAGGCCAGCGTCTCAAACTTACGCTCAATATGGAAGTGAATATGGAACCCAGTTATTTTGATTGCACGAGCTTTTGTTTTATTTGCCCAACATGACTACAAATTGACCATTTGGGAACATCGCACGTAGTACGCTTTGTGCCGCTAAAGAGATCCAGATAACATACGATTTTGCAGTTAAAATCTACTTTGTAATAAACAGGTATCATTTTTATCATTACGCTCCTAAGCAACCCCATTCAAAATTGCAATGGATCTTGTATGGGTTGTAAACTCCAGTGGTGCAATATAAATGAACACCAGTTAAGTCTATCTCCGAAACTAGTAACGAATTGCTATATAGTCACTGAAAATGGCATTTTAAATTAAAAATGGCTTTTTGCTACGGCAACACGTTTCTTGGTGTTTCCGAAATACGTCACGACAAAGTTTGAGGGGTACTTGAGTTATTTCCCTTGAATGCAACACATTGCTCGATATCTAGTTTGATGCCTCTAGGTTGTCGTATATTTAGATGCATAATTAAGGTTTAAGACATCCTATTAATAACACATTTAGACAAAATATACAATACATCTCACATTATTTAACATAGTTATTCAACTATTAAGTCAAATGTTACAGACGGAATAACCTCGGTGTTTATCAGGCACAGACAACGTGTGTCGCGTAATGCTATTTTGACGACGACCAGTGTATTCTCGATCTCTTTAGCACACGAGCTGTTTTAGTGTAATGTTCACTGGTTTGTTTCTGCACGTCTTGTCAGTTTGGAAAACGCACAAGATACTCAGCTCAACTCAACACAAACTCAACCAAATGAATACGAACCGCTTCGAGAAGATTTCATCAAATTGTGGTCCGCCTGGAATATTATTAACTCGACCGCGAGGTGTATGAATGCAGAAACGAAAAACATGAAAGTATATTCATGAACTATAATTGCTTCCACCATTGCTTCTGTTGTTTGTGATTTTTAAGTAAATATTGTTGTTTTTATCCCTGCTAACGATAGTATAGCTTATACTTATTTGTTTTAGATAAACATGCTTAATTGACACCACCTTTACCGTTTATATGAGCACCATGGACGGTTTTAAAATTGTGCGAAAAGTTGTGAGCATATCAAATCGGCAGCCGGGTAATCTTAATGTTGGCGCAAATAGCCTAAGTACAATGAAGTACGCATGCGCAAAAGGTGAATAACCCGCTTAAAGTGATGCTTTGAAAGACGTTTTTGTAAAGAGGTTTTTAAGTTAATATATCAGAAAACCGTCCTGCGATTCCATTGTCATGAGCTTGGCCACTTACTTACATTTGCGATACTTAACTTTGAGGGACCAATGCTGTCAAATGCCAAACTAGGTGATGCAAACATTAAAAGTAAGATATTTGTCATTTTTTCAGTGATATATGGAGACGGGTAGAGCAGACCGGTTTGGACAACACCTTGAAAAAAATCGCGACGGTGAAGGGTGAGCTCAAGGTCATATCGAGGTAACATTTGTTTTGTAATTTTAAACATAACAACCAAGCAATAAAAAGAATGGTACTTACACACAAATAACACCGAGATTAGGCTAATAACTTACGTCTTGTAATCTTCAGCAAATATTCTTTATCATGCAGTCAATTTGACTTTCATAAGGATAACACTTTATGCTGAAAACCATGTTGAACATAAACATAATCAATTTAAATGTATGTACAACATTTCGTTTATTTAAACATGTTCATTTGCATGTACTAGTATACTTATTATAATTAGTACGTTACAAAGAAACACCGTTAATTATATAATGATATAAATAAATTTATATACATAATATTAATATAAATGGCGTTTATTGAAGGATGAATATGTGTCTACTTGGTTTGGTCGCTGTTAAGTATAACACTTTGTTCTAAATGCTTTTTGATGGCTTTTCATACGTTTGAAAACATCTGTTTACAAAATACAAAAATAACAAGCTAAACACCTTTACTAAATGAATATCTACTGACTTTATAGACATCGGTAAGTATACTTAACGGATCGGTATTCATAAAACATCTTCAGGACATTCCCAACTTAAACTATTTTCCTAATTTAAGAAGCTGACTGGTCAAATATGATACAATTCCTCTAAAATTTTATACTGCTTTATTTCCATTGGGTTTTGTTTTAAACACACCTTTATTTAACGGAAAAAATCAACAATACCAAAAAACCAACACACTTTAATAAAAATAATCAAGAAAAAGAAGGAGAAAAGGCTTAAGTAAGTAAATGACTGATGTTTTATGAATACTGGCCAATGCTGATACTGGATTTGTGTTTTGTGGTTAAAGGGTTTGGTTGGAGTAAACTTACACCTGATCCTTCTTGTTAATGCCTATAGTTTCTTTTGTATTAGGATGAACTGACGGTTGGGCAAGGGTTTATCATATTTTGTTTTTCAATGTATTCTTTTGAGTTTAAAGTCACTGGCGGGTTATGTGTCGTCTTAAATGAAGTTTCATTCACCAAATCTAAGGCGTCACACAATTATTTATGCTCTTTTTAACTTAAGAGAGTTTACACAGCCGCCTTAAACATGAACCAATATCTTCATTCTTAGAAGAATGCTCTTTTAACCTTACTTATTTGACAACTGCGTTTGTCCACAATTACTGAAAAAGTACCTAGCCATGTAATGAAGCTCTAGTCAATGTTTGTTTTTGTGTGTACATACTTGTACATGGTCAGGAACACCATATCTCAAAATAAGCGTGAATTAGCATCAGCTGATCATAAAGATGATTAAACCAAACTTGTGTTTTCAATACTCTCCAAATCGCTAGTAAATGGCGCAGTTATAGAGTGCACAAAATAATAAATAAAACAAGTATATAAATATCTTAGCTTCAACTTATTTATTTTAATACGATTGTGAAAAAAATTATATAAAGTTTTTAAACAGTATAGCAAACTATGTCGTTGGCACGATATTACGCGAGAATGTGGTCTGTGTTGTTGCGCTCAACAGGACAAATACCTTGAGCAGTTTATTGAAAACAAATATCAGACAGTAAACTATGTTTTAGTTGAAAAGTCGCCAACATGCAAATTTTTATTTGAGGGATTTATAATAACAGTTTTATATTTCTTTAAGGTTCAATCTTTTGCAAGCAACAAGTATACTTGCATTCATATTTAGCTTATAAGAGCTTATCAAATGTTTGCGAAATAAGATTATTTAAAAACAAAACAAAAAACAACAATAAACACATTCAACGAAAAACTGCCATGAAAACATGAACAGTTTCATCTACCCAAATGGTCTATACTATCCAAACAGCGACTGGTGGCTTTAGTGGGAATGTACGTGTTTTTTACGACGTCTCCGGACTATCAATTGGCTTTAGGCTGTTACGGCATACAGGACACAGGCAGAATGTAACCCTTGTTATAGATACTGTTAGTCCTTAACGAGCGCCAATGTAAAACAAATGATGCATTTGATGCCCGTTTAGTTTCCCTCCCGTAACATATTTGTATTTAATTAGTGAGGCGGGGGATCTAACGTTTGACCACTGGGCAGGGAGTCAAGTGACCATCTAGACGAAGAATTTGTGCTGTGCCTTTGTGGTGAAAGCTTCTGAATTGAAGTCACTATTTTTTCGATAACTTTCTGATTTGAAAAGATGTAGCCAATAAGCCACTTTCGTTTGTTGAATTATTTGAGTGTTTTTTTCCGCACAAAACATTATACATAATGTTGTTTTAATGTTAATTGAATTTTAACATATCTTTGTAAAAATATTTCTTCAAAAGAAATGCTGATTTTTTTTTACACACCAAAGCTTTAGTAAAATATATATTTACGTCAGAAGTAAAGGAAAATTGAAATTATGAAATGCTTTTAGTAATTTTTGGCCTTCCCAACCAACTTCAGTATTTATGAAGACTCGTAAGTAATATATTTATAATCTGCAGCATTTCTTCCGATGACGCGGTGAATCTGTCTTCGGTGATTACGGAAATGAACGAAACGCTTGGGAGTATTCGGCATTCCTTTGTAGACAATGAGGCGGAAATTTACGACGGTGACGAACACGAGTTGAAGTAAGTCACAATTTGTTCTAAATTGATTGAACTTGTGCATTATGCCTTTAAATTTGCCTTCAAAAATTGCATCGCCTTAATAATTGTATCGTAAATCAAAATATGCCCCCAAAATCAACATGCCTTAAACTTATCTTATATCAATAACTGGCTTACGGTGCTGTTTGGAGCTGGCGAGTAGAATTAGTATAAATACACATATACCAGTACATATATTGTCACAGTTTATACTATTAAAATATTTTTGAAAGCTAAAACGATGGAAAGAGACGTCCAGCTATACAGACAGCTACTCAGGGGATAGTTTCAATGGCATCCAACGTACAATTATTTGGACTTGGACTATACATATAGTACCATGTAAAGAATCTCTCGACTTGTATGGTTTTATTTAAGGTACCTAACATCCAGCTGCCCAGCCATAGTAAGCATATGGAGCCAGTTCAGCATATTTGCCTCCGACTTTGCCACCAGCTTTGTGCAGAAGTAGGTTACTTACAGAACTGTATGTTATTCACGCTAAATTGGCGCGTTCTGTACACACATATAAATCGCTTAATTAACTCTTAAAGCATTTAAAGATGAATATTTCCAAACTACACACAAAGTTTACTTGCCTTTATCGTTCAGTAATCACTCCGTCAGCGTATGTCACATGACGGTGATGATCAACATAATATGACTTCATTAGAAACTTCTGTTATTCCCCTTGAACGTGAGAACACCAATTGAAGAAGGGATGTAACTCAAATTGACTGTATAGTCATCACTTTGTTATATCCCTTGAACGTGCAAAAACGTGCAAACCACAATGGGAGAAAGGATGCAACTCATTTTAATCGTTTTATAAAAACGTTCCTATCCCCTTATACTATTTTTAAATTATGACATAAAGTTATTATTTATGATTAAACCATTCGCATTTGATATTTTCTTTAATGAAAGACTATGCATATCGTATCAATATTAACAACATTTCCGAAAAGATACACACCAAAACCTCACGAACAACGTTATGTACATGTATGATTTATTTTTCGCAGAAGTTGGTTAAACTCTTCAGAGCACCGACAATTATTAAACAACGTGGTTGATTTGGCGGGAAACGCTGTCAAATTAGTCGTGCTTGCTGTGGACACATCGAAATTCCATAATCTAGAGTAAGATCAGCCAACCATTGAATTAGAGGTTTTAAAATTGAAATCATTTGTAAATATGGGCTGCTTAAAAATAACACAATTTTTATTTGCTGGAAATTAATTCAGTTTTAAACATAATGCTGTGCATATTGGAATTAACAGAGAACACTAAGTTTTTGTTTTACTTATCAATGTTATATAAGAAATGATAATCAGAATTAGAAAACTAAAATGCAACCAATTGTATTCGTAGTGAGGCAAGCGAGCTTCTAACGGCGTCCAGGAAAGAGTCCGAAGATGTCAGTAAAAGTCTCCAGCAACATGTGCCAAATATGTTGTCGGTGGGGTAAGAATAATCTGCTTTATGTATGATCTTCTTGCTAGTTTGTTATCGACGTTTACGTTTTGATGGATAAAAGAAGCAAAACATGGCCAGTCTGATGATTCTCATTTCAACACTCGCTGGTGGTCCTAATTCAGTATATTTGACTTCCACTTGAACCCGAAATACTTTGCTAATGTGCTTTTTGAAAACTGAAACTGAAATAATTGAAATATTCGTGATGTGTTTTTGAGAAGCCTTAATTTTACTATACAATTATTACAAAGGTAGTACATTACAAATATACCAGTATCAGTTGAAAACCTTTTTTCAGAGAGGGCCACTCTGCAGCCGGTGGTCTTTGGGAGCTGCTAGGCTGGATGTTGTACGGTCTAAAACATGTCACACATCACGTCCTGCAACCAGACATTGACAAGAAGTAAGTGCACTTAGCTATTCTTAGGGAGATTTTCGTGTAATAACGGAGAGTCTAGTCGAATGTTTGGGACAAACACATGCATATTCCTACCACAAGGAATTTCAACAAAACTGAAACAAATCTGAGTAGCCATATTACACTGTCATTTCTTCGCCACCTTTGCCAAGGATAAGTACACCTCAATGTACTTCGACGGGCTCCAAGTAATTCCGGATATGGCGAATGGTTGTTTTCAAGAGAGGATGATCGTATGACCTTAAGCGTTCATCCGACAGACATTGGGCCGAGTGTTAATAACTTAGTTTTATCAAAGTAAACAACGTTTCATTTTCAAATCGTTACTCCTTTGGCAGTTTCATGGATACAATTGTGATCTGCTGTATTTCTAACAAGGTTCGAGACAACTGTTTTAGCTGCAGTTTTTATACTAGTATTTGAAAATGTGAGCACACAATTAATTACTTCACGTTTACACCTTTAACACAGTTCTAAATATTCCGTCCATAGACAAAAGTTATCATACTCAGAAATTAGATTAACACGATCGACCAGGTCTAAACTAACATAATACTTTTTTCTCAATTGGAATAATTTAGTTATTGAAAACTGGTAAAAAGTATTATGTTTATTCATATGGACTCTGGTAATAACTCGACACCTTACTAAACCAGCCAACTACGCGCGTACAAATGTATCGTAACTGTTTAGACGGAAACATGTTCTATTAAAATATAAATTATTTTTGATTTTTGAAATCTTGTTAAAACTTTAACTTAGAGAACCAGACGTTGACCTCAGTATGTATGACGAGCTTACAGGGAACCTGTATGGCCTTTTTCAAATACTACCAGAGGAATGGACCGCAAAAGCCAAGTAGGTCATCCAAATATGTTATATACTAACATTTTTTGTCGAAAGTGAATTATTGAATATTGACTAATTAATTAATAAGTTGTTTGTTGATTTTATAAAAAGGGAACTTGCACATAAAATTAATTTCATCTTAAAGGTGAACTATTCCTTCCAAATAAGATGTACCACAATTAATAAAATTGTTTTAATTAATCATAAAACGAAGTGGTTCTTATGAAAGATACCGTGTTTAAATCTTTAGGACCCACCAGTTATTTAAAATGTGTGCGTTGTTTGCTATAAAATCACGGTTACAAAATTGTTATCATGAATTAAAAGTTTCCATAAATGCATTATTAAGTTAGTTGTTAAAGGTTTATCACTTCAAATTTATGTTTGTTATACATGTGTAAGTATTGATTTTAAATAAGAGTATCAAAAAGCACAAATTAACACAATTATGCTAAAACACCAATTGCTATGCATAATTCAGTTGATATCTTCGTTGACTGATTTGCATAAAAGTGATACTCGTATTTAAATTTTGTATTTATTCATCCTTTTCGGTTAATAAAAATAACTGCGGTACATCTTTTTTGGTAAGAGTGCATCTTTAAATAAACTGAATACTATGGACTTGAAATTTCCTTCAGGGCAGAAGAAAAACCTCCAAGCCCTCCTGCGCCTTCACAGAACAAGAAAAACAGGTACATTGTATAAAGTATTCGGCAGAGAATGTTGATTCATTTAGAATATTTGATTGACAAGAAAACTAAACCGGTTTTATTAAATTGGCTTTTGTTCATAAACTTATTTAATATATTCAAAATTTTACCAAAAGCTTTAAGTGCAAGTCTGTATGCCACACGGCTCATGTAGTTAAAGATTCTTAGACAAAATGGATTCAGTCATGATAAAATCACAATTATATGGATGACCTTGTACCGTTTTACTTTAAACCTTTATTCACAGGCATGGGTCATGTAGCATATCACAATTAATAAGCAGTATAGGAAACAACTCAAATCAGTAGCGAAGGTTGAAATTCAAAGAAACCTTTATTTTGATTGTTTAAACACAAAGAGCAAAAGCTAAGTAGATCAATATGCTTACGTTTAAACAAGGATAAATACAAAAACGCCCTGTTTCATGCGACTTTGTTAAAAAAAATAATTAATGGGTATGATCGACTAGAAGACATAAATGTATTGTTGCAGTAAAAAGACTACTAAGACAGCTACGAAAGAACCAAGGTATTTTTTTTCAACGGATTTTCCGGATAGGATAAACGTCTGAGATTAGTCGGGCTATTTTGTTTGTAACATAAGCTGTTAATACAAAGCCATAGCACGAATTTATTTAAGAACTGCGCTTTCGTAGATGGATCGTAGATGTATGCTTTTTGTTAGTCTAAACGCTTTTAGAACTAACAGATAATTCGTTGCCATTGTCATTAATGTGTCCTTTTAGCGTTCCAATACTTATGTTGAATAGTTCACCAGTTAGTAATTTCTCCGTGGCTGATTTAACAATGATTGTGAAGGAAGTTATAAAATGCTTAGTCACTCTCGTTGTCACAATTTTGTGCGAAAGTGTGGTCTTGTTTTTAGGGGTAAACCGGGGAACCCGGATAGAACCACCAACGAAATGCGCCCAAACCGGGAATCGAACCCGGGTCGCCATGACTCGCGAGTGAGCTAACAACTGCGCTAACTAGGCAATCTTACAATTTGTTATAACTATGTTTGCATGTTACATTAAGGCTATCAAAGTAAAATAAAGTTAAAACTAACATCAGACATAAATATTTAACTATTTGAATTGCAGAAATCGATAATTTTTATATGTTAAATGGTTACTTTTATTTTTTGTCTTCTAATTGAGCCATATTTGTGTCAATTGATTATTTTTAATTTTGTTAAAATTAGAAGAACAGTTTTTACTTCACAGAATTAATGCATTCATGTATTGCAACAAAAACAACAACAAAAACAACAACAAAAACAACGATAATAATAATTATATTTTATTTATTTTTATAAATAAATAAATAAGTAATAAATAAATAAATAAATAAATTAATTAATTAATAAATAAATAAAAAATAATAATAATACTAATAATAATAATAATAATAATAATAATAATAATAATAATAATAATAGTAATTATAATAAATTATAATGGTGATAATAATAATAATGATAATGATGATGATAATTATGATAATAACGGTTGCAGCAAGGAGGTAAAGGAGGTGAGTATCGCCCCTCCCCCGGAAGAAAATAATCAGAAAAGTGGCCGAGAGGGATTTACCGACGCAGCAACCAAGCTAGGGACAGCATGTGACCGCTATACGGCTTCCTCGTGGGATAAACAATGGTCAGTAAAGTTGAATTGCATTAAGGACTAATTATAACGGATTACTGAGTCATTTCTAAAAAATGCCTAATGCCAAGTCCCAAAAACAAAATTAATAACTATGATTTATTATTTACTTTGATGTAAACTTTAAGTATTAACATCGCCATTCAGATGTAATCAAATTTCAACTTTCCCTATGCTGTATCCTTTTTAGACTGCCTCGCTTAGGTAGGAATGCCCACAGTTCACGAAGAATCTTATAAAAGAGTTGAACTCGGCACACTAATTTTATTTTTGTATAACTGATGTAACACTCCTTATTTAAAGAGATGAAAACTTTCAAAAGAAATTATTTTAAAGATAGTGTTCGGTTTGTGTAACGAATTTTAAGTAAGTAATTTGGCTCTATGAAAATACTAAATGGTACTCAGTGAACGTGTTTTCAATAAGAAATGTTGATAAATTTGGTTAGGTTGACAGTTTTATTTAGGATTGTTTCAGGTTGCCAACTGTATCTGTTATGCTTATTTCAGGTTGCCAATTTTAAGTGTAAGGATAATTTCAGGTTAATGTATAAGCATGGTTTCTGGTTGCCAGTTTCATATAGACGGATTGTGTCAGGTTGTCATTGTTTATATAATGTTGCGGTTGCCAGTTTAATATTGTGTTTCAGATAGCAAGTTTTATTTAAAAGATTTGATTTAGGTTGCCAGTGGTATGTAATGTAGAGGGGTTGTTTAAAGTTGCCAGTAATATATGGTAGGGTCGTTTCATTTTAACAGTGAAATTAAGTACAGTACAGTACAATGAAGGATCGTTTCAAGGGGCCATTTTCAGGTGGTAGGTTTTTTCAGGTTGCCAGTAGTAGGATCATTTCAGACAGCCATAAGTTAAATAATATAAATGTGAAAGGCTTCATATTCTACTGGGTAAAATCATTTCAGGATGCCAGTTTACGTGGAAGGATATTTTTTATTGTTTTGACTGCAAATCTTACGTGGTAGGATCGGTTCTGATTATGATCAAGTCTGTAAGTTTTACATTTAGTAGTAAAAGGCTGCTACATTTATGAGGATGGACAAATATAGACTGCCACTTTGTGGGATCTCTTCAGAATGCCAATTTAATAATTAGTCCGCCAAATTGAATGCTTCAATCATTTAGGCTGCCACTTTGGTGTCATAAGATAGTTTCAGACTGTCATTTATGTGGTAGGATATTTTCAGCCTGCCAGTTTTACGAGGACACTCTGGAGAGGAAGTCCGATTCCGGATGTCAACATACAAGGAGCTGGGTGGTAGCTTTGTGGATCCAAGTCCTATGGCGTTACGGCGGCCACTTCTGGATTCACTGCAACTCACCGAAGACCATACGCTTCAGTCGGACATTTATTATATTGGTATTGGTATTGGCTTGTTATGCTGTTGTGTATATCGTCACCCTATTGCAAGAAGAGCACGACTGCTATTAGTCTATATGTATACGCGACACAATTTCCCATGCTGTTGTACATTTCTGTGAAAGTAAATTGAAATTAAATGGCGTAGGTCACTGCTGAGACCCGACAGTAACGGACGGACAGACGGTGCGACTTCTATAACATATGCCTCCTTTCGAGGGAGTACTATATGACAGGCACAACATATATCCGTAGTATGGGAACATTGTTTGACTTTCGATGAACAATACTGTTAAATTTTGATGCCTGGTAATCCCATATTGAAAACCATATTCAAGGATTATAATTATGTGTATGGAAATATTATGTAATAAATTCCTAAGAATATAATACAAACAAGTGATTGGGCCTTGAACGTTTGCAGAATATGTTAATTCGCCATCTATTTCAGTTTATATAAAGTACAAAAAATATAAAAAGCAATTTCTTAACCAATAACGATTTTTCAGACATATATTTAACATATATTAGTTAACAGGATACGAAACAGTTTCAAATGATACAACAATTATATGGGGTCAGAATTTAATATGACAGCCAATGACTCGATACAACTAAAATCATCATTATCCATCGGACACCTTAAAACTGTTCATTGGCTTTATTGATATGTGCACCACTTTAAACTACAGGGATGTGCATACATTCCTGATTGATTTGTGACATTAATTGTACATATGTATCTCAACTTTGTACTACAATATAAGTATCAGTATACATCAATGTTCTGTATATATTTGATATGTTGTCTCTACCATCAAACAATGCCTTAATTACAAAATTAGGTCCAGAGGGTTTAAAGGTCACAGAAGAAGTGATAGTCCAGTTTCCTCTGTTCAGTGCGACACCAGTGAAGGGCATATTCCTTATGGTCCGAGATAACGGTGCCTGGAGTAAGGTTGAAGATCCGGAAGTGGTATGTTAAATTCTTAATCATTCAGCCGCTCTAAACAGAGTATATGGGTATAAAATAAAACGGAGCATCGAGCACAATGACGTTCGTTCTTTTGTGGCGACATTATAGAATAATACAAAATTTACACATCCTGTAAATGCATATAGCAGGTAACATCGGAGGACGGTGCGGTTGTGGTGTTTCGCACCACAAGCTGTGAGGCGTTCACGGCGCTCAGTCAAAGCTGCCCAGATCGATTTGCAGCCGGTCCGGCGGGCGCGGAATACGTGAGTCCCGAGCACAGCAAGGTGGGGGTCATTGTGCCTAAGGACTGCTTTGATACAGAAGTTGAATTGGATATTAAGGTTTGAAATTGTGCTTATTTGTAATCCGTATAAAACTGTCAAGTAATTAGTTACATACGTACCGGTATTTTTGCATTGCTGAAATATGATGACGTTTAAAATCTTTGAAACGATGAGAATAAAATATACCTAAATAAACAAAATAAATTGCAGGAATTATTATTTTATTTAAATATAAACTTAAGTTAGAAATAGAAATAATGCAGTAACATTTATTAGAGCAGAAAATAAACTTAAATTATATGAAAGTAACGCAACAGCTGAAATAAAAATAATCATCTGCATATGTGCATTATATTCATTAATATTCCAAATGTTTTTGACATTTTTCGCTTAAGGTCGAAGAATTCGACAAACAGAAGCACAGCTATCACTTTATCGGTATTGAATGTGCATCTGTGGCTTTGACCATCTCTTGTGGAAGTGACGTCAAGATGTTGAAGCCAATCACGATCGAACTTCCTGTGGAAGTAGAAGATAAGGAGAAGGACACTGACTTGGTTGTGGTCAGATATAACAACACAACATGCCAGGTGACATTTTGGTTTTATGTAGAAATATTCAGATTTTTCCAATTGTTTCAAGCATTTTGATCACATCACACAAACAGTTTTAAGGGTTAAAAACCTCAATGTCTATTCTTAGAGAATACATTCAAGGAGCAACGCAAAGATTAACCCGAGTACCTGGATGTGACTCCATTGTCAATGACTTTTGTCATGAATCATGTAGAATTTACATGACGTAATCTACAAACGGGTCGAGGGATTAGCGCAAGACAGTCGTCAATCTTGAATGAATATATTATAGAAACCTAAGTTCGTTTATTTTGCGTAAAGTCTTCAATTTATGGAGCTTTAAGATGTGAACATTTTTTTCTAGGTGCTAGACTACAAGCAGTATACGGTTAAGGGGACTAGCAAAGACGATGTGTTCGCAGTTGATATTAAGGAGTTCTGGTGGTACGAGATTAGTGTCACAATGGTTGTCTTTTGATTAAACTAATAAGCTATCAAGAGACAAATGTTTACATTTATAATTCTCACAGTTCTCACAGATTTAATAATGCAAAAAAGTATTCGTTAATCTGAATAAATCCTTCCATCTGCGTTATCTTCAATTATTTCTAAAATGAGACATATTTCTACCATTAAGACATTTGATTTCACAACATTTCTTCAATTTGGACAGTTTTAATCCTCGTATTAAATAACAGCATCTAAAGGCAAACATACACAAAACACGTTCTTGCTAGTTCACTAGAAATATTGCAATAATCATTTTATATATGATATATGTACCTTGCATTTCACAGTGTTGCACTTCTACATATACGGCGAGTATTCCTCAACATGAGGGAAACCATCAAGAAAGAATTCCTTGTCGGCTATGGGAAACGTGTTCCTTGCAATATCCTAACGTACATTGACGACACATCACGTGACAGTGAATCCCAAATATTCGTAACGGAAATTTTGGATTCTTATACGGCGGACACAGAAGTGGAAACGAAACGGTCCTCGGGTATTATCGAGGTGAAGAAGAGCAGGTCAAAGGATGTGTTCCTACAACGAGGGGATTTGATACGAGTAGAAATAGATGGTCAAATGAGAATCACAGAAGCGATGTCGGAAGAGGAACAAACTATCTGTTTTTTGCCAGGTTAGTTGAATCGAGTCGAAAGGTATACGTCAGACGGTCAAAAACAAAAACAAAGAAACTCCCTTGGTATTCCGTGTAAATTATGTGATATCTAATAGCTTTGTTATACTGTATTTGAGGTACAATCCACCAGGGACTATAGTAATTCTTTCTTGAAAATCAATATGTGTTGCCTTTAAAGATCACGTAAAATAAAATTGTTAAAATAAATCCTCAATACTTCAATTTATTAGGTGTGTATATATCAACACTTATTTTCGGCTACACAACAGGACCATCACGGTTATGGTAATAGACCAACGCTGCTTCTATATGCTCATATGTTCTATATGTTTCAGGCTGCAGTAACTCGGTGTCGTTCCACACGGAGGTGAAAAGGGACCCAGAAAAGCTGCCTGATGCCATGTTGTTCTTCAAAACGGACCCAGAACAAAGCATTATACACACCTTGGCTATTTTGACCAGGGATCTATGCGAACAGGCTACTGGTAAACTCAAACTAATATTGTTGTCGCCGTTCAGCTTTTTGTTTTAAACACAGGTTGGATTAGTTATTGAAATATGGTGCGTTTTTGTCAAGAACATATCTAAACCTAGATGTTTTATGAACACAAGTTAAAGTTTTACGCTAGCATTTCATGAAAGTATTAATTTTTCACATTATATATATTGTTTAATAAATTGCATTATGTTATGTCCAATTAAAAAGATAATGAATAAGAAAAAATATGGAGTTCATTTAAGGCAAATATATCGTGTCAATTTAAGACTTATAATACATGTATGCTCTGTTATGCGCAAGGAAATTTGAGTAGTCTTGTCCTGAACGTATCAACCTGCTTATTCCGCAACCCGAAATCCGGGGTATTGCACTGGCAGTTTTTGCCCCCTGCTGTGATGGTCCTTATGAGATGAGATCAGAACCCCAGTGTAGATACACAATAGAGACATGGCACTTTTTGTCCAGAGTGTTACTTGTTTTTATAAGCTTTAACGTAATTTAAATATTCCATTTACTAACCATTTAAGAAACGAATTGTTGAACAATCGTTAAAACATTTAAAAGACTTAAGACGTAAACTGCAAACGGCGCAATACGACCAGGTTTTCAATAGTTGTGCAAAAGAGAGGGTTAGGGCAAATAAAATAAGTTATGGAAGGAAATTATAAAAAGGTGTATTTGCTTCCCTAAGTTAAAAAATGAGCACCTTGTGCAAATTTAAGAGCTTGTCGTTTTCGTTTTAGACAAAAGACCCCAAATCCAAAGCATTTGTACCAATTTGTGACCTTGAACTTAACGTACAAACATGAGTGATACCGGTGACACACACCTTGTCATGGTAAAAATGTGAAAATGTTATTTTGAAATCCCAAAGTGCTAACTTGTAGTCATGGCGAACATTTGTGTCAAGATTTTTACATTCCCCCAATGCATGGCCAAATTATAGCGTAGACAAACCAAATTGCAAGGAATTTTGACCAATGAGCATAAACTGTGTATTCTTGCTGTTTGACAAACAGACATGGCTCTTGTGGACAACACACTGTCTAGTCATTTATGCCATACTATTTCAAAATATTCATATGCATGGCCAAGTATACAGACCGGACAAGCCAAAAATACATTGGTATTTGACAAATGACCTTAAGTGTCACCTTGAACTTTAACTTACAGACATGGGTCTTGCACGGGACAAATTACCTAGTCATGATGAACATTCATTTAAAATCCCACAATGCATCACACATTCGTTTTAATAACGGCTTTTTTTGCTGCATGATTGGTTTATTGACATAATCACTTGATGATATCAATGCATTGTTAAAAGGCTAAAGTATCCATCACTTTGTATAAGTCTTAGTGGCCCAGTGGTGACGAAGTCGCTTTTCTGTTTTTCTTGAATTTTCCAGCGTGGGTTCGCACCCCATTAAAACCAAAATACTTTTTTTATACTTTAATTGTATTCTTTCTGCAATTTCGATATCATAGAGTAAAATAATGATAAAATAAGTTTTTTCTGATGCACTATCGGGAAAACTTTTTTTAGTCCGAAAACATGAGCGAGTCCTTTTAAAACAAGAAATGAAACTAAAGAACCCACACTGAATGGAAATTATGTTAAAAAATACTGAAAGAATGATAAAACTGCCAACTACAATAGCCAAGATAAGTAATATGTTACAGCCTACTGTGGCATCAGGGACATATAACGTGGTCTGGTCAGCTTGGGATAAAGATGCCAGACGTTTCAAACATAACCTTTAAAAGAATAAACCATTAAGAGTTAAAAAATATATATCTTTGAAACAAATGAACGTTTCTGAACGTGGATAGTCGAGTAAAGTTAGTGTTGTTGTACTTATACCGAATATTTAATTGCCACCAATCGCGAAATAACAGATACATTGTACATCAAATATTTCAATACACCAAATTCCGGTTACATAATTTCATATATAAAACAATTAATTTCAGAGGAAATCACCGCCCGATCCGGGAGCAATTCTGCTCCGAACGAAAATAAGAAGAACGAAAAGCGAGAGGAAGGTAAGGTAGTTTATGTTAGCGACCAACTAGTTTACAAAGATCATTAGCTACTTGTACCAGAAACTAATTTAAACAAACTTGTATTGAAAAACAACAACACAATTAACACGTCTGGTCATCTAAACCACCGGATCAACACTGCACGTGCAACCTTCCTCTCCTTATAAACGTCTGTCTGCGCCCTATAATGGCTGCATTATGGTTCTCCCACTTAAACACAATATTAAGGTCAAAACTTTAACCCCCACCAATTGGAGCATGGGGCGTTCAGAAAAAGACCCAAAATCCACTAAACCTGCAATTAATGACATTTAAAGAGGACCCATATCTCCTACTATTGCATAGGGCTTTATATCTCTGGTCTTGACTAGATGTAAGTTTAGAGGTTGATGTTGCTTAAAATCAACACGGTTCAAATGGTCATATATTGCCCTTCGAAGGACTAGAAGGTGCGACTATTTATAAAATTATGTGCATTGCCCTCCATTCCCTATACGGGCCAAGATTGAAGGTGGGATAGAAGAACATTGGAAGGATATGTTTGGTCACTCCTTGTGGGCTGCTCTTTTTGTCAAGGCATTTGGGTTTTATAGTGAGGATAGACTTGTCATTGGAATATAACATATGTGTGCAAACAGGGTCTCGGCTTAATTTTCCAGCTGCTGTAAACATTCTGAAGATGGAGAGCCTCATGACGTTAGCGCGGGAACTGACTTTAAATGAGGCCCGGGAACTAGGAATTCAGTTGGGACTCAAACCGGACGTGCTCAAACGGATACAGGAAGATACGGAGAAGGACCGGGTAGCCTCCAATTTCCAGATATTATGTAAATGGCGCGGCAGGTGAGATACAAACAATGATGGATGTTCATTAAATTAATATGTACATTTTTCAGTTTCCTTTGAGTTTATAATTCAAAAGTGTTAAAGAATGGCTACATGTATGCAGCAGTATGTCGTTATTTAAGTAGTTACAAGACGAATGTTGATGTTTGGCATCAAAGACGCGCCTGAATGGGTTTTATTGAATATTAATATGTATCTATTGATGTTCATGAAACATTCTGATTAAGTTTCATGAAAATTAGACCAAACATAATGCCTCTAGTGTGTTCCAGATTGGACCTAGTCACCTAGTTTTTGACCCCATGTGACCAAGTTTTACAAGCAGTCGATATTTCATCAGGGGGTACATTCTGACAAAGTTTGAATATAAAAATTCCGAATAAACACGGACATAGCCGAACTATGACGGTTTAATCAACTTTCTAGATCGTAGTTACTCGGTCGTCTCCGGCATGCGTAAATTATTTAGACTGGTACCTTGCATTATCGCCGATAAAATTATTGGTGTCGGGTCGATTCGGCCGAGATATCATTTCGGCCTGATACTTTTCGGCATACTTTTATTCATTAATGTTTGTTTTAAATCGTGTGAATAACGCTTTGAACTTTCATTTTATCAGTTAAATTTAAATTGTGTTAATTTCGTTATTGCGACTAATATGTGTTAGTAAAATCGTGTGAATTAAGCTTTGTACTTCCATTTTATATCACTTAAATTTAGAATAGTCAATTAATGTCGTGTTAGGGCACTTATATATGTTATCAAATGTATAATTTAAACTATTATTCACGATATGCCCGTAAATTCTCACATGCTTATTTACTACCACAGCGTGTATATAAATCGTTTTCACAGAAAGTAAATTTCTAAAATAACGAACTCGTATGACCGGCGACCAGTCAATACAAAAAACACAGAGAATAACTTTTTTGTTGTTGAGAATAACCTCAATGCGCTCATCATTTCCGCAAGCAATAAATATTGAGTTCGAGCTATAAGGTTTGTCCAATCTAATTAGAATCATATTATCCTGTGCACAGTATTCCCGCAGGCAATGCATTTTTTGAGTACTTCAGTCAGATGGGATGGATTCAGTCCTAAAGCAGGGCTAAAGGGGGTTTCACCTTGTTGAAATTGTTTCCAGTGTGTTTTTATTTATCACAAGGTACTTCTTGCTATTTTTAATTATACTGTGGAGCCAAATATAAAATTTACTACAGTGCCATATTAATGTAGACTGAAAATGAAAAGCTGTCAATCCTTCGCTAAACTGAAGATTATCATTTTTCAGGTTTGCACGCGCGACAATGGCAGACTTTCTGGTCTCCAGCCTGAAGGGGGTGGGGAAGGTTCAGTACGCTGACATTCTCGTCGACGTACGTCGTCTCAACAGGGGACTTGTTACAGAAGACTTCAGAAAAACAAAGTATCCCGCACTGAAAAACTAGTGACTTCCAAAGCAAGGATAGATGCTCTTGAGAAGTATGTGAAAGTTGCACGGCAGAAAATGGTGTTTGTTAGGATTGTATTATTATTATTATACATGTACGTATTATATATTTATTATCTAAGCACATGTGTACTTGAAAAAATGGCTTTGTTTTTGATTCAATATAAATTTTTTTATCTCGATGAAATGTTTTAAAACGATATTTGCTTGACTTACTATATACCTATAAGCTGATTTACACTCAACAATTCCGTTCCGATTTTATTTATTTTTTGCTTAGTGTACAGCACATTAATTCATGATGCATAAGTGTTCCGTAAAATGTTCTTAATATAATGATTTTTTTTCTACCTTTTGTATGAATAAAGTGTAAAATATTATATTAGTATTTCGACACGATATGTTAAAGTGACACTCTTATTCAAAATCAGTACATACACATGTATAACAAACATAATTTTTGAGTGGTAAACATTTAACAACTTACTAAATAATGCATTTATGGAAAATGTTAATTACTGATTATAACCGTGTATTTAATAGCTGAAAATGTAAAAATATTAAATGGTTGGAGAATGCTAAAAGATTTACTGTGATATACTTTAGTCTCTTCAGGTAGAAAAACCGTATTTTATGCTTATTTCTTTTAAATTAATCTCGGCATCCTTCACAAGAACCATTGTTTTCGTCATTTATTCATCCTTTTTGGGGTATTAAAACAATAGTATAAATTGTAGTTAACCTAATGTGGGAGTAAGAGTGCATCTATAATATTCTGTTGTTGTTTTTAATATCATGCTAAAGACTTGTTGAAATGTTTGTATTCCTTGTTTCATTCTGTGAAATGACTACACACATGCATTTAACCACCCAATGTTAGTGCTCAGTTTATATTTTGCTTTCGTTTCATATAATGTATTTTGTAAAGTACGTGATACTTTGTGACATTTAGACTTGAAGAAATATAATAAATAATTCAACTTTATTTTATTGTTCGTCTGTTGTCTGGCACCTACAAATCCCTGACCCTTAATCAATATGTCTAATTAATACGCATGCACGTACATAATTATATAGCAGAACGTTATAAGACAATCTCCGTCAGTGTTTGTAAAACGCCCAATCGATCAAAATCGATTTTTGCTGCATGTTGAAGTACTAAATATTTGTTCATGACCTTGATCTTTAATCTAGTTATCTTAATATCAAAAGTGGTCTTTCAACGGTTTAGAAAACGTGATTATATGTATCTAGTACTAAAAACGAGGTCATATTATTTTCTAAACGCAATTCCATTTCCAAAACTGACCGTGACTTTTATTTCAAAACGACAACAGATGTTTAAAAAATATGCTCACTTAGTCAGCTTTGTCGAAGAAATACGTTACTCAAATAATGTCGAGAATGGCCTTTACTCAAAAAAGAACAACTATTTTTCAAGAGCTAAATTACACGGCCCTATGTCACACTGAATGGCTTTTGACCCCAAAACCAAAATATTTCATTTATTTGTAAAGGGCAACCTACCAGGAAGGTTTCTTGGTTATAGGTCAAACTATTTTAAGTTATTGTACAGGATACGTTTCGAAAATTGTTTTTGCTGTCAACTTTACATAAATCATACTAAATTCACAATCATTGTAATGTACAGGTCAAGCAAAACTACAAGTGAGCATCATTGTGCTATGTCAAACATCTTTGAAGCGTATGTGCAAACAAAATATGTATTGACCGTGACCTTGACCTACTGACCGAAATAATAAGGATTATGTTCTGGGCAAGGACAACCTACCAGGGAAGTTTCAGGGTCCTTCGTCAACCCGTTCTCGAGTTACTTTGTAGACAATTTTGTACGAACAATACCTGGAAAATTAGCTGAAGGTCAAAACTATGTGGATAGGTTAAAAAAGGGCTTACAGCATGCCTTTAAAGTCCTAGTTAAAGCTTTCTTAAAGTGACGCCCCCACCCACAAAAAGCGAATACGTTGGGTACTCGCACAGGATTGTTTACTGGTCCGTCTGTATTGCCCTCTAGTGTCTATTATCATCGATCTCAGTTCAATGACTATTGATCTATCAAAGCACAACCTATGCAGACCTTAAACAGCAGTTAGCCAATAGAAACCCTGCTGTGATATCAGGCCAGTAAACAGGGGATGCATAGCAGAGGAAATACAAGCAACAAGGTCCTTAAACCAGACTTACGAGGTAACAAATGTACATGATGAAGGGAGCGTACTCTTATTCCATTGATTAAATTAAATGCAGATACACTCGAGATCTGCGTTCTATTATTTAATATGGACTTACTGTTACAGTCCTATACTCAAGTCATAATCTTAAATGACACTACATTTTTCACGAACAAGGACTTCTCCGCAATCAATGTATTATCGAAAGTTCAATATCTACGGACTGGTCTAAATACATACCGGAAACGCCGCAATACGACGAAAACAAAGCTCTAAACATTTGTGCATGACGCAGTTACAAAGTATTTTGACCAATTATATTTAAATGTGACCTTCACCGTTAATGTTTGCATACCTGGGTCTTGTATGCGAGACACGTGATCATCTAGTCATGGGGAACATGTGTGCATTAATTTAGAAGTAACTTTCGGTTAAAAATGATCGTTAAGAGAACAGTTAAGCAAAACTCTGACCTTTGACCTTTAATATTCAAATTATTTGCCATTTTATGCATCAAGTCGAGTGTTGTACCCCTACATGCTAACGGACGCTGTCACAGACACATGGCAAATACTCCAGATTTATATAATACGAAGTTAACTCAAACAAATGGTACGTACATGTGGACTTGAAGATAAGCAATATAATTATCTTGACAAACATGCTGTAAAGACGTTACAGCCAAGACATGAGTTATTACCATGAACTCCTTATCTGACCTTGACCTTTGCGGCCAGAGTACAACTGGTATGTGTGACACACATCGCTACTCTAAAATTATGTTAAAGGATACAGAAATTGTCTAACACTGGGGTATTAGTATTTTTTTATTCAACAAGCATTAACAAGACGCATTTAAAGAATATTCTAAAGCTTTCATTTATTTACACTGCAAGTAAATGCAAAACACCAGAAACATATTACAATCGAATGAGCAAGTATACAACAGTCATATAGATCCTATTGTTTCACAAATCTGGAGGTTTCACATTGTACTCTTCATCTGTTTCTATACCAATGTCCTCCTAAAAGAGAAATATAAAATGAGTATAGGATACTTTTGTGTTTGGAAGTAATTTCTTTCTTAAAAACACACACAATCATGATAAACTGTGTTTTAAAATCATTTCAGTATGCAAAATGTCAGAATGCGCATACGAGGCATAATAACTTATTATTAAAATGAAATTTACACAGGCATCTGAATCATTGTTTGTCAATAAAATATTGTTTAAAACCATTTTGGGTACATACAATGAGATAAACAACACATCTGAACATATTTCACGGTAGAGTCCAGTTTTATGTTAATTTCTCAACCAACATATAAACAATCCATTTTTAAATAAGTGACATGGAAAGAAGAGTCAATTACCTTTAAAATGGTGTGCGATATGTTGGTATAACTATATTGTCTTTAGACAAACAAGCATAATTCAATGTCAAATTCTCATGTTTTTCTTAAGTCGGAAACAGTACAGCAAATTAAAATCTTTAATTTTCCCCGTGTAAACAGTACTGAACACAGACCTATTAAAGTTATTTAGTGCTTCAGTGAACAGATAAATTAATTCAATTCCTTTATATCACAATAAGACTAACACCACAGTTTAAGAAAGAACCGTATCAGTCTTCAAATTAAATCCACTTTAAAATTTTGTTTGAGGCGGACATTTTCCTGACAGCGCTAAGATGTTTCTGATCAACCTCCAAAGAAGAGTATTTGACCCATCCAAGCTTGTGTGGTTCACATTCAAGCCGGTACAAAGATGTTAAATGTACATGTCAATGACATCATCTGGGCGCTTGTCGGTAAAATGGCCGGGTGCCTACGAAATCTAAAGAGGATTTAGTTTAAAGACTGATACAGTTGTTTCTAACATTGTGATGTTAGTCTTTTCGTGATATTATGGAATGGAATTAATTTATCTTTACACTGAAGCATAAAATAACTTAATTGGTCTGTGTTCAATACTGTTAACACGGGGAAAATTGAAGATTTTAATTTGCTGTACTCTTTCCGACTTAAGAAAAACATGATAATTTGACACTGAATTATGCTTGTTTGTCTAAAGACAATATAGTTATACCAACATATCGCACACCATTTTAAAGGTAATTGACTCTTCTTTCCATGTCACTTATTTAAAAATGGATTGTTTATATGTTAGTTGAGAAATTTACATAAAACTGGACTCTACCGTGAAATCGGGTAAGTTTGAGTTACATACCTTGTTTCTTTTTTGTATATCAAAGACACTAAATATCTTCAGATGTGTTGTTTATCTCATTGTATGTACCCAAAATGGTTTTAAACAATATTTTAGTGACAAACAATGATTCAGATGCCTGTGGAAATTTACACCTAATTTTCTTACATTTGATCTTACTTTGATAATTTCTGTGAAGTACATTTTATGCTACAGATGCAATATTCAGCCTTCTTTTTTAACATATAAAATTAACTTATTATTTTCTATTTGATTACTGTTACCCTTATACATAGTAACATTATTTAGAGACTTGATGACGCCATTTCGTCACCATTATCTCAATCTGTTAGGAATGACGTCACCATTATGTCATATGTACTTCCGTTGTGGGGAAAATTCTCAATAAAAAAATGTTCTTATGATTGATAGACATGTTTTCACATGCTTAATTCACTGTAAATCAAAACTATGATTATTCCTGAAACATTTATACCTTAAGTATCTAATATTGCTTGATATATAATTTAGAGTAGAGATTAAAGCATAAACCGCTGCCCTATAGTTGAAAGGTCATTTTGGAAGAACTGTCATGGCGGACGGTGCAATTTTCAGAGTTCGTTTTTCAAGTGGAGTGATTTTTCTTAGGAATAACTTGACCCCCCTTTTTTATTGGCTTAAAAGGTAATTTAAAGCTTGTACTTTAAGAATATATGTGG
This sequence comes from Mya arenaria, assembly GCF_026914265.1. Taxonomy (NCBI): domain Eukaryota; kingdom Metazoa; phylum Mollusca; class Bivalvia; order Myida; family Myidae; genus Mya; species Mya arenaria. Next base: position 43,760,524 of record NC_069122.1, read on the forward strand.
TTATCATAGCCTGCATTCGCTCGAAATGCCTTTAAATGTTGTCTAAAAATTATAATTTTACATTGAATTATATAGGGAATAACAATGGTGGTGTGTAACCTTTAACAGTAAATATATACAATTTAATCTTAATATTTTCACAAAGATCAAGTCGACAGAAAAATGTTAATACTTACATAGAGTTGTTTTTTAGGTTTAGACATACATAATTGTCTCGTAGGATTAAGCATTCTTACTTTTTTTTTTTTTTTAATTTTGGCATACTTACATAGAGTTGTTTTTTTAGTTTTAAATATATTTACATAGATCTAAAAATGATTTAGACATATTTACATAACGTTGTTTGTTTAGATTTAGGCATATTTACATGAAGTTGCTTTTTTAATTTAGACATACTTACATAAAGTTGTTTTTAGATTTAGGCATACTTACATAGAGTTATTTTTTTAGGTTTAGGCATACTTCCATAGAATTGTTTTTTAGGTGGAGGAATACTTACATAGAGCTGTTTTTTGTAGGTTAAGGCATACTTTCATAGAGTTGTTTTTTAGATTGAAGCATACTTTCATAGATTTGTTTTAGATTTAGGAGTATTTACATAGAGTTTTTTTTTTTTAGATTTAGGCATACTTACATAGAGTTGTTATTTTAGATTTAGGCATACTTTGGCATTCTTACATCTATAGACATTCTTATGTTTAGGCATATTTATATAGATTTGTTTCTTAGATTAAGGTATACTTACATAGAGCTGTTTTTAAGATGTAGGCATATTTACATAGAGTTGATCCTTAGATTTAGGCATACTTACATTAGTTTTTTTAGGTTTAGGCATACTTATGTAGAGTTGTTGCTTAGATTAAGGCATAGTTACATAGAGGTTTTGCTTATATTTAGGTCTACTTACAGTGTTGTTTTTTAGATTTAGGCATATATACATAGATTTGTTTTTTAGATTTAGGCATATTTACTTAAGAGTTGTTTTTTAGATTTAGGGATACTTACATAAAGTTGATTCTTAGATTTAGGCATTATTACATTATGTTGTTTTTAGGTTAAGGCATACTTATAGAGAGTTGTTGCTTAGATTTAGGCATACTTACTTAGAGGTGTTTCATAGATTAGGTATATTTACATAAAGCTGATTCTTAGATTTAGGAAAACGTATATAGTTGTTTTTTAGATTTATGCGTATTTACATAGAGTTGTTTTTTTAGATTAAGGCATACTTACTTAGGTGTTTCATAAATTTAGGCATACTTACATAAAGCTGATTCTTAGATTTAGGCATACTTACATTGAGGTGTTTCTTAGATTTAGGCATACTTACATAGAGTTGTTTCTTAGGCTTTGGGTAACCCTCCAAAATTGCATTCAAGATGTCATTGGTCTGAAACAGTAATCATTTTTGGGTGTCCACAGTGATTTTTCTTGGTGCAATGTATAGCCATCTTAAGGCTGTTTCTGTTTCCACTTGAGAAAAATTGTCCATTTGCCCTCTTAAATTCATGTTTTCCCAATTTGATAAACACAGTAGTTGTGAATAAATAAAAAAGCTATTATTTCTTGAAACAACATCTTTACAAAACCAGCTGTTATGCACATACATTTATAAAATAAGTAGCTGTCCTGCTTTCTATTATACTACAGTAATTTGAAATACCAAAGGTTTATTACCATTCGTTTCCTCTTCCTCCAAGCCTTCACATATGTTTCTCTGTCTTTATATGCCTGAAAAGAAAATCCAACATCTAAAAGCTGCACTCGCACAGATTTACCGTTTTGAAAACTTTTTTTCTTTTTGTCTTGGAATGAGACTGCTGACAAAAGATCAAATCCCAGATTTTCATATTTCCGTTTAAAAATTAATGTTTTATGGCTAAAAGCGTTACTAACGGTTTATGAAAATTGCATAAAACATAAATTTTTGAACATAAATATGAAAATCTGTGATCTGATTTTTTGTCAGCAGTCTTATATCACTGATTTCCATACATTTTCGCATAAATGAGCTCGTTCCAAGACAAAAAATGAAAAAGTTGTCAAAACTTCAATCTGTGAGAGTACAGCTTTAATTTTCTGAAAATAGCAAACACAAAATAAACATGCTTTTTTATCTATATAAATAGAAATCTAGATGTGTTGCCAATAAAAAATGCCCAAATGCACATTCTTTTGACCAATTGACCTGGAAATCTATAGGGCTTATCTACTGACCATGAGTAATGTCAGGGTTCCCACATTTTTCTGCAAGTAAAATTCCAGACTTTTTCAAGTTTTTTTTTGCAGATTCCAGACTTTCTCCCAACCTTTTTTCACAGTTATGCAACAAAACATTTCAGTGAAATATTGTTAACATTTCAACATGCTAAAAAAACTTATTGGCCATTTTAAACAACTTGTTGAATAACATCAAATGTCATTTTATTTTAGGGTTTTAATCTCTGAACAAAACCGTTCACTTTCTGAACTTTTAAGGCATTTATTGAACATTACTTGATTAACGTTTAGCATGCTGAATACTATTGGCCTCTGTGACCAGTGTAGACACGGATCAGCTGGCATGATCAGGGTCTAAGCTATTTGCTACTTGGAAACTTTAAGGCTTACCAACTACCATCTGTGCATAGAACAGTGTCGACCCTGATCAGCCAGCATGGTTTGGTGCTGGTTGATCTCCATATACAATACCAATTGTAGTAATTGGTGGATAAATGCATGCTAAAGGTTAATATAATCAAATATCACATTATAATAGTTTTACTCTCTGAACAAAAACTTTTACTCTTTGAACAATTTTTAAAGCTGCACTCTCACAGATATACCATTTTAACAACTTTTTTTAATTTTTTGTCTTGGAATGAGCTAATTTTGGAGTGAATATCTGCAAACCAATGAAAAAAGATTGCTGACAAAAGATCAGATGGCTGATTTTCATATTTCCGTTCCAAAATTATAGTTTTATGGCTTACTAACGGTTTAAGAAAAATGCATAAAACATCAATTTTTGAACTTAAATATCAAAATCTGCGATCTAATTTTTGGCCAGCAGTCTAATATAACTGGTTGTTCCAAGACAAAAAATAAAAAGGTTGTCAAAACGTTCAATCTGTGAGAGGGCAGCTTTAAACATTTATTGAACAACTTGAACTCATAACATCCAGTGTCATTTTAAACTCTCTTTAAAAAATTTAACATTCTAAACAAAACTGTTTTATGATCTACTTGCATCAGTGAGCATGCAATTCAGATATATCTGAACATCAATCTACGTCAATCCATGTTCTTCTCTTCAACCATTTGGGTGGAAATGCAAAATAAATTACTTTTTTGCACAATTTTAAAACTTTTATGATGTCTACTGGCCAAAGAAAGGTGGTCTTCTCAATGTCTATAAATATAGCAATGTCAGTGTACACAGAGTATTCATGATAGCTGTATTTAGTCTAAAGGCATTGTTGATATAATCACACTTTAATAGCAAATATTTGGACTTTAAAGTCAGACTGGTCAGGTGAGTAGCACTTAGCAGACTAGAGAGATCATTGTAATTAACATCCATGTCTATTATTGACAGCGTGTGTAAAGTGAATTTCAATGAACTTCGGCCAATTTAAAATTTAAAATAACTTTTGATGAAGGCAGAGATCGCTACTATCCATGATCAATAGCATACTGTATACTAGAAAGAGCGTTGTAGATAGCATCCGCGATTGTTACTCAACTTACTGACAGCGTATATAAAGCGAATCTTGATGAACTGCGGCCAATTTCTCGTTTAAAATAACTTTTGAATGCAGACGGCAATGCAGACACAGCTACTATTCATGATCAATAAACGCTTACACGTGGTAACGGATACCTTCTTAGTCTCAATCATTCAGCCGCTCTGATCAGAGTCAATTCAATACAGAACAGTATCAGATGCAAGCGTCTAGATGATCGAGACTTATAACTTTTACTAGTTTCGTACCCAAATCTGTTTGAACTTAGGTACTTTTCCCGGCTTTTTACCCGATATCGCAAAAATCAAGGCATTTTCATGACCAGGAACAGACTTTTCAATATTCCCGACTTTTTTTCCTTTTTAATGGTAGCGTGGGAACCCTGGTAATGTGCATACTAAGTTTGAAGACTCTACACCAAGTTATTCAAAAGTTATTGGCCAAAAACATTATGCCTGAACCTTTTCTAGCAAGGTAAGCACGACCTTGATATATGTCTTCTAAATGTTTTTTTTGTTTTAAAAAAGCACAAAATTATCACTTTTATTCTTTTATTTGTTCTCAAGTCATATGTTTTTTGTTGTGACCAAAACAGTAAAATAAGTTAGGGCTATTCCAGTAAAACATATGTCCCACCCCAGGAAGGCACTTTCAAAATGGACCATCCCCCTTCAGAAGTTTATTTGATGAGAAAAGAACCCCCTTTAGAATATTTTTTGAGCAAATTCGGACCCCCTTGAGAAGTTTATTTTTTTATACGTCTATATGCAAAGATTATTTGCAATTACTCTTTTGTAACTCTTTGATCAGGTGAGCTATATAGGACCTTATAGCTCACCCTAGTTTCTAAGCCAATCATCACCCAGAGATTTTCAAATCTTTGCTCGAATAGGTTTCATATAAGATCACATCTGCATCCAATAAGTTAATTATTATAACTAGGTCAACAGACATGGCGCGCGCCAAATGAACTTCGAGCAGCCAATGGGCACGCTGTTGCACCTTGTTCGATGATTGGCTTAGAAACTAGGGTGAACTATAAGTCGGTTACAGCTCATGTAATGGAAAATAACAAAACTTATTACTGGGCTTCGCTTGTAATTAATTTTGTTATTTTCCATTAATAAATTTGGTTATTTTCCATTATATGGACTATAACCTACACACCACGGTTCTCTTGTTTCTTCATATGTTGCTATAAGTGCATATTAAGCCACATGAGGCTGAAACTTTCACCCATGTAATTATATACAACCTTAAAATAACTTGTGGTCGAAATGTTAAGGGGACGAAACATTCGGATTTATAACATTTACGCAATACGTACAAATTATGATTTCTAATAAAATTCTAGACAACTGTTGTCAATTTCAGGGGTCGACACTAACCATTTTTCCAAGGGATCCCTAAGGGACACCAACATTTGAAATCAGGTGTCCCTTCCTGAAATTAGGAGTCCCTTCCACTTTTTACATTTTTTCATTGTTGAGCCTGTTTTAATATTAAATTCAACATCCTTTTACTTTTCAATTTGTAATGCAAGTATAAACCACCATAATTATTATACATGTTTTCAGCAGCATGTAATGACAGGTTAGTAGCACTGAATGGCAGTGAGGTATATTTTGGTCTCTAAGTTGGTAGATTGGGTTCAAAAGCGGGAGAATGTCTAAGTCCCTTTTGTTTTCAGTCAAAAACAGAGATGGATACAATGTAAACAAAAACTTGATGTTGTTACTATTTTTAGATTTTTGGAAAATACGCATAAAATACATCATGGTTCAGGGTCTTGTCAAATGTCGGTGCTTTTCATTAAGAAACTGTAGGAATATTACATCTGGCTTGTGAAAACTCCAATCAATATTTAGTAGAGCTGTTGATAAATCAATCAGACTGCCCAACAGTCGTAGTGCATACTGGAAGAGCAGACGACCAAAAATTATGTATACATGTTAATTTTCGCGCCAAAAAGTCATAAAAATTTATAAATTTATTGAATTAATGAATAAAACCCTGCAAATTTTATTTCTATTATTTTTTATCAAGGCATAAAATATATGTCTTTAAAATTAACAAAGAATATTGATAAGTTGAATGCCAATTAACAAAGAATGCTGAATGTAGGATGCAGTTCTTTTGTGTCGTAAATGTTACTGTAAATACTCAAAGGTCGCATCATATTATATAAAAGGTATCATCAGAGTTGGCATCTTTTTGGGCGGTTCTGACACATAAGCAAAACAATTCCACATAAGTATTTTACCGATAATAAATCTCTGTCAGCTCTGACCTTGTTTAAAATGTAAACAACAAAACGGAAGCGTTAACCTGCATGCGCCTGTGAAATGACCTGTTTATTTATAGATTCATGACGTAACTATAGTCAAATAGTCAGCTATACTTTCGCTTTGATGAGTCCGATAATGATAATTAATAATATTGTTTTGACATGTGCTGTCAAGAAATTTAGGGAGCCCGAATTTAGGTAATAAATTAATTAAATGCTACTTATTTATTGATATTTAGCGTTTATCAGTCAGAAATTTAAAGTGTCCCGACGGAATACCGGACTTCGAAGTTCAGTATCCACACATGCGGCGCAACTATTGGTTTCTAGCCAATTTTGTAGGTTGGTCTTCGACCACGACTTTACAAATTCTGGCGCCTCCGCCATCTTGTTGTCAAGGGACGCAACTTCTTCTGATTTCCGGTACCGCGGAACCGACTCGTAATATCGCGAAAATTTGTATCCAAACCAATTCTGTACACGACGTTCGGTAAAATATGTTATATGGATAAAAAAAAACCCCGGTATTTCACCATCGGGCAGTGAATATAAATGAGCAGATACGGTCAGAAGCAAAAAAGAAAATGACGCCCCCCTATAGAAGCGAAATTGGACTTATCACCACCCCCTACAGTAGCAAATTAAGAAAAAGACCTACCCCCTACAGAATTTCTTTATTTTGCCGTCCTGGGGTGGGACATATGTTTAACTGGAATAGCCCTTAAACATAATAATGCATTTAAATTTAAAAAAGTTTTTTGAATCAACCTTTATTGTGCCCCAGTTGTTTAAAAAGTTTTCGATAAAAAAACAAAGTGTGAAGCTGCTGCCAAAATATCCACATGTGTTAGCCATGCTTTGCAGTTGACAACAAAACAAGAGCTGTCACAGAGACAGCGCGCTCGACTATTCCGCCGCTTTTCAGTGTAAGGATTGAAAAGTTTTGGCGAAACATGCATGGATCACTGACAGATTAGATTTCAATGCAATATATGATGTGCGGAGATATTAACATAAATACGGTTACATGCAAAATTTTAACCAGAATTTTTATGTGTAATAATAAAGGGCCATTATTTGCAAAACACAGTTATCTAACTTGATTATTCAATTAGGTTGGGTGTTTGAATACCATTGTATAAAGTCTCAATGCAAAACATCAAGTAGTTGCTCAGAAAAATTAAATATTATGAAAGATAGAGTTATCTTACTTGATTAAATAAGAAGGTAAAATGGTTGGGAGCCTGTGTGTAAAGTTTCAATGCAATACATGATGTTTTTGCTGAAGCATTGACTTAAAAGTGGTTACATGCAAAACCTTAACCAGAATTTCTATGTTGAATAAAAAAGGGGCCATTATTTAAATTTAATGCAAACTAGAGTTATCTTACTTGGTTATTTAAGTAGATTGGATGGTTTAGTACCATTTTATAAAGTCTCAATGCAATTCATCCAGTAGTTGCTGAGATATTAACCTATGTGTGCTTACATGCAAAACCTTAACCAGAATTTCTGAGTCGAATAATAAAGGGCAATTATTTGCATTAAATGCAAACTAGAGTTATCTAACTTGGTAAATTAAGTAGGTTGGATGGTTGAGTACCATTGTATCAAGTCTCAATGCAATACCTCAAGCAGTTGCTGAGATAGTAACCTATGTGTGCGTGCACGCAAAACCTTAACCAGAATTTCTAAGTCAAATAATAAAGGCCTATCATTTGCATTAAATGCAAACTAGAGTTATCTCACTTGGTTAATTAAGTAGGTTGGATGGTTGAGTATCATTGTATCAAGTCTCAATGCAATACCTCAAGTAGTTGCTGAGATATTAACCTATGTGTGCTTGCACGCAAAACCTTAACCAGAATTTCTAAGTCAAATAATAAAGGGCAATTATTTGCTTTAAATGCAAACTAGAGTTATCTCACTTGGTTAATTAAGTAGGTTGGATGGTTGAGTACCATTGTATCAAGTCTCAATGCAATACCTCAAGTAGTTGCTGAGATATTAACCTATGTGTGCTTGCACGCAAAACCTTAACCAGAATTTCTAAGTCAAATAATAAAGGCCTATTATTGGCATTAAATGCAAAGTAGAGTTATCAAACTTGGTTAATTAAGTAGGTTGGATGGTTGAGTACCATTGTATAAAGTCTCAATGCAATACCTCAAGTTGCTGCTGAGATATTAACCTATGTGTGCTTGCATGCAAAACCTTAACCAAGGGGTGACGCCAACGCTTGGGTGAGTAGTATAGCTCTCCTTATTCTTCGAATAGTCGAGCTAAAAATGACATTTGGAAATATTTTTTTCTTCCTGCATTTCATTTCCTTTTTTAAACATTTTTTTTTATATACACTGTACATTAAATCACATCCCTTTTTAATAAACCATCATTTAAAAATCCCTTGAGAAACACCCAAGCAAAGATACGAAACAAAACACAAAACAAATGAAATCACAAAACAAGGTACCTTTTCTTTTTCCTCAGGGGACACAACATTTCCACCGTCTGATAACTGCTCAAGTTTCTTCTTCAAATGAGCACACTGTAAAATTTAGCGGAAAATTAATTGACATGATGATTTCAGTCATTGTTGACACAGTTTCATTATGACAATATTAGCATTTGTAATGACCATGTAGTGGATTAGTTTTGTAAATTTTAGCAGGACCCATTGACAAATTCAGTCAAGAATTGTCACCATATCACTATGAAAATGTTAAAATTGGTTATGACAATCTAGCGGATTGGTTTTGTAAACTTATATTAATAATATTAATAATAATAATACCAACAAACATAATAACAGCATGTGTAACATAATTTGCTATATATATATGCCATTAAGAACCATTTACCAATTCTGGTTAACCAGAACTTATCATTATTGATGGACCAAGCAAGGATGAAACCCAGCATCTTTGTGTTAGGGAAACCACTATGCCACTGATGTGACTTGTACATACCGTAATAATGACATATAATGTATACCTGTGTTGTGGTTTCTTGCAGCTTTTTCTCTGCTTCACTTGTGGACAAACAGTTACTGAACATTCTCATCTCTGAAATGTTCAAAGAAAATTAATAGTGATGTTCCGATGATCGAATATGATTGAAAATTAATTGCTTGGGCCTGAAATCAGAGACAATCAATTGTATTTGGTCATAATCAATCATCGACAAATTGGTTTTTGTCTTCCCTCTTTTTATTTTTGTTCAGCTTATGTCTGCCAATCTTCCCCTTTGTGTTTATTTATACATATGGCATTTTTCAGTCGATATTGTTAACAATATGGCCGGAAGCAACAACAACACTAAATAACTCTAAACATACACATGACATACGTGTAGTTAACGATTAGTAGTTTTTGTACAAGAATTAAACTAAAAACCGATTCCCATCACTAAAACTCACTGGGCTTTTTCACACAAAATCCTCAGGCATACAAGTTTACATGCTAATTTACATTAATATAAAGTTTCATGGCTAAACCTCAAAAAATTTACAAGATTCGGGCGACACAAGTTTGTGATGGACAGGCAGATGGACGGACAGACGGAAACATAAAACTGTTGGAACACAGATGATCATAAGTTAGAAATAATCTATAATCAGAAAGAAGAAGATGGAGCATTTCCACCTCGTACTTCTGTCTACAAATGAACTTAGCATTTCAAGAATTGGATGCATCGTGGCTACATGTCCCCCCCCCCCATAGTGCTTTTCAAATTTAGGCCAACATCTAAAGCCTGTTGATTTACTTCCAACGTCAGGGAAACCGATTTGGCATATACATTGTACTTTAATGTATCACCATGAACTAACAACTAAAGAGGCCGGCTCATACCCTTGCAAAGCATCCATACATTATAAAAAATGTACTGCTTTTGAGGCTGTACGAATTTACCCCACATTGCAAAATGGCAAAGTAAACATAATTTTATTAATTGATTGAAAGTATGCGTTGGTAGAAAACCTCTAGTTGGACAAACCTGAGTCTAGGCGTTTCACTTCCTCCGTCACTGACTGAAGTTCCTTAGTCAGATTAGCTATCTTCTCATCCATGGTCCGAATCTCACTGTCATTCACCTATACAAAGATTTAGATATTAGGAGAGTCTTTAAAATCATAGAAGAGATCAGGGGCAGTATTTAATGAAGCAACTTAGATTGATCATAAATTTATGATTAGAAAATAAGTGTTTTGATTGGCCTGTATATTTAGCTGACCAATAGGCTGAATAGAATCGCTGAAGCATATCTACGGATAAGATCAATACTGAATACTGGCCCAGGAAATAGGAATTTTGGCTGTTCCTGTTGGTCCAATTTGATAAAGAAAATGACAAAATACTTAAACAAATTTTAAAATAGTACAATTAAGTCCTTTTCAATTTCACAAATTTTGCATACCCACATTCTCACTATGATGGGTAATTGCCAAAAACAAAACCCTGAGAAATGCTGCAAAAACTTAGTGTCATCGAACGAGAGCACTGTAAGCGGATGCCAAAGCTTGTCTGCTTTTATTTAGTCAAAAAAGGCACTCGACTCAACTATTATTACATTCGTTATTTTCCTACCACATGGGAAAGGGGGCCGCTTTGGGGCCTATTCGAATGAGAAAAATATGTCATTTTGACTAAGTTTGGAATTCCAATTAAGCCTGGAAATGAACAAGAGTAAAGAGTACTTTTAACAAGCAAGACAGATAAGATGAAAGATGATAATAATGTTTGTTTCTTTAAGCATACACAATTGATTTTTGTCCTACATATTATATATAGATAGATAAAAAAAAAATCAAGACAAAAAAATGGGAAATTTCATTTTCACATTTGGGAGAAAAAAATGCTTTAGAATTGGTCAGGAAAAAAGCTGTATAATTATAGGAAAGTGCAACATACCTGAGGAAACTGTGACTGGTCAGCCACATATACCTTCTGTTTACCATACACTTTCTCCCGGATTCGCCCTTCCGCTACCAAACTTTCACAAGCCTTAACAATTGCCTGAAAACAGGAGTGGAATTATTATGCTAATAATTTAAACTATGTTATACTATCATGTTTGTCTACAATGGTTAAAGTCAAACATTTTTTTGTCAAATTACGTCTTCAGTGAAATGCAAAAGAGACTGATTTAATTGAAGGAACTCTACATAACAAGACATTGCCTTGAGTTAATGCAATTATTTATATTACTTACTAAAAGCGCCCCAATGCGACAAAACCAGGTGTTTAATATAGGTAATCAGAAATTATAGCAATATAGCATTCTTATATGAGATAGAAAAAAGAAGCAGTCTTTATCTAGGTGAGTAGGTCTTTACATAAACTACCTACACATGTATCAACTTTCATCACTATTAACCAACTCCAACTGAAGTTATAAGGTAGAAACCATTTTTCTATTTTAGTAACAGTTACCTTAAACCTACCTATAAAAGCAAATCCAAAGCTACATGTAGCTTTTAACATAAACTTCAAACACACCAACTTTCATCACTATCCATCAATTCTAACTACATGTAAAGTTATAGAACGGACACCATTTTTCTATTTATGGTCACAATGACCTTGACCCCACCCCCTATCCCAAGCTAGCTCTTAACATAAGCTACCTACACATCAACTCACATCACTACCCATCAATTTTCTAAATAGAAATTTGTTGGGCGGAAACTATTTTTCTATATTTATTAACACTGACCTTGACCCCACCCCACTCATAAGCAATTCCAAGCTAGCTTTCACACAAGCTCCTTATTCACCAATTTTCATCACTATCCATCAATTCATACTTAAGTTATTGGGTGGAAACCATTTTTCTAATTCTAGTCGATGTGACAGCTTTTAATGGGCAACATCATTCTAATAACCTGGTTTTTGTTAAAAAACCTGGTTAAAAATTGAGACGATATAGTTATAATAATGTACATCTATTCATATTGTGCACTCAACACTTACAGTTTTACCAAACTCTTTGTGCAGATTGTTGCAGATATCAATGGCACTGTACGGGCGATTCTGTTTGTTTAAATAATCCAGAACGGCTGATGGAGCTGAAAAAAGAATGTTTTCTGAAAGTTTATAAATCTTCAAGATAAAAGTTAAATCATTGATGGTAGGTAAGTGTTTGTTGCGCTAGTTTTGAAGGAATGTCAAAAAGACTCGGTCCAGAAAGGCCCACTTTGAATACAAAGGAGACACCTATATTGTGTTTGAGTGTGAGACTGGAGGCCTAATGCACCAGTCATTTGTAACCATGGCCCCCCCAGGTCCGAGGAATAGCTGGGACTTTGACTTTCGGTCCAGTCAACCCCGGGTAAAATCCCCGCCCTGCGGGAATGAACTGATGGTTAAACCCCGGCCAAATGCCCCCGCACCCCAGAGACTCTATATAAGGCCCAATCTCGGCTTAATTTGGCGCTATGACAAAACCACCACGGTCACCCGGCCCTGCGGGGCCACCTGGAAAGTAAAAACACGGCCATCCCCGGTATACCTCCGGACCTGGGGGGGCCGTGGTTACAATTGACTGGTGCATAAGGAGTAAAGGAAAGGAGCAATGGTTAAGAACAGAATATAGACTTGGTGTATCTTCATAAATACTATTTGGTCACTAATGATATGTATGTGATTAAGTATTGGGTTTGGTTAAAAATGATGGTTAAAATATGACAATTGCAATATTTATGTTTCAGAGTAGGAAAAGACATTCAGATATGGCTGTACATATAAAGACCATCAAGTGCTAGGTGCTGGTTCGGCAGGTCACTAAACTATTCCCAATATTCGTATAAAAACCTAATAGCAGGACCAAATTATCTGTTTTAGAATCAGATTGTAATAATTTTGTAATGACATGTTGACAGCGGCTTTATCAACAGCCATGACAGGCAGCATCAATATGTCTTCGCCACTCCATATCAGCTTATCCATTCTCCATGAAGCAAGAGGCTGGTTCATGGACATTCAAGGTTAGAAAATAAAAGGATTATTATTATTTTAAGTAGAAGGCGGTTTCTGCTCCTGAGGTCTTTCCTGTTAAGGAGATGAAGGGGTGTGCCTTTCATTGGTCACAGGCAGTATGGCAGCACTTTCAGAATGTTGGACAGGCTGAGAATTATCAAATGCATTGTCAGTAAAAAAGTTACGATGTTAAATTATTTCTGTATCCAAATATGATGCAAAATGCTAACATCTTAACTTATTAGAACGATTATTAAGATATGTAGTGTATCTATGTTATTTTAATAAAATAAAATAAATTAAAAGCGAAACAACATACAGTAATAAAATTGTTATTATGTTGTTTCGCTTTTAATTCATTTTCTAGGTGGGCCGTTTTGAGCATATTTATTTATATCATTAAAATGTAACGTTAAGATGAATCTGCTCATAAATTAAGCAGACATGAGCTTCAAACTATTCAATTATCAGCGTACCGTTGGAATCTTTCGATTTACTCATTTTGTTCCGTAATGGTTCTGTTTAGTCGTTTCCGTTTGTAAACTTCAAATATGGCGGGAAAAACAGGGGACTGTACTCTGGGCGATACTATTTCCCGGGTGCGGGGTGATACAGGAATCCAGTGGATTTCACGTGAAATCCACTCAAAACGTGAAATCCACTCAGAACTCAGTTATTTTAATTAATAATTTATTTTTTTTATATACATATTTGAAAGTGCCTCATGAAGGGTTTATATTTCAAATTTTATTGAAATTGGTCAAAAAATAAAGAAGTTAGAGCAATTTTTCATTTTTTTTCCAAAAATAGATCGGAAATCGAGGTGAAATCCAGATTCCGATAAGTGAAATCCACTCATAACTCAGTTATTTTAATAAATAATTTTCTGTTTTTGTATATTTATTAGAAAGTGCCTCATCAAGGGTTTATATTTCAAATTTTATTGAAATTGGTCAAAAAATAAAGAAGTTAGAGCAATTTTTCAATTTTTTTTCAAAAATAGATCGGAAATCGAGGTGAAATCCAGTTTTCGAGAAGTGAAATCCACTCATAACTCATTAATTTTAATAAATAATTTTCTGTTTTTGTATATTTATTAGAGAATGCCTCATAAAGGGTTTATATTTCAAATTTTATTGAAATTGGTCAAAAAATGAAGAAGTAAGAGCAATTTTTCGAAAATAGATCGGAAATCGAGGTGAAATCCAGTTTTCGAGAAGTGAAATCCACTCTTAACTCAGTTTTATTAATTAGTAATTTTTATTTTTTTGTATACATTTTGGAAAGTGCCTAATGAAGGGTTTATATTTCAAATTTTATTGAAATATATCATGAAATGAAGAAGTTAGAGCAAATTTTCGGAAATCGAAGTGAAATCCACATTTTGACAAGTGAAATCCACTTTTTCAGACGTGAAATCCACTCACAACTCATTTATTTTTAACAAATTAATTTTTCTGTAGAACAGATAATTGAAAGGGCTTCATAATGGGTTTATATTTCAAATTTTATTCAAATTGATCCAAAAATAAGAAAGTTGTAGACCTATTTTGAAAAAAGATCGGAAATCGAAGTGAAATCCACATTTTGACAAGTGAAATCCACTTTTTGAGACGTGAAATCCACTCATAACTCATTTATTGTTAACAAATTATTATTTTTTGTTGAACAAATAATTGAAAAGGCATTATCATCGGTTTATATTTAAAATTTAAATGGAATTGGTCCAAAAATGAAGAAGTTTGATAAATATATTTAAAATTGATCTGAAAGCGTAGTGAAATCCACATTTTGACAAGTGAAATCCACTTTTCCAGACGTGAAATCCACTCATAACTCATTTATTTTTAACAATTTTTTTTTTGTTGAACAAATAATTGAAAAGGCATTATCATCGGTTTATATTTAAAATTTAAATGGAACTACAACAATAAGCATATTTATAACTAACATCACAATAATTGCTTTTAGCTCGTATTAATCTGTGAAATTACGTAATATGTTTCCTGATGGCGTGAAAGTATTTAATGTGTCCTTTGTTTTTGTAGTGCACCATGTCACTGTGATAGTCCTTATGAAATCTTATGTCCTTCATTTCAATGCATTGTACACTTTTTCGAACAAGATTATTGATGCGTTTTCTCTGTGCGTTGAAACTTTTTTTGCTTAGAAATTTGTCTTTGAAGTTTCCCCTTTCTGTTTACCTGTGTATATTTTTTTCATATTTTGCTATTGTTTATTTTGTGTAATTATTTTCCTTAACTGTTGTGAACATACCTTTTCATTATCTCTCATCATTGTAAACCAAGTTAAACATATGATTTCACTTGGTGTAACTTTGTTCTGTTGTATTTGTTTGTTTGTTTTTTTTTATTTATTTTTTATGTTTACGTACATGTATATCAACCAATGTACATGTATAAATAACCATAAATAAATGTCTGGCATAAACAAATAATACAAAACAATTCTCGGATTATTTATTAAATTTTTAATATTTTCAAAATTCGAAAGTAAAAAAGGGCCATGATTGAGGGCGCCTCCACGTTGTATGGCCTGGATGTGTATGGATATTGTGTTTATCATGAAAAAAAATAAACAATTATGCATACACAACAAAACGCCCTCACAATATAACTTCAACTTTCTTATTTTTGGATCAATTTGAATAAAATTTGAAATATAAACCCATTATGTAGCCTTTTCAATTATTTGTTCAACAAAAAAATAATTTGTTAACAATAAATGAGTTATGAGTGGATTTCACGTCTCAAAAAGTGGATTTCACTTGTCAAAATGTTGATTTCACTTCGATTTCCGATCTTTTTTCAAAATAGGTCTACAACTTTCTTATTTTTGGATCAATTTGGATAAAATTTGAAATATAAACCCATTATGAAGCCCTTTCAATTATCTGTTCTACAGAAAAATTAATTTGTTAAAAATAAATGAGTTGTGAGTGGATTTCACGTCTGAAAAAGTGGATTTCACTTGTCAAAATGTGGATTTCACTTCGATTTCCGAAAAATTGCTCTAACTTCTTCATTTCATGATATATTTCAATAAAATTTGAAATATAAACCCTTCATTAGGCACTTTCCAAAATGTATACAAAAAAATAAAAATTACTAATTAATAAAACTGAGTTAAGAGTGGATTTCACTTCTCGAAAACTGGATTTCACCTCGATTTCCGATCTATTTTCGAAAAATTGCTCTTACTTCTTCATTTTTTGACCAATTTCAATAAAATTTGAAATATAAACCCTTTATGAGGCACTCTCTAATAAATATACAAAAACAGAAAATTATTTATTAAAATTAATGAGTTATGAGTGGATTTCACTTCTCGAAAACTGGATTTCACCTCGATTTCCGATCTATTTTTGAAAAAAATGAAAAATTGCTCTAACTTCTTTATTTTTTGACCAATTTCAATAAAATTTGAAATATAAACCCTTGATGAGGCACTTTCTAATAAATATACAAAAACAGAAAATTATTTATTAAAATTAATGAGTTATGAGTGGATTTCACTTATCGGAATCTGGATTTCACCTCGATTTCCGATCTATTTTTGGAAAAAAATGAAAAATTGCTCTAACTTCTTTATTTTTTGACCAATTTCAATAAAATTTGAAATATAAACCCTTCATGAGGCACTTTCTAATATGTATATAAAAAATAAATAAATTATTAATTAAAATAACTGAGTTCTGAGTGGATTTCACGTTTTGAGTGGATTTCACGTGAAATCCACTGGATTCCTGTATCACCCCGCACCGCTATTTCCCGGTCTCTCCTCGTAAAATCCGGTCTCATCCGGTCTCATAATTCCCGGTACATAACTTATGGCCTCGGGCAGCGGATTGTGTTGCCGATGTATGTTAAACTAATTTGACACTCTTATTTGCTATGAATATTATGTTCACACTTTATGAAGAAAGTATCACAATTTCGTTATCAATATGATTTAAATTCAATATTCAAATGAGAAAGGTTTTAATTTGTCAAATTATCTACAGCACTAGTGATAGGTCTAATCTAATATGACAGACAGACAGACAGACATTTTTATTTAGACTTGTACAATGTACATCATCTGCATAAACATATATATTTTCATAAAACATGTCAACGTGTATATACAACATGTAATGGTAATTACGTTTTTGTTTTATATAACACAACATACTATGTGTAACAAAGCAACAAAAAATGGAGGCTGAACTTAATATTTATCTTTCAACATTCAACAAATTATTTCGAATAACAAGAGCATATTTAATATACAAAGCTAGTTTAATTAATTCATTTCTATCATTTGATTTCAATAATCGTAGAAATTTGTATACAGAAGGGTGCATTTAGTAACAACGTTTTAAATATTTCTTCCTAACATCGGAATAACATGGACATATGCATATAAAATGAAATTCATCTTCAATATCGTTAGTATTGCAAGTTAAACAGTACCGTTCCTCTCGAGGTATTCGGTTTCTGGCATATCTACCAGTCTGAATTCTCAGAGGAAATACAGATAACCTTAGTCTGGAGAAGTACAAGCGTAAATTTGTTGGTAAAATATCGAGGTATTTTTCGTATTCTAATGAAGGTTTAATCTCTTTATATATAGTTAAAACTGTACTATTGTTAAGTGTTCCGAGCCAATTTTGCTGAAAAATATCTAGTAATCTACGTTTAAATTCATACAAAAAACTTTACAATCTATATTGGCAACATTGTCAAATATATAAGAAAAACCATGCGCGTCTAACAAATTCTTAACATTTGATACCCAATTTCTTTTACCATTATTACAATCTGACAAAGCTTGCTCATATACAGTTTTTAAAATAATATTATCAGTTTTAACTACTTTACACCAATAGTTCATTATTCTCATATATCTATGTATATAAAGCGAATATGTAAAGTCAGTACAACTGGATTTTTGTCACACTTTTATTCTTTTAAGTCTTATGTTGCATATATACTTTTGACACATACGACGAAAATGTGAATTATTATAAACATGTACATCATGTAATAGGTGAATATAAGTCTTCATTTCCTATGTAAAATGTGCAACTGTAATGCATGTTTGAGATCATGTCAACTTAATATTGATGCACGTTTGCCATATTATATATTTTGCAAATTGTACCACATGGGTCTATGACCTTCTGGGAAAAGATAAATAAACTTGTAAAACTTGTATGTTTTAATTTATGCAATTCGTTATAGGTGTAAACTATTTATGCAATTTGTTATAGGTGTAAACAATAACGTCTCCATTGTTCGTGCTATTCGCTAACATTAAATAAATTCGAATGCCTTCGTCATTATAACACACCTTTAGCAAAATATATTTGATTTGTCTACTGGAACTTTGCAATGATCTCTACTGTTTAAAAAATATGATTCTGATTATATTTATTATTTTTCAAATTTGGTTATATGTTAAAATCATATTATTTCTAAACTTCATTAGAGCCTTTGCATAACCATCATTTATTCTATATCATTGCCTTTATAATAAACAACAATATTTTTATACTGAATATGAATTTGAGAAAATATAGGTATAGACATAACTAAATATATGAACCGAACAGTAGCCGTGCGTGTGTAATAAAACTGGCTTACCCGTTTAGTATGTCCTTAACTAGGGCCAGGCGCTAATCTCTGACACGCGTCGTTTAATGCATTGACACCTTTTATGGTATGAAATTATTGTGTATAACCTGTTATGAAGAGTTCCTTGAGAAAATATAATAAGTATAATAATAATTAATTACCTACTGAAATATTCGGGAGGCTATTTTATAAATGAAATATAACTTACAACATACATGAATCTTTATTTAAAGTCGAGTACTTTTTATTAAGAAACATTAGCTAAATGAGTTTTTTCCGACATAAATGACCTGGAAACAACAACCATCCTCAGTTTAAATTAACTTTGATGGCACGAATCACTGGACAACTAGCATACAGACGACCAAAGGTACTGATAGCAGTTATTACTTTTACATTTTAGGTGAAAACATAAAATTACCCAAGAACAATATTCAAATACAACTAACAGAAATTTATATAAGTAACAAATCTCAGCAAATGGAGTTCCGCGAGTTCAACAACAACCAAATGTACATGACTAAGGTGTCTTTGCAACTGCTGTTGAATTTTGTTTAAATTATGGCTATGTAAATACAAATATCAAGTTCGTTGTAAGTGAAATGAGGGAACATCTAGTCAGCCGTCTAGAAAATAAAGAAAATAAAAAAAAATGTCTGTTTCCTAAAAAAAATGAGAAGTCGCGATCGGCAGCGTTTTCTCTGGTATCCCTAAGGCTTTCAAAATAAAAACATTCTATTCATTATTTGAAATGCCAGAATTCGTCGTTAGATTAGTTAATTATTTGCGATAACTGAAAATGCAGAAAAAGATTCCAAATGAAATGCGTTTAAATTGATTAACATGTATTCATGCATTGTTCACACACACACACACGCACGCACGCACGCACGCACGCACGCACGCACGCACGCACGCACACACACACGCACGCACGCACACACACACATATATATATATACATACTTATAACTGAATTTAATATAGAAAAATAAAAAAATAAAAAAAACAACAACAATGTGTTTGTAGTCTGGGCTCCAAGGCAGAAAAATGTGAAAAATAAGGGAATTTACTGCACCCCTCTGCTATACAAAATAATTTGGCATCAAATTGTAGGTTAAAGTCTGTAGATTATGAAAAGTGCGTTTGGCCACTTGGCGGCTCTTGCGAAAAGGAAATATTCAAGATGGCGCCCAAGATGGCCGCCATTAATTGCCATTTCAGTAAAAATACTATGTTCGAATATAGCTATTTTCATTAAATAAATAAGAAAAAATATTCACATGGATATTACTTTTCTCATAATGTACTTCAAATTGACATATAAACTTAAATAAGTCAAGGTCATTGTCAAGGTCATTTTCAAAGTCAAAGTATAAAAAATGCCCTAAAATTCTATTTTTCCTGTTTACTTTTCTTCTTTTTAATTCATTTATGATTTAATTGTGTGTTAAAAAGTGCTGGCAGAATTGTAAATTGTATGTTCCTTCATTTAAAACAATAGGATATAGCTTTTATATTTTTTGAAAACGGCAAGTGTTCATACTATAATAGCATGCCAAAGGTGGTCGCAAGATTGCTATTGCTGTAAGAGTCTTATAGCAAACTGCGCTAGTGTTACTCTGAAAGTATGTCTAAATGCATGGCTTGTATCTATTAAATAGTATGCTTTATGTTGACATATCCATCTGACCTCTCCCATGTCAAGTTTAAGCTTATTTCAGCCATTTCAAGGTCATGGTCATTTCAAGATATGCAAAATAACTCAATTTTTTTTTTATATACTTTATTCCATTTTCATTTCAATTTACGTTTAGTATGTGTCTTAAGGCGTAGACAGAATTGAAAATTATATGTTCCCTCAATTTAAACTTTTTATTTTTTTGAAACCGCCACCGCCAAGGATCATACCGTTAGAGAGCGCCAATTAAAGGTGATCGCAAGATTGTTATTGCTGAACGAGTCTAATGGCAAGTTGTGCTAGTGTAACAGTCAATTCATATGTATATCTTAATTCATGGCATGTATCAATTTCATACTGTGCTTCATGTTGACATACTTATCTGATTGCTTCAAGGTCAAGGTCAGTTCAAGGTAAAAATATATTGAAACACAAACATTTGAGAATAATGTAATTTTCGCCTTTTTATTATTTAAATTTTGTTAATTAATTTGTGTTTGCAGAAAAGTAATTGATAGTTTTCTCTATTTTGATCTCTGTTCAGTTACTTTTAAGTGAAATGTTTTAAAGATGATATGGAGACAACTAGGTGTCGTCCTTGTACATGTTACCCAAGCCAGTTACAACCATTTGTTGATTCCAAGATACTTAATTATTAGTACATTGTAACTGTTTCATTTTTAAACATATATCCATACGAATAGATGTTAATTATTTTATAAAGAATTTCATATTGAAATACAAAATAAAGCTTTTCAAAATCAAAGTCAAACTCATTTGAATGTCATTTGAATGTCAAAATGCAAATATGTTCAAAATCGACGTTGTTATTATTTAATTTATTTATATTTTGGTTAAATTTGATCTAAAAACGTCTATACATTACCAAAATCACCAAGCAGTTTTAACCATAGTTAATATATTTCCCATATTAAAAGTCAAGTCAACCACAAAATGTCCCTTCTTGAGCCAATTTAAACAATGCTACATATATTTTTATGTAAGCACATCCAGCCTTTTCAAGTCCATCCAATGTTTTGTCAACTTAATGTATTGATATCATAATCCAAAATCAGTTCGTTCTAGGTATAATACCTGCTAAGCAGGCCATAAAGTGTTTATATATAAGCCTACTGAATGCCCGAAACCCCATTATGGCTCATTTTGTACCCTTCTAAGCGCCAAAAAAAGAATCCACATGACACAAAAGGTCCCCAACAACCCTCTGAATGATTGCAATAAAGCCCATTTTGTACCTTTCTTACTACAGAAGGGTTCGTCAAGAGCTCAAAAATCACTATTATGGTAACAGACAAACGCTTTCATTATCAAATAAACACAGACGGGCTCTATGAAAGCCAAGCCAGTGGCCATTCAACCGCGTTGGGCTGTAACCTAACCCAATCTTCCAGACCATCATCACACTATGGCTGTTCGCAAGTCCACTTTGTGTCCAATAAACTTTTTTCATTTCTGATATCTGCCAAATATAGACCGTATGAAGCCAATCGAGTGCCACGTGATCCA
The DNA here is from genome assembly GCF_026914265.1 of Mya arenaria. Classification (NCBI taxonomy): domain Eukaryota; kingdom Metazoa; phylum Mollusca; class Bivalvia; order Myida; family Myidae; genus Mya; species Mya arenaria. Next base: position 43,782,360 of record NC_069122.1, read on the forward strand.
TAAAGTTGCCATATTCAAAGCCATGTAGGTTCTATACGAGCCGAAACAGTACCAGTGCCAGTGTACAGTCAAGCATATCAGGTAAAAATTCCATAGGTCTATAATTAAGTCGGTTCAATTATCTATCAAGTCAATTGTGACTACAATAATGCTTAATTAGAGCCAAACATACTCATGTGTAGCTCTAATTAAGCCTACTAAGTGTCAAATAGATCACATTTGGCAACCATTACGCCCGTTTAGATCCAAACAAACCCATGAACAGCTCTAAATAAGCTCACACAGTACCCATTAGACCACATTTTGGCAAATATGAAGCCAGTTTTCCCAGTGTGAAATAGACTCCATTTCGGAAACCATAAAGCCCGTATAGATCCAAACATACCCATTTGAAGCTTTAAGTAAGCATACACCGTGCCTTTAAGATCACATTTTGGAAACCATTAAGCCCATTTAGATAAAACCAAACCCATGTTCAGCTCTAAGTAAGCCTACTCAGTGTCAAATAGACCACATTTAGAAACCATTAAGCCCATTCAGAACCAATAACACCCATGTGAAGCTCTCATTCAACCTACCCAGTGTCATAAAAATACACATTTGGCAACCATTAAGCCTATTTAGAGCCAAACAAAACCATGTGCAGCTCTAAATAAGCTTACACAGTACCCATTAGACCACATTTTGGCAAATATGTGCAGCACTGAGTAAGCATTCTCAGTGTCAAATATACCCAATTTTGGAAACCATAAAGCTCATATAGATCCAAACAAATCCAAACAAATCCATTTGAAGCTATATATAAGCCTACTCAGTGTCAAATAGACCACAGCTTGGAAACCATTAAGCCCATTTAGATCCAAACCAAACCCATGGGCAGCTCAAAATAAGCCAACTCAGTGTCAAATGGACCACATATTTGAAACCATAGAGCCCATTTAGATCCAAACAAACCCATGTGAGGCTCTAAGTAAGCATACACAATGCCCTTAAGACAACATTTTCGGAACGATATAGTATATTTAGAGCAAAACAAACCCAAGTAAGACACATAACAGGAGATTCATATTTATATGATATGATATATTTGTCCAATGAAATCCGAAGTTTGTTCTTCGTTTTAAATTAACTTGTATATAAAACGTTTTTTCGTTTGACTAGTTTCCCTTCATTCCACATTTTTATTCAAAACATTCGACCACCTAAGGTGACCTTTCAATTAAGAACTGCTTTCTCTTTACACATTAGTATTAATTAAATAAAATGAAGTAGAAATACAGAATTTGGCAATATTTTTTAACCAAACTGAACTTGAAATATCTTCAAAACAATAAAACTAGTATATAGATCGGCAATCTCTTAGAGTAAGGTATATATTAGTGTATCATCAACCTTATATATATTTCAATAATTAGTGTAGATGGTGACCAAATTGTTGTCAAGGAAAAATGTCAATAAATATCATGTATATAAGTGAATTGCTTTTTTTATTTACTTGACTCAACATACTCTATGGTTAGGATCCGCCTACTGGTTACCGTTCAGATTTCGGAGTTGTTTAATAGACGAAAACAAAGAAAACACTCAAAAAAGGTACACTTTTGTGTTATGACCTTATAATAACCATTATTTGGCCTGTTCTGTGAGTTAATTTTTAATTTTAAGCATATTATGAAATAGAAACACTGCTTTATTTAGATTTAAGACATAGGTATATAGGCAAAAATTTCACTGGAAAACTTAATGGTAACGCCAATTTCTGCACTTTCATTATGCAACGTGTACTGCTTTGACACCAAAATGTTTTTAGAATCTCTGACACTGTTCTCTGAAAACTGACCTAATATTGATGATATTTAGTTCTGCAATCACACGTTGTAAATGAACATGCAATAGTAAACTTTAAAAAGAGAAGAAAATAGACAATAAACTTGATATCTTAAAGATACAAGAATTTTGCGTATTTGTATTTTTACCTTGAAATGAACTTGACCTTGACATTGGAAAGATCATTCATGCATGTTAACATGAAACACATTATGAAATAGATGCATTCCATGCATTTAGATATACTATTGACTAAGACTTAAAGTGTAACACTTGCACAATATGCCTTATTATTAGGACTCTTACAGCAATATCAACACCTTTGGCACCCTGTAATAGTATTAAATCTGCACCTATTCAACAAAATCTAAAACTTTTACGTAATTAATATGTTTAAAATGAAGGATGATACAAATTGCAGTTCTGCCGCCTCTTTTTGACACAAACTACACATAAATTAAAAAAAATCAATATTGCAGGAAAAAAATCAATTTTTCGGGTACATTTTATTATTTGACCTTGAAAAAAATGACCTTGACCTTGAAAAAGTTAAGGCTGTATGTCAATTGGAAGAACATTATGAGAGGAGTTATATCCATGAGTGTTCTTCCATATATTCAAACATTACATTTATACCGAATTAGCAATTTATAATAGCCATCTGTTTTTATCCTTTTTAGCTTATTTTGAATAGTGACCGGATGTACGCCATTTTTAATATCTCCATGGTAACAACATATAAGGTGCATTCAAAATAAAATATTGAAAGAACATACATAGCAGTTCATTTGGGTATATATATAAGCTTGATACACATTATCATTTTTAAATAATAAAAGAAAGAAGCCAGTCTGATAGTGTATTTTTCTCAAAATTTACATTTTGACCTCTAAAATGACCTTGACCTTTAAAATATAAAAATGTAAATAAACTTGAATCTGAACAGTAGTGGGTGTATGTATATATTTAAAAGTGATTTGGTTTTAATATTTACTTTCAAAGTATCTTATCAACCTATTATTTGATTATTTCTCATATTACAAATTTTGGCGGCCATTTTAAACGCCATCTTGAATTTAGCGAATTCGCAAGAGCCGCCATGTGGCCAAAGGCACTTTTCATAAACAATAGACATTCTCCTAACACGACATATAAAAATAATTTGTATAACATGCCGGACACTTTTTTCTCAAAAATGAGGACTTGGAACCCGGACTATTGTTATTCATGACATTAATTTAAGTACATGTGTATTTTTATGGGTTTTTTATCTTTGCCTTAATTTATTATTTGTTTTATTGATATAAAAAATGAAATAATAATCATCAAATATCTAATTTTTGTTATCTTAACAACGCTAATCAACTGTAATCTTGACCGGGACCGGATGAGACCGGGACCGGGAAATAGTATCGCCCCTGTACTCATTCGGAGCTCCTCGGCCATTTTTTTTTCAAAACAAAGTTGTTTTCGATAAAATGGCCGAGGAGCTCCGAATGTCTGTAATTTAAGCATCTAAAGAACGTAACGGAAAGCTTAAAGCCTGTGGGAGGCTAGTCTGGTTCCCTGGTGACTGATTTTTCATAACGATAGTGTTAGGGGAAGGAACTCCAGACTAGTAGGAGGCTCGAATTTTGGAAAGTAGATGCCATTAAAGACAACTATTTTATTGCTACCAGTATCAGGTGCACATTTTTACATTATATAAGTAATAACTATTGTTATGCGGATAAGATGATGCCCAATGACTTCGAGCATGGTCACAAAACATTTATCAATGTCAACTAAGTTTGATGAGTATTTTGATGGGCATTATAAACTCGAGGACAAAAGAAACGCCTCACATTAGTACAAAATGAACACTGAAACTTTGTAAGTTGTATATTTTTTCTAATTTCATAGGAACGAAAAAATACCAACGAGTACATACACAATGTATTCGATTTGGTTAAACAGCAATATTGGTTGATAAAAGACGTCGGAACGGAGGAGGGGTCAAGTTTTCGCATGCACTTCAATAATGAGTATGTCCACCCCCTCTTTGGTGACATTCTCTTACTCTGGACGGCATTGATCGACACAAACGACGCACCACTTGCCACGGAGTAAGAGCCCATTCCTCTCTCTCAATGCGTTTGCAAGCTCATAACGTGTGGACCCATGGGGTTGGGTGACGTCGTCGTAAACGACATATAGGATCTGACACGAGTTGTCATTTAATACAAGATTTTATTAAACGAGTTTATGAAATTTGTTAGTAAGCGAGCCTCTGGCGAGCTTACTAACAACTTTCATGGACGAGTTTAATAAAATTCTTGTATTAAATGACAACGAGTGTCAGATCTTTTTTATCACATGCTTAAAACGGTGTTTTTATTACCAATTTAGTTCCACTTTCTGAACCGATTGTTTGACAGCCAAAGTACTCAGAGTAGAATGTCAACGATGCGCCATATAAATAGTTCCAAATTAAAATGACAAAAGTAACTAGCAGTTATCACGTTTTAATTCTGATAAAGCGCTTAACAAGTCACAACTATAAAAATATGTAGTAAAATATCCAACAGCATGAATAACGAACGATTTTAACCAAAAAACCCCAATAAGTACACAATTTGATGACGTCACACTCATAGTACATGCATTTACGCGGTTTATGTGACCTACATCGGTCTGTCAAGTTTTACTGTGTGCACGGATTTAAAAGTTATTCGCTGTCGCTTTCTACGATGATTTTGCAGCGTTTTCTTAGTGTACATGGAGTTTCACAACATGCAGATGATTACGGCGAAGCCTTTCCCTGTACTGCATGGATGTTGATGTTGGAAAAGTTCCACCAAGAATGTTTCCAGAGAACATGATGTTCTAGCCGCCATATGATGTGTAAGGAGATGTCTGTGCTGCGGAATTCGTATTTGTGTTTTCGGTAATCGACAGCTGATTAAACTGGCAAGCAAATGGCATTGATTGCATATTGCTTGTGTTGGTCAAGATGGAAATGTTTGAAATGTTTTTGTGGTGTTTGTCACTAATGTGGCTGTATTTGTTTTGTTGACTGACTGGATATTTCTGTGACTAATGATCTTCATTGTCTGGTTGGCGGAACATTGTTATCAGAAAGTTTTTGTACAAGATGCTTTCTAGCACTATGATTCGTTAGCCATTTGTCTCCCGGAAGTCTTACAGCTTCATTATTGAGGTAAGTATTTGTTGGCAGTTAAACCATTTTGTTTACAAACAATGCGGAGGGATATCTAGGTTGCGTGTGATTAGGCTAGCCAATAGAAATGTCTGATAGGTTATCTTACACATGTGTAAGATAAAAAATATTCGTAATGGGTTTATTACACGAAAAACAAGGGAAAGCATGTGATAAAACCTTATTCACACCAAACATGTTAAATATGTCGTGCTGAAAGGTGTGTCGTTGACGTTGACGTCGCATCATTGGAATAACAACAGGCCACAATACTTTGTCAATATATCGTATGGCGGTCATATTTCCCTCAAGTATGATGAGTTCTGACCGAAAACTATGGTTTATGGCACCCCACACCATTACACTCCCCCTACCGTATCGATCAGTTTCCAGAATGGCGTTCCTGTTGAATCGTTCCCAACGTCGACGATATGATCGCGCTCGGTCATCAGTGTGAAACAAGTTAAAGCGTAATTCGATCATCACTGAACACAAAATTGTTCCAATCACGCCTTCGAAGATGATTCAGAGCCAAGTGACGCCTTGCTCTTCGTTGACGTTCGGAAAGAATGGGTCCACAATAAGAGCGGTGGCAGCGAATTTGATAGTCTTTGGGACGTGTAGACACAGTCGTTCGGTGTATCGGTCTACCATGAGTTCTAACGATCCCGACAGCGGATGCTTGTGCCGTCAAAAAAGCGTTCGCGCAAATGACGTTGACGTATGTTTACCCTAGGTGCACCTGAGCGAGGTCGGTCATTTACCGTCCTGGTATTCCTAAATACTAAATAGTCTCACAAGACGCACACTAATCGATTTACTCAAATTTAACCGAGTTGGGAAAATATACTGTGAAACACCAGCATCGAGTTGGCCTAAAATCCAATGAAGCGGTTACAAAATGCAAAAAAAAAAAACGCCTGTATGTTAAGGGACAAGTTATAGGGATATGTTTTCGATTTCAACGATTGTTTTTTGACATATTTGTTATATTACAATATATTCATGGAACGTTTCTTTTGTCCTCGAGTTTAGAAAAAAAACACAAGAGCAATTAATGTAACTGAGACATTTTGTGCAATGACTGAAAAATGAAACCAACTGTTTTATGGGCTAAATAATATTCATAGTTCTATAAGATATGAACAAACGCAGAAAAAAAAACTGTTTCACCTAATTTTTTATCCCGAAATACTAACACCACGTCACCCGAGCCATCAACGCCGCTATCAAATAAAAAATCACTAAATCGCCTTGCTTTGTAATGTTAAGTGCAGGCTAAATTTGTAACCATCGAATTGGAATTACATATTGATATTGATTATGAATCATAAATGTAATTCGCAAGCAAGTTTTAAAACTAAATTAAGCATGCATAAAAAACGAACATTTCAAAAGCGGAATGATTTCATATATGGCACAACTCATTACTAACTATGCTACAGTCACAGATCCGCCGGGATTAGCTAAAGAACTTCAGCGAACACGTTATATATATATAACAAAAAAAAAAAGAAAATATCAACATTAAAGTTATGGAAGTCAGAACTACGCCGGGCTCCGTTCTTTTTCCTATCAAAGGCAGATTCCTAAGATTTCCGGTAATCAGGTGTATCGCAGGGGTCTGCGGCTTTCGCTCTCAGCTGTAACGTGTTTGTCGGGACCGCGCGTTGCCTTTGCTGTTTTCTCAACTCCAGGCGCTCGTGTACACGCCCCAAGGGTACCGCAGGATAAGCCTGCGAACGTACCTCGTATGTCAGAGACGGAAGTAGGACGGGTGCCGTATGTTTCCCATTCGATTTTTATATATTTAGACCGGCCCTCGTGAAGGACTCACATAATCGGAACACCTCGGCCAGTATCCAACAGAATCGACCATTGTCTCATTCAAACCTCCTCGGCCATTTTTCGTCGGAAACAACCTCGAATTTATGACGGTACATGAGTAGAAGTATTTCGTAGAAATAAAACGGTATTAATTAATTGTAGTGTTTTAACTTGTATTTATTATATCTAAGTTTAAACCGATTGCTAGTAAAGTGTATAATTGCATTTATAATTAAGATTCCCAAGAGTACAGTCATTAAATTTAACTGCTAAATTGAAAGTTCCACGTACGCGATCTACTTCCATCGATATACATTTGAAGTTGTTTTCGATGGAAAATGGCCGAGGATTTCTGAATGGCTATTGTCTTTCTCGAAGCTTGCCGGAGATGTCCGAGTTGTTACGATTGGGACTCGCGTGGACAACTATTAGAGGGGAATTCCGCCTCATAATATCGTTAGGCAACCGCATGAACATAACTTCCTGCTTTATCTTACGAATAATTAAAATGCCATAATCTTAAAATCGATGAGACAAACGTGATTTCTATTGTTTGGACATCTATATACAATGTTGATAATGTTTGCTATAACAAATTTATAATACTATATTAAATTTTAATGACTTTGACGGCTGTAAAAGTACACTCAATCATTACCAGGTATTCGGTAATGTCGAATGTGACAATGGTTCATATATATATTAATTGTTCGAAAACTTTTCGAAAGTGTTTTTCCCACTAAGACTGAATAGCTTGGTGATATGAAGGCTTAACAAACATGCTGCACTTGTTTAAAGTTGAAAATGATAACATAATATTCCAAAGAGATAACAAAAAATATACTCATTACGAATGCTAAATATGCGAGGATTTTCTTTTTATAAAATTGAATAATTTCTTTAAATCAATTTGCCACATTAATGTGACGGATAATTAATAAATGTGTTTTGGTGACAAAAGCTATGTGCTGTTGAGATCTTAAATAACATTTTGTTGTTTTGTTAACAACAACAACAACTACTACTACAACAACAACATCAACAGCAACAGCAGCAAGATCAACAAAGAAATACGAAACAAGTATGGAGTGTCCAATATGTTTGGACAGATTTACAAGACCAAGGGCGTTACCATGTCAACACACGCTTTGCTACGAATGTTTGAACCAGCTCATTCAAGGTGACAGAAGGTAATGAAGCAAGGCATAGTTTAGTATAGTATGTTGGGTGTTACACATTCGAGATCAGTCCGTATATTTCGTGGAAAATATAAATCAAAATATTCTAAATTGTATCACACACACGCACACGCCCACACGAACACGCCCACAACGCACGCACACATACACGCATGCACACACCCACGCCGCACGCACGCACACACACACACACACACACACACACACACACACACACACACACACACACACACACACACACACACACGCATACACACACACACATACGCACCTCACATACGCACGCACGCACATACACATATATATAAATGTATATATAATGTGTGATGCAATTTCGTGTGTTTTTATTTATATTTCTTGTTGTATGTGGTAATTCAGTTTGAGTTTTATATCGATATAGCTTTGTTATAAAAGCGTTTGTTCTGAATCGTTTAGAAATGGATGAGTCTGCAATGCTGAAATTATTACTGAATATTTCAAGAAAATATTTTCACAAACTGCACTATTAATTGCCAAATTAATTTAGGATGTCCTCTTCACAGTGGCTTGATGACAAAGGCTCATTAAAGTAATAAAATTCAACTAGACAAGGTATTTTGTTTGTAGGTTACGAAGAAGTTATAATTTTCAACGAGAAATGGTCTTTGTTAACATTTTCGACGGGCGAACATTCTTCAGTTGTTTTATATCACAGTATATATAGGGTATTTTTGAATTTTGTCAAATCTCATTTTATTTTTATGGCAATGTATTATATAGATGATATACATGTTCAAGTATGTATAAAATATAATTTTCGACTACTGGGATTGTCCCAGTATTTTTTATTGTATTATTAGTTTTGTTGATTATTACGTAAGCCTTTTATGTATCTCACTGGTATATGGCTGCAATTTTGTTTTTAAATGTGATCATTATTTGGACGCTTCGATTTCAATGACAGCTACAGGGACAAGCCCAATAGTTTAATAGTTTACGAGAACCCTAGCTGTCTAAAGCACAACGACCATTCGGAACTTCTTCTGTATTGAAATCAACCTCGGATGTATGCTGGTACATCTGTTGAAGTAGTTCGTATTTTTTTTAAATTATATCATTAATTAAATATAGTGTTTTAGAGTTGCATTTATTTATCGAAGTTTAAATTGATTGCCAGTGAAGTAAATTATTGCAAACAAAATTAAGATTCCCAAGAGTTAAGTCTTAAAGTTTAACTGCTAAATAAAATAACTACGCGATCTCCTTGCAGCGGACTTAAACGTACCACTTTTTGAGTATGTAAACCGTCCAAATACACCCGAGGTTGTTTTCGATAAAAATGGCCGATGAGTTCATTACTTATCCTTTCTGTTACGATTTTTACTGTTTTGTACTAACAGAGTGACATGCCCAGAATGCCGCGCTATGCATGATGTTCCAAGCGGCGGATTTCCTCCAAACGTCGCTATTCAAAGACTTCTAGATGCTGACCAACCACCGAATGTTCCACAGAGCAACCCTTCTGTACGTGTTTCGACGGTGCCGACAACACGACCTATCAGTTCGCGGATAATTACTATTGACCAAGATGTTGTGCTTCAACACATTGCAGCAGAAAGGCAATTCTATCAGGATATATCTCCTACCCCAGAAATGCCTGGTAATTTGCAATCCAACCGCCCGGAATACGTTCCAAGGTAACTGACCTAGATTGCATAACGATAATTATTTTTATGAAGAAATTTAGTAGAAACGTGGTCTCTGTAGTGCTGCATTTTAAAATGACCTAGTGACCTATCTTCTGACCCGACATGACCCATATTCAAGTATCTTTAGTGTTAACGAGACTTTTTGCACATTTTGACCAAGGTATCGACTTTTTACAATGGACTCATACATGATTAAGCATAACCTAGAGTTCAGAGTGACATACATATTTACTCAGTTTGATAAAGTTGGCGAGAAAATATTCCCTATTGACTTGTTGACGGACATTAAGCGATCACAATAGCTCACCTTGGGGACTGTTTATTCGATTGGGATTCAGCCAGGAGAGCGTTGGCACGCATTGGCCGTACTTCGGATATGAACATGGATGAATACATTACTATGATTTCTTTTCAGCGAAGGGGGGTGCTCAATTCAGTGTGTCAAAAATAACATTGGTATGTATGACAATAAATATGAAAAGTAACTGTATTATTCCTTCTTCTTTTTAATTATTTGTATACTCCTGTTCTGACTCCTCGTAGTTTTAATTTCAGAACGAATACGTTTTTCAATTCGACGACTTCTTGAGAAGTTCTTTCGTGATCACTACCAAGAGAATACAACTCGTGGTAAGTATTCCTTCGGGTGATTCTGCATTTCACCAAAATCTTTTCCCTCTTTAACAAATTTGGCACATCTCGACAATCAACCAAAATTATGTGCCGCTTGCGGTAGTCTTGTTTACAATTTAAATACAGCTTCTGTGCAAAAAAGTATGCAAGGCTGATACAATTCGACTGCCTTAATTAAGTGGTTTATTTCTTTTGCAGTGATTACCAGCGTAGTGTTTCTTGTCGTAACGTTTTCCAGATTCATTGCAAGTATGTATATGCGTTGCATGTAAATCCTACATCACTCATTATGTTCAGGGAGTATTCTACGTTAGCTAATCATCGTTGTCTTTAAATATTCAAACTATTCTTTAATTCAACGTTTATTTCTGAGAATGGTACGAATCGTTCATATTCTTTTTTTTTCTCATTTATTTTCAACATAAATCATATTTACATAATATATCAAAACATATATATATATGTTAAAACATCTCTGTGTTGTATTGAAAAATAATTTCTATCTCACACACACGCACGCACGTACGAACGCACACACACACACGCACGCACGCAAACACACACTCACACACACGCGCGCACACACACGCGCATACACACACACACACACTCAGAGTGATGTCCCTGTTTTGTTCAAACGAATACTTTATTCATATTCATGAGTAAAAAATAATAAGATATGCATTGTTTAGGCTAAATGTGTCTCTTATATATATATATATATATATATATATATATATATATATATATATATATATATATATATATATATATATATATATATATTAGTTATTTAGAATATCGAGTACTTCCCATTTTTTTCTGTGGGTTTCATACTTATCATTATTTAATGCTATTTGCTCTTCTATTTTGATTCTTAATATCAGATAATGCAAAAATACATCGAATGATAATTGTCTGTCATTACATTTTGATGAATTGATCGTTCATATTCTCACCGGGGATGAGCAAAAAAAGTCACGTGACCACAAATGCAAACGCCAGTAGTATTTTGGCTCGATTGATCGTCAATCAAGGTAAGTTTCTTATCGATATTTTTGTTATACGCGAGAGTTCGTTCAAATGACATAGCGCAAAAAAGAATGCATTGTTTTGTCTTTCGATCGGTGTATTGGTCACCTTTCATGTCTGCATAGTTTCCGAGAACACTTCGATACAAATTGTGTCCATAAATGCAAACGCACGTAGGTAGTGTTAAAATGTCACATATTTTGATAAATTGCCACATTTAATTCAAATGTTTGTTTTTCTGTTGTTCAATAATTGTTTTTAATTGCTTTATGAATACTTTGTGCGATGCAATATGTACAAAAATGCATTTTCTGAAGTATTTCAAATTTGGCAAACGTACGTAGTCTACCTAAAATGGCAAACGCACGTAGGCATCTTATAATAAGGAGCAAACGAATATTTCGTTAGCATTTAATTGAAGATATTTATCCGCTTTAATATTAAATATCCATCATAATGAAAGTTATATAAATTTATGATACGTAACAAATATTGACACGATATTATGCGGGAGTGTTGCGGGAAATATGAGTTCTCGAACAAACTCTCATCCGGCCATACTGGTGGTATACAGACTTATCTAACTTAACAATGCTTGTTAAATGTTTATTTCGAACATTTAGAACAGCTGTTGTAATGTCACATTTCAGGAACCACACGTTTGATACAAAGAGTCGGAGTACAGTACAGTACGGGACTGTTTTGATAAACAGAAATGCATTACAGAAGAGTGTGTGCTGGGAGCGGGCCAGACGTAACGATTCTAAGATGCTTGTAACAGATCGCATGGGGATAAACATTTAATTTGAACATAATTTAAACATCTTTAATGAACCTTTTATTTAACCATTCTTCATGTTGTGATGATAATACTGTCATGATAATTGTTAATGACAGATATTGTGATAATGATAACCATAAAATGAATTGCGATGATACAATGACAATGTATGCTCTACCCGGAACAATGTTTATATCACTGAAAATACTCTTTAAACTGTATGTATAAGTGCCGTTTTACAGAAATAAAGACATTATGATGGAAATATTCTTAATTTATTCTATAACTGTATATCTTAGATTAGTTTTATACATTGAATAAATTGATTGACAATAAAAGCGATCACAGATAATCAGATAAAATCAAAGATAAGTAATCAAATAACATAACGATTAATTAATAAACAATACTTTTGTTATGATCTGCCTGAGATTCTACCTTCTTCCACATCAGATAAGTTGACCTAAAAATTTGGCAAGGGCCAAGATAAAACAAGTACCAGTATGGAATTTATTTTTTTAATCGTCATCACACAATTACCTCCCTTGTAGACGACTGTCGTCTGTAGCATCATGGAAACATTGTCTCGTGGCAATTTTAAAAATCAAAATTGATTATTTCTCGCTTCAAATGGAGCAATAGAAAAGTTTTCGCGCTCCATTCAAGAATTAACGCTGTCCTCTTTTAAGAACTATAAATATTTAATCATAACATAAACATAATCCGAATCACTGCACGCATATCCATAACAACCACGAATTATTACAAATCTATACGCACATTATATTCTCTACGCACAAAAGATTTCCAGGTTTTTCCAGGATCATCACCGCTCGTGTAAGATAGGTTAATCCCACCCCTCTCGCAGGGTGTTTTGCGGAAACACGGTAAACCCCGCTTCCGCAATACACTCTATGTTCGGGCTGGGATGAACCTTGCACTCTCGGCCATGAAAGATACTTATTATCTAAAATTTGATGTTTTATTTGGTGTGTTTAATAACTTTTGCTTGCACAATCTACTTCTATGCCGATAACATTTCCCACATTCAGCGCACTGGTATGATTTCTCGCCAGTATGGCCGTCCATATGAGCCTTCAGGTCTATTTCTCCTCCATTGAAATCCCACACATGTCGCACGTATAACATGTCGTGCCATCTTCTCCTCGCCAATGCCTGTTCAGGTACGTATGTGTGGTGACCTCCTGCATGCATTTCGGGCACAGAAACTGCTTATTGGAACCATGTGTGGTGCACCTGTATAAATACACGTATGCCTTTAAAGGTATGCAATTAAAATACTTTAATTGCAATATTTTGGTAACTTTTAATAAAAACGCCTGAGCTTGTGACTGGTAGATAATTGCTTAATTATAGAATAATATAGAATAAAACAAGAATAATATAAGCATTTTTTAATACTAGAATACACTTACATATGGCGCGTCAAGCTCTCCGTTGTGTATAACTGTTTTTAACAGCGTGTAAATGCTTTTACACCGTCATTGCGGCGCTCATGCAATTTCAGCCCCCATGTCGTTTTCAACGCATTCCCACAAACGTGGCAAACAAATGACATCACTGAAACAGACACTGTCATTCATTAATTAAGCGCCACTTGATTTACTTCGCAAAATATATTACACAAATTGTAGTTTGTTAAAAGAATATCATCTGTAAAAGCATTTTCATAAAAATACGTCTCGCGCAAACAAACGCTTATTAATATTTTAAAAGATGGCTTATCTAGCTAAGTAAAATGACATAAAGCGTTTCACTTTCCCTTATGCGTATGACCGTAAGCATTATGATCATAATAATAATTAAATATAAATTCAAAAATCTTACAGCAATAGTTATGGATATAAAAAGTTTTAAAAGCTTTCGACATATACGATAACTCATTTTTATTATTATATAAGATGCCTACGTGCGTATGTCATTTTTGGTAGACTACGTGCGTTTGCCTTATGAAAATGCCAACGTGCTTTTGCCAAATTTAAATTCTTCAGAAAATGAATTTGTTTGTGCAAATTGCATCGCACAGAATATTCATAAAACAAATAAAAACCATTATTGAACAACTGAAAGTCAAAACAATTGAAAAAATGTGGCAATTTATCTTAATATTTGACATTTTAACACTACCTACGTGCGTTTGCATTCATGGACACAATTTGTATCGAAGTGTTCTCGAAAACTATTCAGACATGAATGGTGACCAATACACCGATCGAAAGACAAAACAATGCATTCTTTTTTTGCGCTATGTCATTTGAACGAACTCTCGCGTATAACAAAAATATCGATAAGAAACTTACCTTGATTGACGATCAATCGAGCCAAAATACTACTGGCGTTTGCATTTGTGGTCACGTGACTTTGTTTGCTCAGCCCCGGTGATTCTTATATTTTCCAAAACACTTACAACGAATATTTGTTTGTTTTTTTAAATTGGGACGTTTGAATAACAAATTTGTTAAAAGTGTGTATGTTGGCATGCCATGTTTAGAAAATATTGTTTGAATGTTCTCAAAAAATTAAAAAGTTCCGGAAGACATAATCGCACATTTTCGGAAAGCTTTTGAATTGAAGCAGTCGGTAGGCTAGGTCTCGAATTTAGGAGCGAGTTAATAACGTTGAAATATGCAAATAACTTACCTGATTTGTACTATTTTGTCCTACGTCCTGTGTGTACATGTACGTTACCATTTGTGTGTCACGTAACAAAATTGTTTCCCGACACTGTAACTTATCGTCACTAATCGTATAGAAAAAATATAAACGTAATTGGTGGGAAAGAATATAGAATAGCACATATATATATTTGGTGTTAAAATGGTACATTCAACTCCTACAGGTTCGGTGAAACTAGCCTCCAGCTGTGATAAAGAACAGGACGTTGCCGTCTACTTGTTTGTGAAAAGCATTCTCGGGTTTCTGTTTTGGATTGCAATTCTGGTTCTTGGTTACAAAGGGGAGATTACAAACGCAATCAAGAATCCATGTTTTGAAATTTACAGCATTTTGAATGCGTTGTTTTCGTTCATCTGGCTTATAGTTGGTAAGTTATTTACACCTGACCATGTCAAATGATCAAACAAATGGTAAAATCAATATGAGGATTATTCAATAAGAGAAGTGTATTACACATGAATGATATTGTGTTCATTAAAAGTCAATGCATGCAAGCTGCATTTATGGGCCCATAAACTTTTTCTTTGCATGTAATTATTGAGCTTTATAGATTTACTTAAGCACCGCAAGATTTAATGTAATTATAATTGTCAATGCTTCATTTTAAATCTGACAAGTGTATATTCCATTGCATTGATTAATGCATGTCGTAGATGCAGTAACGCAATTATAAAATAACGAAATAATGTATATTCTCCCACGTAATTGTATTTACTCATTTATTTACACATTTCATTGTTTTATTAGGCAGCGCTTGGTGCTTCGGAAACTACACAGAAATCAAAGAATATTGCCCTCTGCTAGAATACAACTGGAACTATCATTTCATCAATTTTGCATTGTTTTTGACTGCAGTCGACTGGATTATCCTAGCGTGTTTTCTATTTTACGCATTGTACACGTTGTGTGACGACCCTCAAACCGAGATAAGTTGAGCGTGAGCTCGAAAATAAGTCACGAATGACAGTAGATCTGGATAGCTTACTTTTCGTTTTGTTGTTTTTGCAACCGTTAATTCGATTGTATTTGATAGAATTCTATATTTGGAACAAGTTTATATAAAATGTTCAGTTTATTTTGCGTACCTAGGTTTGTTTGTTCACGAGTCTTTCAAAATTGTACGTCACCGGGTCTGTATATTCAGATAGCTATAAGATATCCTTAACAAATGTTTTTGGAAAAAACACGCTTATTTATTTGCTTTCTTAGTAAGATGTAAATTGATGTTGTTTTGTAGACTCCTCTATTCATCTGTACACAGCGTAATATAATATGCTATAGTATATACAAAATATCTATTCATTATTTAATTAACAAAATAGATAAGTAGTGGAGGTTTTATTTGATTTTTACGATGATGATCTAGAAAGGGGAGTAACCGATGCATCGAGTTTGTGTAGCCGTTCCGCATTTTGAGAACACATGTACATAATTTACCTCCCTTCATCGTTCTTGCATTCCGAAGTTGGTGGGTGTGTGTTGTGTTAAAAATTTAACGAATCCAGGTTTTAGAAGTCTACAATGTCTGCAGTAAGGATCTTTTATAAATAAATATAATATATTTAATCCTGAACATTGTTTTAAATTGTACTTGTTGGATATTTTTACAACGCTCGTTACGATGTCGCCATCAGTAATTTGGTCACGAAAACTAATGACGATACAAAGTTTATTGCCAACTTTGTATTTCGAGGTCAGATACAACTGACTAATTAAATTTTCTATATATTCTATATATTCTATAGTCAATTCACCAATTTACACGAAAGATTAAACTGTTTCTAGTGCTTCATGACCACAAAAACCATATTTCACAAGAATTTATATTGATTTATTCGAATATCACGGGATTTTTCACAGTAGTATTGAAGATAATTGTCATGTGTCATCATACTGAGCACTCATATTCAAGTATTTATTAACAAATTAAAGACCAATGAGTGAATAAATAAAAAAAAAAGTTAATTACATTATAAATCATGGACCGTAAGTTTCTGAAGATGGTCCAGAATGTCCCTAAATACGGTCCATAATGTCCCTAAATCTGGTCCGTAATGTCCATGGTCCGTTATGTCTGTGACCCTCTGAGATGTTTACTAACCACAAACTCTATCCCTGTTGCCTGGACGAAGAGTTTTGTATGTCCACTGATTAAAAAGGGTGATTCCAGCAACCCAGCAAACTATCGACCTATCTCATTTATGCACTGGTCAGTTGTTACCACGCCCCCCCCCCCCGGTCCGGGGCTATACCGGGATAGCAAGGAAAAAGGGCTGTGTTTTTACCTTTTGGTTGGCCCTGCAGTGCCAGGTGAATGCGGTGGTTTTGTCTTTGCGCAAAATATAGCGGGGAATGGGCCTAACCTAGGGTCCCTGGGTGCGGGGGCATTTGGCGGGGGCAGGGCTGGGATTTTACCCGGGGTTGGCTGGACCAAAAGTCCCCGCTATTCCCCGGACCTGGGGGGGGGGGGCTGTGGTTTATACAATTGACTGGTGCATTGCATGTATTTTATGCAAATCATTAGAACACATTATTGCCTCAAATCTCTCTGCACGTTTGACCGAACACAATATTCTCTATGACCTACAACATGGTTTTCGAGAAAAGCGCTCATGTGAAACTCAACTTATTGAGCTGACCGACAATCTTGTAAGAATCACTTCCTCAGGCAATCAAACAGACTTAATTCTCTTGGACCTCAGCAAAGCTTTTGACAAGGTAAATCATCTTAAACTTCTCTTCAAACTACAGGATTATGGTGTTTGTCCACAGGTTCTCAAGTGGTCTGAGGCATTTCTCCTTCATGGAAGTCAGACAGTAGTTTGGATGGTGATCATTCTGAAGAAGTACCCGTAACATCTGGTGTACCTCAGGGCTTTGTACGGGGTCCCTTGTTTTTCCTAATTTATATTAATAACCTCCCTTCTAGTATGAAATGACAAGTTCAACTTTTTGCCAATGATACTGCTGTCTATTTTACCATCAATTCTCCCTCTGACTGTGCTATCCTTCAAAATGACCTCAAACAACTGGAATTATGGGAAAGTAATTGGGATATGGAGTTTAATCCCTCCAAGTGTCAAGATCTGCACATAACAAGGAATAAGCATATCACCAGAAACCCATATATATATTCCATGGCCAGATCCTAGAGCCAGTCTCAAGTGCTAAATATCTTGGTGTTGATATAACAGCAGATCTCAGCTGGAACACTCATATTTCAAGAATTACCACCAATGGAAATAATACTCTCAACTTCATTAAAAGAAATATAAAAATAAAAACAGAAAGTGTCAGGACTTTAGCTTACAAAACCCTTGTCTGTCCACAGTGAGAATATGCAAGCACAATCAGGGCTTGAATTTAACTTTCTTTGATACTCGCAATTTTTGAGAGTGATTAAATTTTCAACTCACAAAATCAGACACTCGCTTGAATGTTTTGAGGGCAAACTTTTGTGTTTGCTAGGAAAAGGTATATTGTATGAAAAACAATGGTTTAAGGAATAGTGTAATTGTTTTAATGAATACCGGTAATCATGTAATTGTTCTTTAAACGATATCATTATATATGTTACACTGACAATACATTCTGAGGAAGTCTGATCAGACGAGAATTAGTCTGTGCAAAATATTTTCAAAACGTTCCTTCCGTCATCTGTGCTGAGGGTCAATTAAATGTTCAACTTCCTCTTCCACATTGAAACAGTTTTAACAAACAGATTATTTCATTTTGGCTTCTTTTTTTGGAACTAATCATTGCCATCATTGGTGAATTTAAAATCAACAGGCGTAAAAGAACTTATCGTTTCTTTGCTAGCCATCATTATACAGACTGTGTCTCGAAACAAATTTTGCTAGAAACAACCCCGGGTAAAATCCCAGCCCTGCCCCCGCACCCAGGGACCCTAGGTTAGGCCCATTCCCTGCCTGTGCGCATAACGTTAATCAACGTCATCAGTTTCTCTGTGTTTATCGAAAAATGAAAGTAGGCATTTCTTAAATTAGTTTTATATCGATTGTGATCACTGATTATGTTCATGTCTATTTCAAGGATTGCAACTTTTGAACTTGCAAATTTTTGCGAGTGTCTTTAAATTCAACTCGCATTTTCCAACTTTGGCTTGCATTTTGCGAGTGTGCGAGTGGTAAATTCAAGCCCTGACAATTTGGCACCCATACACAAAATCAAACACCAATTAAAGGCAATAAAATTGAAAAGTTTCAACGTCTGGTTATTCGTTGGGTGAAACATGACTTCTTTCCTCTCTCCAGTGTTACAAACATGCAGGAAAGTCTTGGTTGGCACTCACTTGAACAACGTAGACTAGATTCATGACTTGTAATGTTTTACAACATATACCATCATCATGTTATAATAACGCTGCCATGTTATATTCAAACACCAATGAGGTAAACCAGACTAATGCACCCACTATGTTTCAGACAAATTCAATTAAAAACTGACTATCACAAGTTTTTATTCTATTCTCACTCAGTTATACTTTGGAACAGTTTGCCAAATCATATTTTCACTATCCCCACCCCTGACACATTCAAGATGGCTGGGGTAACCATTAAGCATTAGATAAGCGAGCAATGTTTTTTATCTTTTACCAGTTCACCAATCACTTATTTATGTTACTTAAATTGTGTTTTCTTTTATACCCCAGTTCTCACTTTTCTGATGTTGACTTGCTTCATCAGTGTTTTTTTTTCACTAACAAGCCGGCGTGCACCATTCATGTCAGTAACACTCAGAAGATGAGTTGATATTAAACAGAGATAGATAGATAGTATAACCATGCATCATTTAACTGTCATGTTTCAATTAAAATAAATAAGGCATGCCAAACAATGAGCAAGCACTTCCCAATATGTGTACTTAGCCCTTACCCTAATTAATTTTTTTTAGCACCTTTCTAGCATACATGCCGGCGGGGGAAAATCCCCCAGAATTTTAATCATTTCCCCGGTCTCCCGGTGGGAATTAAAATCCCCCCCCCCCCCAATTTTTTTTTATAACAGGCAATAATGACAAAGTCAAACCACAGTATGTGAGTGAAACTGAATGTAAACAAACAACTGCTTACTCCACCAGGGAGAAATGACTGTATAAATTAAAATGAATATTTTAAAAAAGGTTTGATAAATGCCAAAATGAAACTTTTACAATACAATAATATTATATATATGTGAATACATTATTCCTACTTGGTTCTAAAAATACTTTGAAATTTCGCCAACTAAGACCTCCTAAAAAATCTCCCTGAATACTACCAAAATCCCCCTGAATTTTCAGCCTTTCGAAAACAAATCCCCTCGAAAAACAAATCCCCTGGAATGGTCTCCGGAAATATAGCAGGTATGTTCTAGTGTTCCTGTAGCAGTGGGTTCAAGCCTAGCTCAGACAGGAGTGACTTTGACTGGACCCACACTTTGACTACACAACGGAAATCATTCGATATAATTGACTGTATGATTCCATGACGGAACTCCGCATCTGATGAAGTGCCACTGTTGAAATTGGAAACATAACCAGTGATGTCATGCATGTGAACAATAGCACATAATTTTGAGCTCGACTTTTCAAGGAAAAAGGAGGACTATACTACTTGCGTCAACATTTGAGGGTAGTTATTTATAAATGAACATTTTTATGGACTTGATCATATATTTTATAGGAATTTGAAAAGGCCGCTGCTGATGTGAAGAAGCTGAAGGCAAAGCCTACAGATGCCGAGCTGCTAGATCTGTATGCACTGTTTAAACAGGCATCTGTGGGAGATGTTAATACAGGTGATTCAATCTTTGATATGGTGTGAAAAGAATGACATCAATTTATGAAGTCCCATGCTTTATTAAATGAATTTTTTTTACAAAAAATATTATTTATTTCTCTTGAAAAATGAAAAAGAAATGTATAAGTAATAATTAAAAAAAATCCTTATTCCTTATTTTATCCCAATTTTTGAATTGGTATTATAGTGAATTATTAATAACTAGCCAGTGGTTTAATTGTTTCCAGAACGTCCTGGTATGTTGGATTTCAAGGGCAAGGCTAAGTGGGATGCTTGGAGTGCTAAGAAAGGTAATACTTTGTTTAATGCTAAAATTCAAATAGTTTGGTGTATTAATTAATATACCAGTCCAAATTTATTTCATTGCTTCAAATACTTGTCCACTTTAGTAATATACAGGTCCAAACTCATTTTATTGCTTCAAATATGTGTTCATCTTCAAGTGGACGTTATACAGTTGGCATTCGTATTCTGCAAAAACTAAAATATCAAAATTGGGTTATTCTGATACAGTTTTTCAGATTATATATATTATTATTATATGTGGCATCATCTGTGAAGATGAATTCTGTTTAGGTATCCAGTTGGAAACAACAAGAACAACAAAAGCAAAGTGTAACCTAGTGATAGGATTACAAAATAATCTTATTGCAGTGTGTTCAATTAAATTAAAGAACCTGTTTGAAAACATGTAAAAATTTCTATGATTACCTACGTAAGAGTCACCAAACCTTCGCAAAACCGAACACATTACTGATTTTGATGACAATCCAAATAATATTTTTAAACAAAACAAAATGTAGTTTTTTCACCAGCTTCACCTGACTGTGTTTGCATACGTCGTCACCACACCTGTTTACAAATATAAGGGGTCTGAGTCAAAATCAAGGAGTACAGTCCCACGGTTAGCTCAATCGGTAGAGCGTTGGACTCTGAATTTGACAACCCGGGTTCGATTCCCGGGCGGACCATGTCACTTCTGTTGTGATTGGTTATGAAATCCTTTCTACAACCATTCACACTGTACCACTGCCCCTGGCATGTACATGTACATAAGTTGTCAGTTCCTTGCAGAGGTGAAAGCGCCTAGTACTGGTTTTGCCCAGGATAGGTGTGCGGTGGTTTAACTGTCACTCTGGGACCCTTCAATGTGCTCATGCCAGGACCCGGAGTATAAACTACTAACACCACCATCAAGGAGTACAGCATGCTCAGAGATTTAAATATCAAAGTGAAAACTTACAATGATATTAATTATAAAATGATATTTATCGTAACTATCTCCTGTGATATCTTAACAAGCTGCCAACATAAATCATATTTGAGTCAAGGCCTTAATTTTGACGTCTCGGACTGCACTCTCATGTCGAACCCTGAATATCAGTATGCATATATACATTCCATGATTACAATGTTTATGCATACAGTTGCTGTGATGATGTTCACTATAGCAAGTAATGAAACAACAAAACAATATGGCTGATGGTATTAGTGTGAAGCTAGTTCATATAACTCACTATTCACTAAAATCTATCTATTAAGTCTACTCTCTCACAGATGCTCGTTTTGACAACTTTTTATTGTCTTTGCCTTGGAATGAGCTATTTTTGGGAAAATATCTGGGGACAAGTGATATAAGACTGCTGATAAAGAGCAGATTGCAAATTTCATTTTTTACATTTAAAAATTGATGTTTTATGGCTGAAAGCGTTACCTATGCTTTAAGAAAAATAATTTTTTCAGCAGTTTACCAAACAATTGAGATCTGTTCTATTGTGAGTTATCTTATTTGACTGTATTGAAGGCACTGATTCCAAAATGGGCTAATTCTGAGGGCTATTCCATTTAAACATATAACCCTTGGGGGGGGAAGGCACTTTTAAATTATGCCACCCCCCTACAGAAGCAAATTTACCCTAGATGGGTCCAAATTAGGGACAAAGGGCACTGTCCTATATACCATTTTAATAAATGCCCCCCCCCCCCCCCGTGGGTTATATGTTTTACTGGAATGGCCCTGAGACAAAAAACTTTAAAAGGTCATAGCTATCAATTTATGAGAGTACAGCTTTAAGGCCCTTCTTATCGTGTTCATCATTCTGAAAACAAAACAACACTAGACACTTGTTTGCATGCACTTGCAGTTTCCTTGTTTATATCATTATCAGTCTGGTTTGTTTATAGGGCTATCTAAGGAAGATGCTGAAAAGGCCTACGTTGATTTAGCAAAAAGGCTGGGAGAGCAGTATGGTTGTAAGTATTAAACAAGTATCTCCTTAAAATGAATGTGTTGGTGTTATAAGAAAATTGTTATATCATGCAGACCGTAATTATTTAAGACAATGTATTATTTAGTACTATCATTTTTAGTCACTTGTGTATAAGCAAGGCATACATATAGGGATGATGGTGTCTGTTGGCGTTGCCCATGCCATAACACTTTCATTTCTGCTCTCTTAACTTTTTATTTGTTGTCCAATCCATTCAATTCTTGGTCACAATGTTTATTTGCATAATATTGATAATTAGCCTGATCACACCATTGACTTAGAGTTTTGGCTCTTTATTTGTCAAATTTCAACCAGATTAACTTTGCTTTCTAACTTGAGCATTTATTATACAAACAAAAATATTTATAGAACATAAGGGAATGAATATTATAAAAGTAAGTGATTTTGTTGACATAATAGAAAAAATGAGATACATCAACATTTAAATAAATATGTTTTAGCACAAGATATACTCATACATTTTTGTAGCAGAAAACAAGTGTCATGATGCTTGCATGATCAACATATAATATACATGTGATTCAATATGACTGTACGCTAATGTTGAGCTGTCTTTATCAGAGTAATGCTGATATCAAAGTTTATTCTCTGACACGATCTGTTTTATTTTCAGTGGAATAGGATCGAGTGGACCAGAAAAGAAATTCCATTTTTTAGTCATGTTAGCTCTTACAGGGAAATCAATGTGCTTCAATGTAATTCCGTATTCCATATATAACTCTTGCCTTTATCTATTATCAATTTATGTATACATGTTTAACCATGTGATTTTACATAAGGAGTAATTTTATAGGTTATATTTTACAATTATGTTGATTCTGTTTTGTATTTATTTATTGCATTTATTGCATACTTATAATTCGATTGTATAATGCAATATCCATCATGTATAGCTGGCCAAGACATGAACAAGTCTATTTATTAAATGAATTCATATTTTTGCGGTTAAATTGTTATACAAGTTTGATCTTCTGTAAACAAGACTGCCATCAATACAAGAATAAATTTTATATTTAAAATGCCTCAATTTTTCTTTAATTCTAAAGATTTCCCATTTGTTTCACACTGACCTGACTTATGGGGCAACATGGACATTTTCTTATTCTTGAACAGTACATTGTACTTAAAGGTTGTGTTCAAATTGTATGTCTGTGTTCTTAGAATTGCAGAGAAATAATACAGTTTTCTTCTTGTTTCTTGTGTGCTCAATATTCTACTTGTTTATACAATCAAAAAAATAAATATCTTAAACCTGTACTGGCTGTTTTGTGAGTGAATACTAGATAATTATATTGTTTTTGGCATAGTTGTCCTGGAATGTTCACCGGCATGTGAAGTGCACCCCGGGTTTTGTGTGTGACATTATCCATTAAGTTCAGAGTAAAGGTCCTTGAATAAGTTAAAAAGCCAAAAGAGAATGCAAACTTCTGACACGTGCACCTCCAAAAGTACATCAGCCAGAGTCCTGGAACTTGACATAAATTGTGCAGCATTTGAAAGTGTGCGCCTGGGATTTTGTGTGTTGCTTCGCAGAGCTATGGCCCTTCTAGTCAAGCATTTTTGGATTCAAAAGTTTGCCTATTCATTAGGCAATTGCATGTCCAATTTTTGTTGAAATGAAGTACAAAATTAAACACTGCAATGACTTAATCTTAAATGAAGTTTTGATCATTAATTTTACATACTGTTAGTCTGCATACAATCTCTCAAACAGTACCAAAATGATATAGGGAATGTGCATTAAAATTGTGCATGTTGATTTAATAAAATGGGTAGTGAGATACAACCCAGGGGCGTACCTAGGCAATGGCATACTCCAGTACGCCTAGGCGTACAAATGAATAAAGGTTCCCGCGAAATGTCCAGCAAAAAAAAAGTCCCACGTCAGAGATATCGGTCCCGCTCCAACCCCATTATTCATATTGGAACCAGAATATAGAAATACCGTTTTTCACCGCTCTCAAGTGTACGGGCATGCATTTCAAAATGCTTCAAGAACGCCCCTGCAACCGTGTTTATTCTTTGGAAATTACTGGTCCAAATTTAACCCCAACTTAAACTAGAGCTACCACAGATGTAATAAATACTTCCAGATTAAATGACATGTTTTGAAATTAACAGCAGGAGCACATGTTTGTAATAAAACTGACTAACATTCCTATGAAGTTTCATGAATGTAGGTGCAATACTTTTCTTGAATGTTATGTAACACTTTCTTAACATTTTTTACTAAGCCAATCTAAAGCGAGTGTGAGATTGACTGAAATGTGCTTTATATTTTAGGGTAAAACTTTTTGATCAACATCTCTGTGAAGGTGCAATTGAAGCTGTATGCAACAAATGCATATTCTGTATATACTGTCCAAAGATATATCTACTTATGAAGTATGCACTTAATTGTGAAGCTAATGATTTAGGAAGGTAAGATTTGATTTCAGAGAGCATAATCCCTTCTTTTTTAACTAGGGGAAAAATTAAAGAAGGCTGTTACTGTCACTCTCATCCTGGTATTCCAGCTTTCAGGGGTTTACACTGTGTCGAGGAAAAGGGCATAAAAACTTTTGGGAGAAAACAGCCCTTGTAAGAGGATATTATGTTTAATTTGGAAACAACCGCATGCTATCATGTACGTTTTAAGTTTGAAAGATACATGGGACAATAACTGATCTTATCAGGTAGAGTAAAAATTTACGGGTTTTGTATAAAGTTTTGAGTGCAAGCTACTTATCATGCTCTTATCTTTATAACCACTTGTGATTGAGTGAGTCAGAGCTATCTGGTGGACAAATAATCTATTTCTTTTTATTGCATCACTGTCAGATCCTACATTCAATGTTGAATTTCGATAACTGGTGACCCCATACATGCTGATTAAAAAGACATGAGCACCAAATGACCTAAATCCCATAACATAACTTTTCTTCTTTTTATTCAACCGAATGCTCAAACATGAACTAACCCCTTGACATCTTTAAATTGCCCAAAACTTTATTTTTACTTTCAATTTCATACATTTTTTGCTTAAATATATCACAAAGACATGGGCTACTACGCATCCAAACTCCATAAAACTAGAGCTGTCACAGGAATTACAAATACCTCTGAGTGCCGCCTGGACACTGAAATAACAAACTATTTCTTTGTACACTGCATTTTCACTTATCATGCTTAAACAATGTGTGTTGTTTTATTAAAATCCATTGAGTAATTTAGAAATTACGCTGCTGACAAAAAAGTTATAAAGGGTAATAATTTTGTAGTTAGCCAAAATAGAATTATGGGTCTTGTACACTGCACTTCCTCTCATTGTGCTTCACCATCATATGAAGTTTAATTAAATTCCTCCTTAAGTTTTCAAGTAATGCTCAAGGAAAAGTAAAAAAGGGCAATAACTCTGTAATTAGCTGGAATAGTGTTTTGGTTATTGTACACTACACTCCCTTTTATAATGCTTTACCATTGTATGAAGTTGAATTAAATTCCATGCAATAGTTTAAGTTATACATTAAAAAGGTATTAAAGTTATGGTCTTTGACCTCCTCTCATTGTGTTTTATCATCGTATGGCATTAAAATAAATTCCATCCAGTAGTTTTCAAAATATGCTCTGAACAGGAAAAATTGCACCAGATCTAAAAAAAAGACTGGCCGACCACAGAGTGACTCCAATAAACCCCCCTTCTTTGTTGTCGGTATATATATATTATATATATACATTTGTAAGATACTTTGAACCTTGTAGTGTGTTGGAGGGGGTGGCATCAGGCTGTAGTTAAAAATTCATCCGTTAAAATTACATTTTTGAGCACACATGTCTGGGCAACTGTTCATGGGATTTATTTACCATTTCATCATTGTTCTCGGGATTAACTGCAACAATTTGATTATATGACATCACTTTTGATTCAATTGAACCAAAAAAAATTGACCCAAACAATTTGTTACAATGCTGGGAATATAAGTATCTTATCATGTGTTTCCGTTACGGATAGAAAAATCTGACCCAAGGGCACGCGCGTAAGCCGGTATTTTTTCTTGCATATCTAAAATTATCAATTTGTGGAAAAATTGACGTGGAAAACAAGCTTTAGTACATTTCACCAAAAAGCGTGTGCGAAGTTGTTGACTGACGTCATAATATTATATACGTTATATATTTGATTGCGTTTTATTGAAATGGCATTATTTACTCTTAAACCATACAATAAAAGAAATCAGAAGTGGCGCGTTGTTGTGCGTGACTCATCTTACAGGGGGGTTAATGTAGGGTGGCTGTTTCAAGCACTGCCCTTCCCTAAATTTGCCACCAACTTCCACCAAATGCCACCCAAATCCATGGCAAATGGGTGGCACTTGGTGGAAAATGGGTGGCACTTGGTGGAATATCAAGAATTCCACCAACTGCCATGAAATTTCCACCCAACTGGAGGTGGCAGTTGGTGTAAAATTGAACTCAGTTTTTTTTTCATGTGGCACTTGGTGAAAAAGTTGGACTTAGTTAATTTTTCATATGGCAGTTGGTGAAAAAATGAACTTAGTTAATTTTTTGGGTGGCATTTGGTGAAAAAAGACTTAGAAAATCTCAAGAGTTCTGTAAAATGGAACCATTACTTATCATGATGGAATAATAATAGAATTTACGACAGTTGCTGTTCATGCTGCTGTTTTAGCATCATTACATATGCTACTATTTAAAACTAACTGGTAATGTTGCTCAGGTTATACTGATGATGATTACGATGTTGGTGGTTCTATTGATGATGATTATGATGTTGGTGGTTCTATTGATGATGATTATGATGTTGGTGGTTCTATTGATAATGATTATGATGGTGGTGGTGGTGGTGGTGGTAATTATGATGATGATGATGATGATGATGATGATGATTGTGGTGGTGGTGGTGGTGGTTGATTTTGACAATTGTGTTGTTGTTGGTAGTTCATTGTGGTGTTGGTGAATATGATTGTGGTGGTATTGGTGATTATGATGATTGTGGTGGTGGTGATAGTGATCATGATGATTGTGGTGGTGGTGACAACAACAACAACATGTTGTTGTTGTTGATGATGATGATGATGATGATGATGATGATGGTGGTGGTGGTGGTGGTGGTGGTGGTGGTGGTGGTGGTGGTGATGATGATGATGATGATGATGATGATGATGATGATGATGATGATGACAACAACAACAATGTGATGGTGATTATCATGATCATGATAATGATGAGTTAAACTAAGTTTTCTGTGTACATGTGCTCTGTTGCTATTTCCCCAAAGGTACAGGGATGCATTAATGTTTGATTTAAACTCGGAATGACCTCTCTGCTGGAAAATCTCCTCAAAATATTTGAATCTTCTGACAGTTACTAGCATTAATTTTGTGGAACTTTGAATAGTGAGAAAAAAATTTGTGCAGTTTTGTTTAATAAAATGGATTGATTATAAGGTAACTGTTTTTTTTTATCATATTAACATCCAAAAAAGATCATGACTTATCATTTTATTTTATTTTTACACATATTAGGCTCTTTGTCTTTGTTTAAAGTTTGACTAAGAGATAAGCTTTATGCATGTACTGTCAAGTATGTTTCACTTTATTCCAAAATAATTGACAAATACTCAGTCAAGCAATGTACTAAGTTTAAAAATTATCATTCAATTTGTACAATGAAGTTGAAGATGTATAAAGAAATGTTATACACATTTTTTCCAGACAAAACCCCCCCCATAAGGATGACAATGTACTTGGACAAGATTCTAAGACCTTTTTGGTAAATATTTGAATATTACAATAACTTAAATGAAGACTGACCTCATAGTTTTATCATATTTTATTAGCTTATACTTATTTAAAAGTGCTAAGTGCTATGAAGGGTGAGATAAACAATATTACCGGGTAAATGCCAGTCAAGAAAAGATGTAGAAGATGTATATGATCTAAAGGGTGTGTGTGTTTTTAAGAAAAATCGTTATTGGTATTGACAAAGCCTTGGTGTAATTCATGTTGTTGGCTGCATGATTTTGAAAAAATAAAGATATTAAAGTGAATCTTGGTGTACACATGTTTCCAAAGACATTTGTAGAACAAATAACATTCTTCTGTGAGGCAAACCCTGTTATATTGAACAGATTTATTAAAATGATCACTTTTTTCAGAAAGAAATATGAATAGGGGACTTCTATAGCAGAAGAAGTATAGCCAAACTTGCAGAAAACAACAACCGAATGACTGCATCACTAAAGAAAAGAAACAGGTTATTGACATTTCAATATTCAAAATACCAAAACCGGTAGTTAAATTAACTTTTTACCTGTATTGTCATTGCTAATACAACAGACAAGTGCTCTTGTAAAACATATTTGCAATGATTCAATGTATGAGGCTGAATTCTATAATTAGTTATGGTATATCATTTTGTTGTTATACTTGGTATTAATCTGGCTAGGCCCAAAGCTGAAGAAACTTATTTAAGATGTTTTTAATGTTGTCATTTTATTTATGCATCTAATTTTGAAATATATTTTGAATAATGATAGCTAAAATGAAACCTCCAAAATAAATAATACTAAAACTGTTTTCAGGATTTCTCCAAATGTAGAAATGCAGACAGCTCTTCACCATCAACTGTGATCCTTTGTAATTTTGTGTACATATGAAACTAAATGACTGCAAAGAAATGTTTTTTGTTGTTCTTAGGTTGTTGTATGCATACTTCATAAATCCCATGATTTTATTTCCACCAAGTGCCACGTAATTTCCACCAACTGCCACATTGGCATGGCATTTGGTGAAAAAAGATCAAAGAAACTGAACGTGGCATTTGATGGAAAATTGTTCCAATACTCCACCAACTGCCACCTTGGGGTGGCATTTGGTGAAAAATTTGCCACCAACTGCCACGTGGCATTTGGTGGAAAACGTTCCAATACTCCACCAACTGCCACGTTGGGGTGGCATTTGGTGAAAAAATTTGCCACGTGGCATTTGGTGGAAAACGTTCCAATACTCCACCAAGTGCCACGTTGGGGTGGCATTTGGTGAAAAAAATTGCCACGTGGCATTTGGTGGAAAATGTTCCAATACTCCACCAAGTGCCACGTTGGGGTGGCATTTGGTGGAAAATGGTGAAAAATTAGATCAAAGTCCCATTTTATTCTGTTTTTCATCGTTTTACACCAAGTGCCACCCGTTCCAATACTCCACCAACTGCCACCCATTTTCCACATCCAATTCGTGGCAAATTTAGGGAAGGGTGGTCACATGAGGGGACACACACGTTCGGTATGTAAGAAAAACAGATCTGGTGACTTAGTCAGGCATGATGGCTCATTCACATAACTTAAGGGTTTATTGTTTTACTTTATTATTTAATGGCCATAAAATAATGGTTATAAATGATAAATTATAATAAACTTGATTGGCACTGTTCCAAAGCCAATCCATTCTCTCCATGAGGTATCACATGTTTGATGTGGAAAAGACTGGTGGAAACTTGAAATAATTGGGTCCAAACATAACAGAACACTGCACTACAAACAGATATTTTTTTTATTTGAGAAGAAAAAATATTTGCACAAAAATAAACTTCTCAACAGCAAGTCATCAACAAATTGCATCCAAGTGAATACAGATACATTATAAAAACACTTGACCCCATGCTAGAATGATTTATGACAGAAAAAACAAACAATGATATATATATGTTATGAATATAAAGGTCATAGACTTGAGTGTATTCAAGACTGCTGTTACACTCTTAAAGCCCTCTCACAGATATACCATTTTTACAACTATTATATATTTTGTCTTGGAAAGGGCAAATTTTGGCGTAGATATCTGCAAACCAAAGATGAAAGATTGCTGACAAAAGATCAGATTGGTAACTGTTCGAAAATTAATGTTTTATGACTTAAACCGTTACTAGCTGTTTAAGAAAAATGCACAAAACATTAATTTTTGAACTGAAGTATAAAAATCTGCGATCTGATTTTTTGTCAGCAGTTTTTTATCACTGGTTTCCATGGATTTCGCAAAAAGTGGCTCGTTCCAAGACAAAAAATAAATAAGTTGTGGAAACGTTCCATCTGTGAGAGTGCAGCTTTAAGGCTATAGCAAATTAATTCTATGTGTAGCATCCGGCTTAAATTCAACACCTTCAATACCTCGAGGAAAAAATAAGGATCATAACTATCCAAACTTTAACCTCGAAAATATATACTGTAGGCTCAGAATATCTTCCAATAATTGACAAAAGCGAAACCTCTATATGGTTTTAACATGCTTCAAAATGGGTTTATTAACATAAAATTGGTTCACAATTGCAACATCCTTGCTATATTTGGGTCTTTGAAAGTTTTTTGTTTGTTTTAAAGAATCGTAATAATTCCAGGCAGGTGATAATAAACAAAGAATTAATCTGGCATGTCCCATCTAATCAAGCATATAGTACATGTACAATACAGAACCAATGCATGATACATGTAGTATCAAAAATCAAAGTACTGAAAGTACTGCAGGGAAGAGTTGGCAAGATGGCGTTGCCTAACTGGGAAGGCCGATTGTTTCCCTGTTAACTATGGAGAATAATTTCAGAGCTTATGAAATGTTCCATGATATAAACTGATGAATATCATGTGTGCAAATGTGTGTGTGTGTGTGTGTGTGTGTGTACTTTTACAAGCAAACGGATAAAACAAGAGTGCCACTGAGTGAGCACCAATGCTCATCTGGTCTTTTCAAGTGGAACAAGTAACAAACTTTACAATTGTTAAGGTGGTTTTATTTTAATGAGCCTCACATGTGCATATTGTCACTGGAAACATTTGTACCAAGTTTCAATTGTATATCTTGCTTGTGCTCGATATTTAATCCACATTACGACAATAATCAGTTCTTTGGGCCAACACTTAAGATAATTATATTGATGATTATAAATACACACAATTCTCTTAAAAGACTGACTTCTCCTGTTGCAAGCCATGTGCTATACTGGCCCAGCTTACTGGCACTGAAAACATGCAAATGGTACGTACTCTCCTTCCTGTGCATGTCGGTACCAGGCAAGTCGGTACCCAGACATGCAGTTTTAACTTCATTCTTCTTCAATTATTCTTGTATGGTATAAATTTTATTCTTCTGATTTGTGCGAAAAAATTTAGAGACAAAACATCATAATTTTAAAATATTATACATGTACTTTATGATATACAAATAGATACTCAACAAAATCTACACTCTTTCTAAAACAATAATTAACAAATATATTCAATTCAATGTTTTCAACTTACGGTAAATAAAACAAAAACATAAAAGTTAAACCACATTCAACAAATACATGTATGTGCAGGCCTGCTACGCAGTATAATCAATGACCATTGCATAAAACAAACAATGACAATTATATACATCATTAAATGAATAACAGAGAAATTAATCCAAATTCTACCTTAATTAAGTACAAGGCAACCAATCATAGAAAACTGGTTTATTTTAATCATAAGTTTTTTACCATTAATTAATATCGCTTTAATCTTATTCACAAGAAAACCAAAAATTAAATGCAGATATCTAATAAAGTTTTTCATAGTGGGTGGTTTACAGAAATTGATCAAATCATTGTGTTTATAAGACATTTCATTAAGTTGACTGATTCTTAATTACCATGCAGAATTTCAAGATATTTATCAATTAAGAATTCCATGAGGTAGAAAATATCTTGCATGTATATGTGGCTGAGAACAAAAATCCCTGAAATTTACTCCAGGGATCAAGGAACTTCTTGAAGCCCCCTGTTTGAAGCATCTTAAGAGTCACAAATTGTATTTAAACTGTTACAGTTTATAAGACTTCAAACATAACTGAAAAAAATGCCATTTCCCCCCCCCCCCAACCCCAATAACAATTACATTTTCACTGTATTAACAATGTATGTTGTAAAAACCAATGACAAAAGTTACAAGACGCCAAAGCTTGTCTGTTTTTGTTTTTTTTAATCAACCAAGTTATGAACCGGTTTTTTTTTTGCATGATTCTGCAAAGGGGGTTTTAATGATGATGATGTCAACATGCTGACAAAAGTGAATACCTAGACTTGTTCTCGTTGAAATACATGACAAGTTGAAATAAGGTTAAACCATTTAGTTACGCTATCATATATTTAGTAAAATGTTCTGACATTCATCTTATTTTTGTGAAGCTTTCTTCAATATACAGAGCTATACATGTTGCGCCATAATAAATATTTAAAAAAAAAAATCATACAAACACAGTAATACTACGGTAATGGCTGGCAGCCAATTGTATAAAACTATAAAGTTTTTTGTTTGGTCAAAGACTCAAAGTTACACAAAATGTTTATTGATTGGTCAATATATATCCAGTCATAACTATTAACCAATCAAGTCATTATTTTTCAAACAATCCTGTGTACAATCTATCAATGGTTGCAGTATGGCAAGCTAACTATATTGTGTAGAGAATGCGATATTTTGTCCTTTTTTGTCCTGTTAAATGACTTTATCAACATTCTGATATTGGCTGATATACGCAACTGGCCTATTCATCATTGAAAGTAACATATTACATATACTAGTACCTAGGAAAATATAACTGACAAATATCCAAACCGTAAATATGAAAAAAATAACAATGCTATACATATTTATCTACCGTACTGTTCCAAAGTAAAATGTTAGGATATAGGTGTACTTGTATCAATATATTTCCTGGTAGAAAATGCATACCAAAATGCAACTCTCAACAATCTAGCTCTTAAAAATAACATACAGGGCATGCCCCCAAACCAATATAGAAATCGGCCTACACATCAATTCAGCCAAACTGCATCCCTGTCTGTTACATTTCAGCAATGAAATCAAGATCAGTTTCATCTTAAAGATTAGAGGTCTCAATATTACCCCTGCCAGTTCCAAGCCAACCACAAATTTAAAGGCTTTTTTAGAAAAATGTAATGTTCAAAAATACATTTTAACTACAATGTAAAAGACAATTTATAATGGTATTTGATATTGATTTTAAATGACTAGGACAAAATTAATAATGACTTGATCATTGTGGCAAGATCTTTACTTATAGCGACTTCAACAAACTTTCAATATTGACAAACTGAAGTTTAAATGAAGAAAATTCAAAGCAATTATAACACTATAAGTTTATTTTGTTATGACAGTTCTGTTTACAAAAGCACTTCGAGAGGACACAAACACTCTTCTGCTTTAAGTTTTTCTTAGCCAAAGCAAGTGACTTCTTACACATACAGTTACTATCATTACTCTATGTTATGTATGCATTAGTTATTGTGAATGATTACTGTTTAAATGATTTCAAGTTTGATTGATAAGTAAACAGGGTTGAAGCTGGATTTAATCTATCCCTCCCCAAATCGCACTAAGGGAACCCTGGCATACTCCATTATGTATTCTTCCTTTTTATGCCTGAATGAATGTGTTCTGGCCTACCATTAATTTAGATCAAGATTAAGTAACTGGAGAACTTCTGATATTGGTGACCCAGGGTCTCAGTGCCTGTGTTTGGCTAAGCCAGTAGCTATGGCTTACATAAAAATTGTGCATGATTCCAACGAAGGCAACATTTATAATGAGAAGCCACAACGTTTTCCAAAGCTATATGACAATAATAATACCCATTTTTTCATTTTAAAATTCAGCGAGATTAAATCTTTCTGAATTCAACAATGGAACATAATTTTTTACAACAAATTTTGTTGCAAGTCAATTGAAAACATTCAAATCTGTCTGTGAAATCTATCATATAATGTATTTACATATATTTTTTTAAACATAATGCATGGACAAATTTGAGATAAACAACGAAAATCAATATTAATAACACATATCAATTACACACTATGAATAGAATTTATGGCATGCAGTCATCCCAGGATGATTTTGTGCTAACAGAACTCTAATCAAATTAGTCCAAACCAGAAAATTTGGCAAATCATAGTAAAACAACATCATGAAGATACATTCTGCTTTAAATTTTGGTTCACCTTTTTTTAATAAACCGACTATTCCCACTTTTAATGTTATCTTGGGCAGACTGTATTCACTCAGGCCTACAATTATATACAGGGACAGTTATTTAAAAACATACAACAATCGTAAGAACCCCAAAGTAAACATTAGGCACCGGTTCTTATATAATATAACATATAAACTTTCATTAAACATATATACATGTACATAAGCCATTAACAAGATGACAAATTGCAAATGCCCACATTTTATAAGATCATATAATACATGATTCACCACTTATGGCAACTGGCTTAAGTATGCATTAAAGGTCTTGAATCATTTCCTAACAAAAATTGTTTCCTTTAATACATTATAAGTCATTTTCCTACATAAGTCATTTCCTTAAACATTAAACATACATTTACACTGTAGGTCAATCCCTTACATAAGTCACTTCCTATCATTTTTGTACTTATTTAACTGATTGTTAAAATCATATATTTTATATATTGCTTGATTTTTTTTTAAAAATACCTTATTTTCACTGACAGCATTCACAATACAGACTGTAAGTTATTAAAAAACAACAACAAAAATTCATCTCTTTTTTTTGACTTTGGCAAAAATTATCTCAGGAAATTAACTCAATTGAAGTTACAAAAAATATTAAAGATTTTAATAAATGACCAGTTCTGTAGCCCTTTTCAAAGCTTTTGCATTTTTTTTATTTAAATGTGTACGACAATAATTCCATTTTAACAGATCTACAAGTTTATATACCCCTGATTGGGCTTTGTCTGCATGCCAATTGAATGTACACAAACATGGATTTATTTCATTTCAAGATCAGTGTGTCTAAATAGAACAATATGTAAAATAAACCAGAACTCAGTAGTATACGAGTTAAGAAAAACTTCCGTAGCCAGAAACTATGTTTTAAATTCACACTTGTGTAATAATATAACAAATATTTCCCTTAACAAGTTGAGTGATACTGCTTATCAAAGAATCCATTTATGACGCTTATGGAATAAAACTGGACACTAAACGCCTGAAAGAATTGGTAAGCTTTAGTCTGGTTTCTTCCAATATCCTTTATTATGAAAGCCAGGTACCAGAATACATGTACTGTACACGTACTACAGGAAGTGTTTATAGACTGGTTTCCTGCTTAAAAACGGTATAAATTTGATGGCAAATTTTGGGCACCAAAGACCAGTCTGGTTTCATTAAAGATCCTTTATGAGATGAAAACCAGGAACCAGACTGCATATACAGGAAGTTCTAGTAACCTGGTTTCCTGCTTATACACCTTATAACTTGATGAGATGAAACTTGGCACCAAACATCAGGAAATACAAAGCACTTTCACAAAACAGTCTAAATTCCTTGAGATGAATTTCAGGTACCATTTCACAGGAATCGTCTACAGGAAGTGCTAGTAGTCTGGTTTCCTGCTTGTGTCTGTATCATAGAGCTGCTCATTGTCACTGTAAACTGTGGACGGGGAAGCAGTCCCCTGGCTGTACCATGATGGCTGGGAAGGACCGTAAAACTCGGGAGATCTATCCTTCTTTGCATGGTAGTCATCCTAAAGCAAACATAAACATAAATTTGTCAATAAGGGTGCAATGATTTGAATGCCATAAAATCAACAAACATTAACAGTCCAGTCAGAACTATATGATATTGCTGAGCTTCCATCTAGCACACACTTTATCTACAGTAAATTGATGAAAACAGAACAAAAATCCCAATTCTGTAAAGTAAGTATGAGGGATTCAGGTCCAAGAGAGGGTTAAGAACTAAGACCCCTGGTGAAATAAGACAATGTGTCTGCAGCCTTTTAAAAATATGTAATTTAAGGTACTTCTTACTATTTTTATGCAAATATCTAGCAAAAACAAACTTCCCAAGGATAGTCCGGAACTGAAAGCTAGAGTTCATCCTGATCTGTTGAAACAAGCTAATCAGAGCCAAGAATACCATATAGGCCTAAGAATAATACAGGTTGCCATGCAGACGAATATGCTATGGCAGTCAGTGCCAGTCCACAGGACCGAGTGTATGACTATACCCTTGAATTGCCGTTTAAAGAAAAGTCAAACTCCGCAGTTTATTTCAATTTACCATCATTTGGTCAATCCAATGTTATTTAACTTGACAGTAATGCTTATTTACAATTTCTTATCTTTTAGTTCCTGGTAAATTCATTGCACAGAATGCACAGGCTTACAGATTTTTTCGTTAAAAGACATTAATTTTACTTTAAATAGAGAATCTCTCGTGTTTAAGTGGATCTTTAATCAGCGAAACTTACCTTATATTTTAAATCATCCTCGGGATTCAGCTGCCTGTATGGATGCTGTGTTGGAGAGTGGAACCAGTATGCACGCTGTCTCTCCCGCCAGAAACATCCACATAGGGACAACAGGAATACGCAAAACAGGATACCCAACCTGAGGAACAGAAAAATAAACAACTTTTCAAAAATTTTACCTTTTTTGCCCTTATGGGATTTGTTCAATATCTAATGGAACTGTGTATATATATATAGATTTCACTGTTAGATACACCAGTTCCATAATCCATTGGATGCCAACACAAATTTGTATAAAGAAGGGAACCAGTACAAAATAGGAGTGCATTGTATCCCTTAAACATTGTATACAAAAAAATCATTTTTTTGTATAGATCAGATCAAAAGCAATAATTATAAGTGGAAATAAGCTGAAATTTTCAAAAGCGAAAAAGTGGCATCCCTTCTTATACACAGACTTCCTAGTAGGGCTTGCCACATTTAGGGATTTAGTCATAAGTGAGGCCCACTTTGTGAGGCTCTGACAACATAATTATATTAATATATATTTATGGATAATGACTGGTTTTAGAGTCATTCATTCATTGGCAGTAAGACCTGACCATTGATAAATAAAAAGACATCCGGATTTATCAACTTTGAGGGCCTTAACTATGTGAAGCAGTAAAGGGTGAAATATACTACAGCTGATCAATGAGAATATCCTTATATGGTTAACAACAGGGGCTGTATTCAATAACCAGCTTAGATCTTCTTTTAGTTTAAGAGTAGAATCTGAGTGTTTTGATTGGACTGTAAAAATAACTGGCCAATAGATTGAATGAAATCACTGAGGCATGTCTAAGGGTAAGGATAAGAATTATATTGAACAGATCAATCAAAGTGATCAGATTCTACAGATAGACTGAAGTTAGATCTAAATTGGTTATTGAATACATTGAGAGATCAAGCCATAATGCAGCCATACATGTGCGGGCAGACCATCATAAACGCCAATAGAAGAAACACCAATAGAAGATTAGAAGAAGAAAGTTTTACAGTCTTTAAAATTTAGTACAAGATACTTAGGGGAACAAAGAAAATGTGGGGAAGCCCCCTTCCAAAACTTCCTAGCGTAAACCCTAGGCCAATTATCAGCATTGATGCAAATGATCAGCATTATGGATTACACTTACCAGAAATACCAGAGTTCCCAGACTTTGTATGAGACACAGCAGATATTTTCTCCACAACAGAACTGGTCCTCCAAACACCTGTGAATGTACGGTAAATGGTAAATATTTGTCTTACAACAGCAAAGTTTATAAACTGATCTTGCAACAATAACTCATTTCTGACAATGGGACGATAATGTTCAAAACTTTGTTGTTAACAATTAAAATTCACTGCCCTGAAAATTCCATGGACGCAGTAAGTGACTTGCAATCTGCTTCATTTCTAACAAGATATGAGACAATTATTTAAGCTGTGCTTCTTGTATTTAAATATATGAATGCATGCAAAACCTTTAAAAGATGAAAACAATACCCTAAACAACGTTGTTAACATTTTTGAGGAAATTTTTTGAGGAAAAGGTTCATTTATGTGAGGTTTCTTGTTTCATAAGATTCACATATATAAGAAAAAGTTCATAATGTAATGCACCAGTCAATTGTAACCACGCCAACCCCCCCCCCCAGGTCCGGGGTATACCTTTCAGGTGGCCCCGCAGTGCTGGGTGAATGCGGTGGTTTTGTCTTCGCTTTTAAAATATAGTAGGGAATGGGCCTTACCTAAGGTCTCTGGAGGGTGGGGGCATTTAGCGGGGATTTTACCATCTGTTCCCGCAGGGCGGGGATTTTAGCTGGGGTTGGCAGGACCGAAAGTTAAAGTCCCTGCTATTCCCCGGACCTGGGGGGGCCGTGGTTACAATTGACTGGTGCATAATGTAAGATATAATGTTAAAAGTTTGTTTTGTAATCCTATCTCTTGGTTTAAAATCATATTAATGTGATGTTTTCTGTGAAATTGAGTCATGTTGTAAGTTGTTTTTATGTTACCAACAAAAACAACATCTGACAGTAAAATTTGTTATACATGTAGTTGTAAACATGTAGACCTCAATTTAACAGAACTCATTTTCGCCGATGACATCACATTCTGCGTTTTCCATGTATTCAATAAAAGAAACATATCTTCTAAAAACTAAAAAAAATACATTAGGTTCGGGTTACCCGGCCCTACCAACAAAATAGGAGCTGACCATACCAATTCTATAGTAAGTTGTTGACAAATGTTTGAAAAAATAAAAACACTTACTTATCATTATCACAATAGTAGCACAGGACCTGAAAGTATACAAACATATAAATATTTATATTATTTATAAAAACCTTGCCATTGGCAACTTTCTACCATCCGTCGTAGGATTCTTCTAATTCCTAAATGTCTAAACGGGTTTGTCAAAAAACAGGGGTCAAGATATCATAATTGTACTTAGATACATAACAAGATTTAGTTTAGATGAACTGCATACAGAACTGTTTTCTGTTTCATGTGCCGTTATGTTTTGACAGAAAGGAATGAAAAAAACACCCTTAAACTCATAATTGTTTGTTGGATATTTTCTTTTCATGCAAGGAACTGATATGAAAGAACATTTAAGGTTAATATAGCATGTTTTTATGATCTTTTATAGACATATTATGGTTTAACCCAAAATTCCCAATAACTGGCCGAAAAGGGTATCCAATCAAAAGGATTTGCTGTATAAACGATGTTAAAAAAAATCTGTCCACGTACAATTATTTGGACAACTTTTACAGGTACAAATTATTTAATTTTATGTTACTCATCAACAGATATGTTTGTTACCAGTACTTTTAAAAGGAAAAAATCTACAATCAAGTAACATTAATTATCAGTAATGATATGGTTTTTGTTTGGAACATTTGAAACTTAATCCTTTATAAAATTCCGATGTTCATGACAAAATTTTAATATAACAGCGTTCCAAAACATCGTGCGATATATACACAGTAATGAGTATTAAATATACATAAATTGGTAATGTATTGCAAGGGAGGCAAATGCTGCATGATGTTTGGCTTTGTGCAGTACACATTTAGACATCTACATTACCAAATACAACATCAGATACGTAAACAAATGGTTATTTGACAATATCATTGATAAAACGTGATTTTCTATAAAACAAAATAAAATTTACTATCTTTAAGCAGTGTTCGTTAATTGATCAAGATTAAATTTAATGTGAAAACTATCGATCAGACATACTGACCAAATTATAATATAGTCGGTACGAGTCGAAATTTACCGGTCAGGAACTTGGGACAGACTGTTTTCGCGATGTCTTGACTGATTATCACATGGCAGTTAATTGCCATTATCTGCTAGGGCTCATGTCTACAAATGGGATCACTTTATGAATCCCTTATGAGAACACTTTATTAGAAGCCTTTTTAAAAGGTTTTGAAATAAACTCATTTTGATAACCTGATGAGTTATTTATCAGTTGTGCATGCACAATGGCTAGTCACTTTAGAGATATTCGGGCATTAACTATCAAACATAAATGCCCATTTGCCATCTTTCCAGAAATGATACAACCAGTATAATATAAGACTAAGTGTGTAATTTTGGGTATCATATTATTACAAAATCATGATGTAATGATCATTGACAATTACGAAACAATGTATATTTAATGCATTATAAATTTACTCCGAAACATCTTTCTTTGAATGGAAAGGTATTCCAACATTATCTTACAAATTCTTAAAACTTCATATGTACATACTTAACAGGGTAAGTTAACACAGGTGTCCAAAGTAACCAAGGTTGTTGTCACTTGACT
Source organism: Mya arenaria (assembly GCF_026914265.1). Classification (NCBI taxonomy): domain Eukaryota; kingdom Metazoa; phylum Mollusca; class Bivalvia; order Myida; family Myidae; genus Mya; species Mya arenaria. The sequence continues at coordinate 43,823,511 of NC_069122.1, forward strand.
TATCATGACTTATAATGACAAAAAGTTTTTTGTTAATTGTTGGAATATTGATATGATTATTATGCGAGTTCTATCTCTGCAACTCTGCATCGTCATCTGTGATGTCTTATCTAGCTATAAATTGTAGAAACACTTTGCTCATGCTTGTCAAGGCATTTCCTTCCCAATTTTAGGGATATCATATATAATTAATGAAATGTTCAGCTATTATTTCCTGAAATTAAGTTAAGAGGCCACAGTTTAGTATTAATGGCTATTCAAAGTCTATTAAAATAGATTTAGATGATAAAATAATTAGAACATTGTTTTCTAAATTATAATTATCTGTTACAGAACAATGTTCTTGTTTTTGTTTTGATAAAATGATCAGTATGGACATGCTTATTTAACGTTTAAACGAAACAATACCAGGAAATATACAAACACTGAAAGAAAAATATTATGTGGAATTACTCTTTAACGTAAATTGATAAAAAAAGGGTACTCACACTGTCACATAAACTAAAAAATACTCCAATTACTGCGACGTCAAATTTGGTTCTCGCCATTTTTATTTCTGCGACCTCTGACCTTTGGCTTTTCCTTTGTGCTCCCTCTTTCATTTAAAAATAACAACTTTTATCACACGTACTGTATGCATATATTTTAAACGGTATTTCATTTAAACGACATATTGTAATTCAAAAAAGTAAATATTGCCAAAGAATGCTATTCAATAAATGTTTTTTTACCATGAATACTTCTGAAATGCAGGGGAGTAAAAAGCAACAACAGAAAATAATTGATTTCGGAGAGGCTCGGTTCGTAATGTTTGTTGACATTCTAGCAGACAGCACTGCAAATTGTGAAGGAAATTTTTTCAAAGTCATCAGATATTTGTGACAACCATGGCCTCCTTACTGATATTTCTTGTGATTTTATTGATAGAAATTGTAAGTAATAATGTTTGCATGTTGTTGCATGGTCCTCATAGGGCTAGAAACGTTCATTACCGTCGATTATGTGCACAATGTCATGAATCAATGTGCACAAAAACGTAAATTAGCCTTCTAAGAAATAAACATGATCACGTAAACTCTGTACTGAGACCTATTCTATAGCAGTTATTTATGCATGTCCTCTGTATGAAGCATTTAAACTTTTATAACACAATAATGGTTTTGCATGTTTCATAAATCAATTGATTAAAACATATTTTATAAGAGGCAGGTTCATTTTAGCTGGGAGTAGGATGTATTATAGGTCCAAGATTTTAGTATAAACAAGTGAGAAGCTATTACAAGTTGCAATTAAAAAGTACTTCATACATGTACATAAATCATTACCAGCTGCACATGCAGCATAGTTTGTATCTGAATTGCTGCTTTTCATTACTTAACCTTGGGAACAAAAACACCGACTTAACACGGTTCAAAGTAGAAACTTTTTAAGATTTACTGGCTAAGGAACCACTCTTACGCCTGTTCCAATTAGTCGCTCACTCTTTAAAACCCATGTTTAGCAATTCCATTATGATTGTTTGTCATATTTATAATAGTTTGTATTCAAAGGAAGCTTCAATAAAGGAAAACCAATATTTTTTTCAGAAAATGAGCAGTTTATCAGCAATGCTAAAATTGCACCACGATGTGCCATGTTTATTCCAGATGAAAATGATCTTTTTTAACCACTCAACAGACAAGAAAATGTTTCAGCCCAAAATAAGGGTTTTAACAGAGCACCATGTTGAATTTTATAGAAAATATAAATATATGAAATGTTTTGGTTTTAATCGAAAAAATGTTAGACCTTTTTTGAATTATTATCATTATCTAAATCAGGTGAATTATTGGTGATGTACACTTTCATTTTAGTGGGGTTAACTGAGTATGTTTGGCACATGAAATTTATGTTTTTAAAATAAGCATACATTATCTTATCATACTTAGATTATACCTGTGAAATTTCATTAAAAAATATTCAGTGTTTCTAAAATTATAAAAAGCCTCCATTTCCAGTTACCTGACCAATACAGAAATTGTGCACAATTTTCTTTATCATGCAGGATTTCTGTAACTTTGTTAATTCCTAATAAGGGATTTTCCCAAAAAGTTGCTTTTTAAAAAAAAAAAAATCAAATTTATATGAGTAAGAGAGTCATCTTCTTATTCATATTTATATTATGATTCAATTTATTGTTTAGCAATATTTTTTAAAAATGTCCATGTAATATTTAAAAATAAAAACTGGCCTAAATGCATGAGTGGGATGCTACGGAATCTGATCATCAATGGATGAGTAAGTTCCAAAAATCAATTCAATTAACCCATGTTCACCACATGCAAAGTGAAAGTAGGAATTTATTGTAGCATTTCAACATCTACATAAATAGATAGATTACATCTTGACAATTATTAGTTGATGTTACTCAAGTTTACATTTAAGAGTTACAGTGTGTTTTATTTACTTAACACTTGTTCATGACCTAAAATGTTTAAGTCTACAAGATAAAACCTTGTTCTTTGGAAACAAAAGTGTGTCTTTGCATATAACCTAGGGTTGTGAGAATTGTACTGTATATAATAAATATATTGCGTATAAATAAATGATAAACATATCCAGTGCTTGCGAATTGTAACATTTATATGTTTTGAAAATCAAATGACTTCCAAAATGGATAGTAAAACCCTGTGCTCTTCTTTCAAGGTATTAATAATTATTTTCTAAATTTGTTATGAAATGTTGAAAATGAGATGTTGATGCTGCTTGCATGGTGATGATGATGAGGATGGTGGTCAAAGTGCTGATGACAGTCGCAGTGGAGATGGCAGGACGGGGATATTTTATGATGCTGCTGATGATGATGATCAATGATGATTATTGATTATTGATGATGGTGATGATGATGATGATGATGATGATGATGATGATGATGATGATGATGATGATGATGGTGATGATGATGGTGCAGTTGAAATATAAATAGATTTTTTCCTTTTCATTTTTTTCCAGACAGAGTGTAAATACTGTTGGTACAAGTCAGGCTTTGGAAAGTCCTCCCACTTCTAGTAAGTGTCTCCTGTAATTACTTGTTACATATATATTGATGATAGTTATAGTATATATAGTGACATATAAATGATGAATTTAATATCTATATAAATGATAAATTTAGTAAATTTGATTGTTATATAATATTTTTGTATTAAGATATTGAACTTACACAGATTTATGTCAAACCCTTTGATGTGAGCCTACATGGAATTTTAATTAGAGGGTATGAATGCAACTCAGAAATTTTTATGTTCCATTTAAAAAAATTAAAATACATGTAAAAAACTAGCGGATTTAAAGGGGGACACATCCCGCGCGTGCCCCATCTAAACTCATCCAAGTTTCCTTTTTATGTCATTATCAAAGAAAAGAATAATAGAATACACTTATAATGCACCTTTCCAGACCACAAATTTATTGGTTAAAAAAAAAAAAATAATATTGATTTTCTTACTAATTTAAAAAAAATAAAATAGTGTGCGTTTTTCATATGTGGTTTAAAAATCTTTAAAGCTTTATACTGATGATTGCTTTAAAGCTGTTTTCTCCTGAATCATGACAGTAACGTTGTTACACAAAGCCTACCACCCACTACCTCTCTCTCTCCACAGGCAGACAGACATCTACATGTACTGTACCTTTACATAAAAGCTTTGCTCTTTACTGAGACAGAAATATTTTGTCCATACATGTCAATTACCTGATAACACACATAATTGTAATAATTATAAATGATAAATGATTCACATTTTCAGCTGCAGTGCTTTCCAGTATTGCTGTGGCGACAAATGTTGTGAAAATATAGATGAATTCTACAAGCTGTGGTATTTTTGGTGAGTTTTTTTTATTTATAAAATATTTGTGCACGGCCCATATTAACCATTATAGTTTATAGGTGTGTGACTTGTGTAAGAGCTAATGACAAAGATATGTGGCAAAGATGAAGGTTTATACTACAAACTTTAGGTCTTTTGGTGGGTAAAATTTATGTAACAATAGCTTATGTCTCTCTGTAGGTTAAAGATGCAGTCTTACTTCCAAATAATTTTAAATTAAAACAATTGTATTGATTATGGTACTGCTTAGTTTTAATTTACCGAAAATGATAAACAAATATAGAAAACAATAGTTGTTTTGAAGGATACCATGTTTAATTTGAAAGAAAGGTGCAGAAAACACAGTATTTCTACCTTATGAAACGATTGTTGATCACCATAAATCTTTTAGGTCGGCCCCCAGTCATTTAATATTTTTGCGTTTTCAGCTACCGGTATTAATTATTTTCCATAAATGCACTACTTAGTAAGTACATGTAGGGTATTTTAAGGTTGGTCACTCAAAATTTATGTTTGTTATATTGAGTATAAATACGAGTAGCACTTTAAATAAATAGGTTTAATTCTACAAGCTGTAGCAGTTTAGCTGAGTAAAGATTTTTAGCATACTTAGATGTTAGAGAAAAAACATTAAGCTGTCAACATAGCCTTTATACATCCGAACCCTGTTCGCTCAAACTCCTAGGGACCGGCGAAATTATACCTCGAGCCTCGGAAAATTCGAGCCAAGCGGGAAAGTTTACCTTCAGTATAAAGAAATTGGTTCTTTCATATAGTTTGAGCCAATGAGGAATTCGAGCCAAGCGAGTTCGAGCCGACCGGTTTCCGCTGTATATAACTTTAGAATTTATCGTTGTTGTTGCCTCTGTCAACGTGCTGTGAAACATTTCTGGTTTTTATTGAACTTTAGTGCAATCATAAATTTTATTTCTTGTTCCTTGTTACTTTTATCTAAGTTGTTTTGAAGTAAGAAGGTTATATTTTCCTCAATTTGACATTGGTCCAAGATTAAAATACTAAAATGGTTTAAGTATTTTCAAATCTTATTTACTGACAGTTAAATGTATGGCTTTAATATGTATGGGTACAGGGATTTAATATCAAACACTCTCAGCTTGTAAATATAATAACTTCATCTTATATATCAGTGTTTGAGATTGATGCATTGTGACCTTGATATTTAATCTTTTTTACCACTTCAATGCTACCAATTGTAAAGGACATAGGACTTCAAGTTTAGTTTGAAATTTGCACTAGATATTGAAAAATATAAAAAGGCTTATTATGTAATTTCAGTTTTATTTAATTTGAATTATAATGGTATAAAAATTTAAATTTACTGTTTTATATGTAAATTCATGGAGGTTTTACTGTATCTTTTTCACTAAACAGTCTGGCTTGCATGGAAATGCAATGAAATAATTACTACTGTCACGGACCTATAAACCACTTAAGTAAAGCATGTTCACATTGCAATTAAGCACTGTTAAAAGTTCATACTGCAAAAAACAGTCACACTCAACATTTAAGCCTCACGTTTGATGTTATGCTTGAAGCCACCGCAACTTGGCTACCAAAAATGCCACATAAGTGGCACACCCAAATGCTTTAAAATTCAGTTTCAAACCAGTCTGGCAGACTTTTTATTTAGTGGTGTTGTCAAGTGACAATTTTTCTGCCTATATTGGTGGTCTCTTGATGTTTACGAAACTAAATTTGTTTCAAAAGCAATCATCTGGATTTTGGCCAGTGCTGTTATTAAATGCTTTGCAAACAGAAGAACACATGTCTGATCAGGCTTCCAATGATCTTCTCAGCCTTTAAATATATCTTGCCCCCTTAAAGCCATGAAGTAGCAGATACATAGTAGCATCAGTACACCAGCCAGGATTTGAAAAAGGCAGGGTGCTAGGTCAGAAAGGCACTTTGATGCCCATTGATAGAGCCTTAATGGGGAACTAGCATGGGACAATGTCCAATTCTTATTGTGTATTTGTTGTAATTACTTTCAATATTAATAGTTTGTTATGAATACCTAAGCTGTTATCTTTACTTTAGTGTCAAAATCATATATATTACTGTTTTGACCCTGTCAAACAAAAGGGCACAGCTGGGAGTAGTATAAAAAGGCAGCAGCAGGGTGCCAGGAAAGGGCAGGGGGATGCCCCACCCTGCTATCAAGGTTGAACTCTGCATACTAGTATAAAACATAATATGGGTTCATTGTCATGTTGTATCAATCGCAATAATTATGCATTTTTAGCAGCTTAGTTCTGACAGATTTTTTTTTTTTCAACTTGCTTTAAACCATTTAATGTTCCATTTACAGGTTATGCATTCTTGTTCTGATCCTCTCTGCATTTGTGGCTTTCTATTGGCTGAGAAATCATTATGGCAACAACAGGTCAGCTCAGGAACAAAGATCAAGGTCACACAGACGGTCAAGATCAGGAAGGAGATACAGGCAACTGACAGGTATATTGGTATTAGAATGGTTACATTTATAACACCAAATGCATGCACCATAGTCATGTAGCTTAAATACAAATTGAGAAATCACCATGGCAACCACAGAACAGGTCAGGATCAAAGGTAAAAGTCAAACAGAAGGTCAAAATCTGGAAGAAGATATAAACAGCTGACAGGTAAATTTGCCATAAACTAGACTTCTGAGTGCAAGGTCGGCTTACAACAGTAAGAAGATACTTTTTCAATAGCTCTGCTGGGGGTATAGTTGAATATTAACCTTTAATAAGGGATATAAGTATCTATTGTAACAAATTTATGAAATACTGCTAGGACTCTTTTGAAACACAAAGCAGATGAAAATGTCAAGGTCACATAGGTTTGGAAATATATCAAGTTGTTGACAAATCATGAAAAAAAAAAACGTAACAGCTATTAATACCATGCATCGTAAATATTCTTGTGTATTAGAATAAAGATGATATCAGATGTATAATATTGAAAGGGTAATTTACGCCTTAAAGATTATTTGTGTTCATTTCTCAAGAATACTTACATACAGATATTTAAAGTGTCGAGTTAAATGGTTCATGAATAATTTACATTGAATTTTAAGCTATGCAGCATTCTAATGATCATATATCCACTATGCATGACTTGTAATAAATGTTACATTTATTGAATATCTAGCTGTTACTTAACTTAGTTTTTGTTTCTGAGTGGAAACCTGAGGTATATTCCCCACAGCATATGATTCCCCACAGCATATGATGTATTCTGGGATACCAGAATGACACTGGAATTCAACAATTACGTGTTATTACGCAGAACATTTAAAAATATGGATTTCCATTTTTACTATATAAAATGTATACTTTTAAGTAGAAATGTTATGTTTATAAGAATTAGAATACTATGATGTATTTCATTATTTTAGTATTTGTTCTTAATAAATAAGGATGTGTAAAATGTAAAATGTAGCTCTCTATTTGCAAATGATATGATACCAAACTTTTTATATTAGTTTTGTGTAAACTACCTTAATGGTAGGGTATCAAATAGAACTTGGTACACATATATAGTAAGGTCCGCAATTCTGACTTTAACAATTGTTGAGTTATACCCCTTTTTCATTAAAAAACAACAGAGGGGTGTTAGCATTTCCTGAACAGTGCTCTTGTTTAAAGCAAGATATGATCTTGTGTTGTATAAAACTATTCTAAAGGTGTCATTTTTGTAGGTAACAAACACATTAAGTACCAATTAAATTGTCATTTTTAATTAGATTAAGTATGATTAAGGTCACTGGCACTTGTGCTTAAAAGGTTGTTAACCTTGGATAATAAACATTATGCTTGTATGACACAACTTTTGATATAACTTTTAGTTTCATAGTTTCAAAGTGTAATGTACCAGGTACTTTCTGCACTTATGTTCCATGTAATATGAGGTAAACAACAGACAAACACATCATAAATAAATAGGTGAATATGTGTAACTGCCAAGAATAAAAAAATATCATAATAACTCTTACTAAAAAATACAGAAGACAAAATAGACATATATGTATACAATTGCCTTGTTAACAGTAAAAAGTAAGTAATTATAGTCTTGTGCATTTCTGGTGCATATTTAATTTGAGTGATAGTAAAGATGTAAAAAAATGGAAGCATCTTGGCACTTGCTTGCATTTTTGGCATTACCTGAGGTGTGTTGCTTAAGCTTGGTAGCCAATTTCTATGCAATCATGTGATATACAAGATAGCGCCTTTTAATTTTCTGTGGCGATCTTTGCTGCCTCACAGAGAATGCATAAAGTTAACATGATGGCATTTTTATAATATTTTTTTTTTTAAAAAGCCTGTTTAAACATCATGAACTTTTGGATAGTGTAGTTTAACCTTCTTTTTCAATTGTAATTATCTAATTCCTGTTCTCTGTTCTTCAGGGGACAGTGTGACATCAGCCCCCTCGGTCATTATCCCTGATTCTGTAGTCACAGCCCCACCCCCGTACATGGGTGACAACACAGGATGCCCACATCTGGGACCCCCGCCATACTTTCTGGGGTCAGGTTAGTATAAAAAAATGTTGTCTTAATAATATGTTTTATTGAAATTTATTTTTTCCTTGATTGATCTTCGCTGTAAATTGATGGAAAAAAATCAATATATTTTTTAAGTCTGTTATTTTTAAGGGTTTTTTATTTTCGTGCAAAAACTTTGTTATATAATATTTGTCATTACACAAAAATTCATTTAAAGTGTTCAACTGAAACTTAGTATACTTGTTGCCAAAGCCAAAGCACTTTAAATTGGTAGCAAGGCCCACAACTCTGGCTGTAATAACTGTCAAATAATGCCCCTTTTTGACTGAGGAGAATTGGCAGATGAGTACCAGTGGCAATCACTTTTATAGCTATGGTTGGCCATCCATAGTATTTATTTATCTTTGGTCAAACATGTATAACATACAAGTGAGAAAAACTTATAAGTTATAGATCTAAATTACCATTTTTATCTGACATTTATTACACAGGAAGTTCTATCAACTCACAGCCACGATTTCCTCCGCCCTACAGTAAGATAGAAAAACAGCCACCACCTAGCTACAGCAGCACTGTTGAAATTGACGTTGTTGACAGTAATGGTGCCATTCATGGAAAGAGTGAAAAAAAATAATGATCGCAGTGATGATAACTCTAGTAGTTGATGTACTATGATTATGATGGCGGTTAATATTTAGCTTGTTCATATTCATAATTTCCAATCGATGGGTAAAATCCAATTAATTCCGCGTCATTTAGACTAGGCTTTTAGTTGGCTTCCCTCTGACAAAATAGTCAGTGATATATAGGAGATATTAAGAAGCACTTCATCACATTGTTCTGTATTGGAAAATGAAGATAAAAACTTCCTTAAGATAGCACTGAAACAGATGCAAATCTTCAAGAGTCATGTGAATTATTTAACTTGAATGAAAATGTTATTGGAAAAAACTCCGGTGAAACAGCACATATTTTTGTAAAAAGTTGTTGCAAAAACATAAGTTGCAAAAGCGTTTTTAAAACAAAAAAACTACAGCGCTTCCATTGCAACAACAACAACTACAACTGCAGAAGCACAAACAACAACAGTACTTCCATTGCAACAACAACAACTACAACTGCAGAAGCACAAACAACAACAGGACTTCCATTGCAACAACAACAACTACAACTGCAGAAGCACAAACAACAACAGTACTTCCATTGCAACAACAACAACTACAACTGCAGAAGCACAAACAACAACAGTACTTCCATTGCAACAACAACAACTACAACTGCAGAAGCACAAACAACAACAGTACTTCCATTGCAACAACAACAACTACAACTGCAGAAGCACAAACAACAACAGTACTTCCATTGCAACAACAACAACTACAACTGCAGAAGCACAAACAACAACAATGCTACTGTTGCAACAACAACAACGTTGACAGTACTACAGTAGTGCCACATGATGAAATATCAACAATGCTACCTTTGCAACAAAACAACTACAGAAGCTCAAACAACAAAAATGTCACCGTTGCAACAGCAACAATAACAGCAACATCAGTACTACAAAAGTGCCATATGATGAAATAACAACAAAAGTGTTTATAGAAATGAATTACGGAGAGAAACTGACAAGGAATATTCATGTATTCGTTATAACTAATGATCTTTAACTCAAAGTTATAATGGTTCTCAGATCAACCTGTTAGCCGAACAACGACTTGTTAGAGACAACAACGAGATCCCTGTTTGGAAACTTAGCCAAAGGATGACAACTTTATGTCGTGCTCTCACTTAAATAGTTGTTTTAAGGTTATAAACTTATTTTTCTTTCAGTAATAGGGTTAAGGAAGAATTTAGATTTTTCTATTGTCAAATTCTATTGTTCAATTTCTGTTGTAAATATTTTGTTAGAATGTTGACATTGTAGTTGATTGTAAATTTGATTAATTAGCTTTGCCCTGCTTGTTAGAACATTTTTTCACATTCTCTTTCTTCATGCCTTGCTCAATTTACTTTGAATTTGTTTGTTGAAAGTGGCTCTTTATAATTGTCATAGCAATGGTGACATTTTCAGCATCAACGTTATGCAGGGCCTTTAATCTTTGACAGAAAGAACTCAAATCATTGAAAGGTGTTAACATGAAACTTGGTACTCATGTTGACTATGACAATCACTCATGTTCCATAACTCTGGCTAAAATTCATGTCAGATTATGTCCCTTGATCCAGTGGTCGAAATTATCGCAAACCTGCAAGCTGTGGTAAAATGCTTTCTGGGCTTGCTCAAATTTTAGATTTTGTGAAGCAGGATCATTGAATTTTTATCAATGCTGACTTTTTAGTGTAAGAATTTGAGCTGATTTACTAACATGAAAGGTGGAGCGTGGGCATTTGTTATTGGTGCTCTAGTTACAATTAATTGATGCTTTTAGACACCTTATATTTTCCAAGGCAGGGCTTTTGTAGACATTAAAATTATTTTAACATGGAGGCATGTTCTTTGTCATTTTAAAAAGATGTTAAAAGTATTAAGTTATGATTTTATGATGTTAAAATTATTATGCTTTTATTTTTCATGCACATTTGGAAAAAAGTTTTATGTACTTAAAGGGACTAGACACCAAATGGTCCAAAAATAGGCAAATACAATATTTCCTCAAAACCAGCCTAGAATTAACAATGCAAGCTAGTATGAGTCTGATAAAAATTTTTTTACATGATTAAAATCATATTTTATTGCTGTCTCAGCTGAGTTTACCTGTTTAAAAATAGTGCATATTGGTTTCCCAGTTTATAGTGTGTATATTTAACATGTGAAGGTCCTGTGATTAGTACAGATACATATACGCTATTTTAAATTTACTTAGATTTAGGCTGTAGAGAAACCATGTAAATTTTGCATTGGAAAAATGTGCTAAAAAATGCAAAAGATATGTGTGTTGTAAGCGATGTGATACATCAGTAAATAAGATTCAATGCATTGTACACAACGATATTAATTATGGAAGTTTTTGACAATTTTCTTTTTTCTTACAATGGTAATATCATCTGGTGTCTAGTCCCTTTAATCTTTGCTTCCAAACTTGGTGAATTGTATTTTGATAAATATAATAGCCTTGACTTTGAACTTTTAAATCTTTTATAAAGTTCATGAAGGATATTCTTTATGAAAAATGCACTTTTTGACGTTAGTTTGATGTTTTTCATCTTTCCTCCCCAACTTGGAGATTCGTATATTGATTATTACTAAAGACTTACCAATCTTTTATTAAGTGCATGGAGATTTTAGTATTTGTTGTTTAAGTTTTGTTATCAATGCCAAAATTATATGATTTTTATCAGATGTTTTTTTCAATTATCATAGAATGTTTCCTTTTCATGAATATTATTCTTTTCCATTTTTCTAGTCATTTTGTCTGACATGTCCCTATCTCTTTGTTGTTTTTTTCGACTGATAAATTTACAAAGGTTGTTAATTTGTGCCAATGATTTTAGTTTTATTTTAAAAACATTATGTTTTTCAAAGGTTAGAGGGTGACTTTTCGAAAACAATTCCTTGCCAAAGATGTACATCTGAACTTAACACACTTTCAAAGGATAAATCATTTATGTTTTAGCTTAGGGCTATTCTATTTAAACATATATGGGGGAAGGCACTTTTAAAGTATGCCTTACCCTTACAGAAGCACATTTACCCTTTTGGGGTCCAAATTAGCGGAAAAAAAAGACACCCACCCATATACTATTAAAATAATTGTCCTCCCCCCCCCCCCCCCCCCCCCCCCCCCCCCGAAAATATAAAGTTTCCAGAGGCCAAACTCTAACTTTTTTAGTGGTTTGTTTGATGGAGGCTTATTTTTGAGACATCTTTATTTATTTTGTATTTTCAGTCTTTGAAACTTGACAATTTTACTATTAATTAACCTCATTCCCCAATTAATGATCCATAATGCTAGATTAATTACCTGTGGTTTACACCTCATACACTAGAAGGGTCACCATTCATACACTACCATACTCTTGATACTTTATCTTGATTACTTATAATGTATACCACACACATCGTTTCTTAATTGTCATCTGTGAGAATGAACAATATAATTTTGAGTTCAGAAATGACAGTTATATTTAACTTAGAGAGCACCACATTTCTAAAAATAGTTTTTGTGAATTTCTATAATGGTTATCCAAATATAAAAGGCTACTACAAACATCCATTTTTTAGCTCGACTATTTGAAGAATAGGTGTGCTATACTACTCGCCCCAGTGTCGGCGTCGGTGTCGGCGTTGGCGTCGGCGTCTGGTTAAAGTTTTAGGGCAAGTTGGGATTTTTACTTATAAGTCCAATACCCTTCCTTCAATTGACTTAATACTTCACACAGTTGTTCAGGGCCATCACATGATGAGGTTAGATAACTCCATATTATTCTTTACACAGATTATGGCCCCTGATTGACTATGGAACTTAGGTTAAAGTTTTAGGGCAGGTTGGGATATTTATAAATAACTTCTATACCCTTTGTTCAATTGACTTAATACTTCACACAGTTGTTCAGGACCATCACACAATGAGGTTACATAACTCAATATTATCCTAAATACAAGTTATGACCCCTGATTGACTTAGGTTAAAGTTTTAGGGCAAGTTGGGATTTTCACTTAAAACTCCAATACCATTCATTCAATTGACTTAATACTTCACACAGATGTTCAGAGCCATCACATAATGAGGTTAGATAACTCCATATTATCTTTTATACAAATTATGGCCCCTGATTGACTATGGAACTTAGGTTAAAGTTTTAGGGCAGGTTGGGATATTTATTTATAAATACTTCTATACCCTTCATTCAATTGACTTAATACTTCACACAATTGTTCAGGACCATCACCCAATGAGGTTACATAACTCCATATCCTTAATACAAGTTATGGCCCCTGATTGACTTAGGTTAAAGTTTTAGGCAAGTAAAAGTTAAGGGCAAGTTGGGATTTTAATAAAAAAACTTCTATACCGTTCAATAAATGCACTTAATAAAATTCAAAATTATTTACGACCATCTTACAACAAGAAACATAACTCCATTTTAACCCTAAATACAAATTATGGCCCTTGATTTTTTGATTTTTTTTTTAATTTCTTTTGAAAGGCATATTTGTATATTCTTAACCACATTTTCATAATGGGAAATCAAGTTATTTGAATGACTTGCGTCATTGTTTGGGCGGGCTGGTGGGAGGGCAGCATTTAAAGTCACCTTATGTATCGAATAATTTTAGTTAGGTTTGACATAAAGAGACCAAACTTGGTAATATTATATCGTTATTGTATTCTAAGTCAAAGGGGCATAGTCGAGCGCGCTGTCTTACAACGGCTCTTGTTTAGAATGGCCTAAGCACTTCATAAATTCCTATTGTTATTTTGTTTACTGGCAAACCACATTTTCTACTTGCACAATAAATAATAGCCACATATTTACTTATTCTCAATTGAAAGTAAACTATTTGTTTTATAATAAATGGAAAAAAGTGTTTTCCAAGTCCAAGTTTTTCACATTGAAAAAAAGTATAATTTTGTTATATATTTTTATATTGTTTGAGCTCCCTGTATTGTGTGTATTAGAAAATCAAACTTATTATGACCAACGATATTCTTTTAATATTCTGTTAATAAATATGATAATTGTATAACTTGGCACATGATTGCAAATGATTGATAAATGTAATTTAAAACAATTTATTGCAAATATTCAGCATGTAAATTAATTTATATCTTTCTTTTTTCCTAACAGTATGTGTTATTGCCATATTTAATACTTTCATATGCAATTTCCTTAAAGCTTAATCTTTTTTTTGTTTCATATGAACTTAGATATAGCAGTTGAAATGAATTTCTTAAATGTTAATGTTTTTGGCTTACATGATGCCCAGAGTCTAGTTATTTAAATCCTTAAGATAGCTTCAAAATTGATTACCGTAGCTTGATTAAGTAAACATTTTCTCACATGATTTGTGTTAGGGCTATTCCATTTAAACACATAACCCCCAGGGGGAAGGCATATTTAATTTATGCCACCCCCCTACAGATGCAAATTCACCCTTGTGGGGTCCGTGGGTTATATGTTTTACTAGAATAGCCCTTAAGACTTAAACATGGTGTCCAGTCTTCTATGATGTCATAATCAGTGTGTCATAATATTCTTGTATTTTGATCAGGATTTTAAGCCATAATATGATTTTATATATTCACACATACTCATATGATTGTGAATATAAGGCCATCCTTAATAAAAAACAACACTTGGTTTTCTGTGGACAAGTCTGCAGACTTTTCTGTTGATTATTTAGGCAGGGAATTACATGTGTTCAAGACCCAAAAATATTATGAATATATGATGTCGTTGCAAATTTGATTTCGGGCATTTGGGATAAGATGGCCAAGCTACTGCAAACAAATGTGTTTTTTAAAGGATGGCTTTAACTTTATTCACCTTTATGATACTCAGTTTAACCCTGTATATAACTCATTTTATTAATGTAATAGTTATACCATCAGTAAATAATTGACAGTATTGAATATTATACCTTCACATCATCTGCAAAGATCTTGGTATTATACATTTTGTAACTTGTGCGTATAGCTTTATTTACGGTACATTTTGTAACTTGTGCTAGCTTTATTTATGGTACATTTTGTAACTTGTGCTAGCTTAATTTACGTTAAGTGCATTGCAATTCATTTTTCTCAATCTAAAAATTGTTTGTATGCTTATTGGTAAAATAACCTGAAATAAATATTGCATGATTCATTTGCATAAGGTATTAACATGTAAAATTACCATAGACATATATGGCCATGATATTACTCACATAGATTCTTTATTTGATAACAGCAGTTTTGACATTTGCTAGCTTTATTGTTCAACTTGTAGTGCAAAATGTTCAGTTTTACTATTAGCTGCACTCTCCCAGATTGTACATTTTGACAACTTTTTTTTTCTTTCTGGGAATGAGCCAATTCTTGGGTTAATAATGTCTGAAAACCAGTGATATAAGACTGCTGACAAAGATCAGATCGCAGATTTTCATATTTACATTCGAAAATTTATGTTTTATGGCTAAAAGCGGTACTAACACTTTAAGAGAAATGAGGTTTTGGGCAGTTTTCCAAACTATTGAGATCTGTTCTTTAATGAGTTATCTTATATGACTGATTTGATGGCATTGATACCAAAATCAGCTGATTCTGAGACAAAAAAATAAAATAAAAGTCCAAACTGTCAAACTGTTAAAAAAACAACAGCTTTTTAATATTCACATAGCATAAACTTGCAAAACGTCAAGTAAAAACTGATCAGAAATGCAAAATATATGTTACAGGCAATGATTTAAGATCAAGTGCGTGATACTATTTGATATTGAAAGGTTAACTGTTGTGCTAGATTTGAAAGACCATATAGGTTATGATCTTAAAATCATGCAACCCATATGTGATATTATTGCACTACATATGAAAGTTTCATGAACTATCATTGTCGGCAGGCATGTTGAATGTGCTTTAAGCATTGATTTATTCTAAATTGAGTAATAGGTCCATAAAAGTTTATGCAAAACTAAACACAATTTATTGTAAGATGGTATTAAAATTACACTTTTAAGAATGAAGGAGAATGATGTCTTTTTTAGATGGTGAAAATAAAAGATATTAAATTATTTGACTTTGTATATGTGACGACGCCTGTAGAAAGGGGTACAAAGTCGGCAATTTCAATTTCGAGAAAAACGTGTTTAAAGTTTTGTTGATTTATTTCACTCACTTTAATTGGTATAAGTCACCATTTCTGTGTTAGATTTATAAATTTTAACGTACAACAATTGTTTAAATTGCATCCATGGAATATACATATTCTCCGACAACAATGTTACCGATAGCGACGAGTTATAATAACAACAAGGTTATCTCCCTTATGCATATACGTAATTTCCGGTTGGTAATTAAGAAACAAGAAATTTTCAAACATTTACGTTTTTTTGTCATCATTTGCTGCTTTTCGAGGATGCTTTTGTCGAGTTTTGACAGGTAAATATCATTGCAGTTGTATAAAATTAATATTAAATTTTATTATGTTAAAATGATTTAGAAAAAGGCGAAAATATTCGTCAATTGTCATAAACCCGGAAGTAAACAAATGGCTTGAACTGGCGTATTTATTTAATTTCCATACCACATTGTCCTTAATAATGAATGAACTTGTATAATTATATAAATTTCTCATCATGCCGAGTCATATGTTTTTGTAGTCATGGGAGTAAAGTGTTCCCGATGGACATGTCAACGACACTGATGACATTTTATCAATGATTTGTGCAACTTATGAATGACCTTCGTTTACTAGAAACACTCAACCTGTCCATGATAACATTGTAGATAATTGAAATCTGTTTATGGGTTTTGATAACAACAATAATGAATTTACAAGAGATCACAGTGCACTACATAACATCATATTGCTATCTTATTTCAGGACAGTATCCATGTTTCCTGCCCGACCCCCTCCATTACAGTTGGGACATTGCCTGCCAGTTTTCTTCCCCAATCATGCCCAAACGACTGGTCCAATATTGTTCAAAACTTGATGGAAATGCGGTGTCATCGTAGTTTGGAGTATGTGCAGAGCACTCGGGTACATTTAGTTATTTATAACTTAAGTTCACAAATTAATAAACGGTTGTTAATTGACAGCTTTTTCCAAGCAAGGAGAATATTTTTGGTTGCACACATGACAAGCTTGTTATACGTAATTAGAAGACATATTGTGTTATACCGAATAATTAACTGGTTTCCATATTTTATTTTGAAATCATGCAATATTTTAGATAAACAAAATAGCATGTATGAAATAAAGATGTGTATCAAATGTTGCAGGACAACAAGCAGTTTATTTCTTTGATGAGACTGAATTGCTTGGGAAGGGAGCAGACACTGTTGTGAGCATGATGATCACTTCTTCAAGTACCATGGCTTGGAGAAGAAAGGCCGAAATTGACACTTTGGTCTTAGCAGGTAGATAATAAAATGTTTACATTAAACCCTAGAGTACTTTAATTTGAAAATACTTACCTAACAGAATTGAGCCCTAGATTTTTAAGAGTATTCACCTCAGCGTTAGTCGTTTAATTGGTGTCAGTTACATGTAAACAAAATAACCTTGACCATAACTCAATAACTGTTGAAATTGATAAAATACATCTTTGCATACCTGTTGCGAGAGGAAGAATGTATTTGTGAACTTTCATAAGTATGTTATTTCTAGTTAACATTTTAATTTTCAACAATGTTAAACAAAAATAAACGCTGTTTAAACTAGCCAAGTAACTCCTGACATTGTCAAAACACTGGCATGATATCTTGATCTTTATATAAGCTTGTTTTTTTTGTGTGTGTTTTTGTGATGTCAAAATATGACTGAACTAGACATAATTTCTATCAATCC
The DNA here is from genome assembly GCF_026914265.1 of Mya arenaria. NCBI lineage: Eukaryota > Metazoa > Mollusca > Bivalvia > Myida > Myidae > Mya > Mya arenaria. The sequence goes on from NC_069122.1 coordinate 43,841,388, forward strand.
ATACTTTCAGCAAACAGGCCTGGCTTTGTGCAGTGCAGGTTTGCTGCATCGGTGATGGTTTAGTTTACCTGATGAAAACCAGAGCGGTTGTGTACCCTGAACTCCTTTCCGAATTCTTCATCAAGGGGCTGAATCTTGAATGGCAGTGGTATTAACATGACAAGATCAGAGAATACAGCAGATTAGACATTGAAAAAGACAGTGTGCCCTGGACAGTCTCAACCAAAGCATTAAACAAACTGTACAACCTGTTAATTAACTTTTTAGAGCTGTTTGTTTGGACTAGTGTTTGTCGTTCATAAATAAGTAATAACATTATTTCTCAGTATAAGAAATCTGTAGGAATTAGAAGCTGATATTTACTGTAACTATATAAACAAACCTTTTAGGGGTTTAGCCAGGTTAAAGAAAGACAGGGAGCTACTGAAAAGAGACAGGTTTCCATGCTTCAATAGGACACCCTTCATTGATCTGTGAAGAATTTTAACATTTTGAATGTTTCAGAAAATGTTAGGAATATTGTATAATGTTTAATTGAAGTACTATTAGGTTTCAAGTGCCAAATATGTAAAGCCTGTGTGTATTTATAATCTTGTGAATATAAGTTGTTATCAAAACAAAATCAATATTTGACTGTCTTAAGCTTTTAATTCTATGAAGGCAGGAGGTTGCCAATCTTGTTCTTCATGACGGGTGCTTCCAAAAAAGAACAGGGTGCAGAAACCTTCCATAACTCTTGATAGAACCCTAATATCCTTTTTTCATCAAATTACAGTAACATTGACAATTAACAAACGATGCAGTGATAATTTTCTTATGCTAATATCATCAATTTTTATTGTAAGTTTTTTTCTAGAATTGATTTGTACATGTAATGTATTGAAAATGGATACTTGTGGTTGCCATGGTTACAACTTGTTTCTTAGTGTAGTAATATGTTTTATATATATAAATACAATATTGCCTTATGTAAACTTATAATATTTTAAGAAATAATGATTCAAACACATGTACAGAGACAATAAATACACTACTTTGTATTTTTGTTGCCATGGCAACGTTTCTGTGTATATTTGTTACATTTATTGTTTTTTATTACATGATTGTCCATTAGTGAAATTATAATGTGTATAATAAGCATAGCTACAAAATGCATAGATACATGAAAATACCTATTTATGGATGTACATTTTCTTCATATTTCGATAATAGAATATATTTTGTACACTGACCCACCTTGGACTTAAATCACCATAGCAACAAAAGTCTTAAACATTTTGAATAAAAACAAATAAAAATATATTTGTAAAGTGTCTGCCCATGCTTAGGCTATTTGAGTACTTTTTAAGAGCGGCGTGTGTTATCCCTTTTACGTTTAATATTGAATGGCATCGTATTGTGGTTGTCATGGTAACATTTTGATTGCCATTTTAAACTTCAATCATAATTTTAAAAGAATTTTGTTACCAGTTCAATGATATGTTATTTTTTGTAAGATATATAACTACAAATTATATAAAGACATAAAAATACATGAGTTGTTTTATTTCTTTATCTAAAAAATATGCCACTTTTTGACACTTTCATTGATAAATTGATCGACTCCTGTGCTTCTTTAAATCGTCATAACAACAAAAGTACTTAAGATTTTTACCTCAAATTTTCGCCAAAATGTTTCTAATGATGTACTCTATAAATAACTACCAAAAAGAGCAAATGTCATTTTTGCACCTTTGTATCCCTTTTTACAGGCATTGACACATATTATTCTCAACTGACTGGTCTGTACTATTTTTATTCAAATCAAACTATTTTCTGTGCCATTTTTTTTGTTTTAAGTGCTATGTTATGTATTTTGTTAAGTTGTTTAACTAAGTTGACCGTTGTTCATATATGCTTGTTATTGCATTATCATGATTACATCATGGACAATAATGTCATAATCAGATACCTAATGTCCTCATATAACTTTGCTGTCATTTTAAAGAGTATTGCTTACATATTATATGTATGTAAAACAAATGTTAAAAAAATTAATAAAGTTATTGCAGATTGATATTTTTGTTCCTTTTTTCCGTTGGAATCAAACGTGAAATGGCCACTCTTCAAAGGCCAAAAAAACACCAACAGTTTCCGATATTGTTTTCGGTATACTGCTTTGAAGACCACTTTTCGCCCATAGCAGGAAATAAATCATATCCTGTAAATCCCTTCTTTTGATAGCAATTCCTTTATGATTGTTTTTCATTGGTTAAGATTGTTAGCGACTGTTTGCGGTAACTGAACGCACGACAGTTTGATACTAGCCGAGGAGTTCCGATTGGTCTAGTGCCGCAAGTGTCGGCGCTTAAACACGATGTCGTGGGTTAATTCGAGCGCCGGAAGGGTGAGAGAGGTCTAGTGCAACAAGTGTCCGCCCCTTATCAACGAGGTCGTGGGTTAATTCGAGCGCCGTATGGGTGAGAGAGGTCAAGTGCCGCAAGTCTCCGCCCCTTATCCACGAGGTCGTGGGTTAATTCAAGCGCCGGAAGGGTGAGAAAGGTCTAGTGCAACAAGTGTCCGCCCCTTATCCACGAGGTCGTGGGATAATTTGAGCGCCGGAAGGGTGAGAGAGGTCTAGTGCAACAAGTGTCCGCCCCTTATCCACGAGGTTGTGGGTTAATTCGAGCGCCGGAAGGGTGAGAGAGGTCTAGTGCCGCAAGTGTCCGCCCCTTATCCACGAGGTCGTGGGTTAATTCCAGCGCCAGAAGGGTGAGAGAGGTCTAGTGCAACAAGTGTCCGTCCCTTACCCAGGAGGTTGTGGGTTACTTCGAGCACTGGAAGGGTTATAGTGGTGTAGTGCCGCAAGTGTCTGTCCCTTATCCAGGAGGTCGTGGGTTAATTCGAGCACCGGAAGTGTGATAGTGGTCTAGCGCCGCAAGTGCCTGCCCCTTATCCAGGAGGTCGTGGGTTAATTCGAGCACCACCAGGGTGATAGTGGTGTAGTGCCGCAAGTGTCCGCCTCTTATCCAAGAGGTTGTGGGTTAATTCGAGCACCACCAGGGTGAAAGTGATCAAGTGTCACAGGTGTCCGCCCCTTATCCAGGAGGTCGTGGGTTAATTCGAGCACCACCATGGTGAAAGTGGTCCACTGTCAAAGGTGTCTGCCCCTTATCCAGGAGATTGTGGGTTAATTCGAGCACCACCAGGGTGAGAGTGGTGTAGTGCCACAAGTGTCTGCCCCTTATCCAGGAGGTTGTGGGTTAATTTGAGCACCACCAGGGTGAGAGTGCTCCAGTGTCACAAGTGTCCGCCCCCTATCCAGGAGGTCGTGGGTTAATTTGACCCAGAAGTGTGATAGTGGTCTAGCGCCGCAAGTGTCTGCCCCTTATCCAGGAGGTCGTGGGTTAATTCGAGCACCGGAAAGGTGATAGTGGTCTAGTGCCGCAAGTGTCCGCCCCCTATCCAGGAGGTCGTGGGTTAATTCGAGCACCGGAAAGGTGATAGTGGTCTAGTGCCGCAAGTGTCCGCCCCCTATCCAGGAGGTCGTGGGTTAATTAGAGCACCGGAAGGGTGATAGTGGTCTAGTGCCGCAAGTGTCCGCCCCCTATCCAGGAGGTTGTGGGTTAATTCGAGCACCGGAAGGGTGAGAGAGGTCTAATGCCGCAAGTGTCCGTCCCTTATCCAGGAGGTTGTAGGTTATTTCGAGCACCGGAAGGGTTATAGTGTTGTAGTGCCGCAAGTGTCTGTCCCTTATCCAGGAGGTCGTGGGTTAATTCGAGCACCGGAAGTGTGATAGTGGTCTAGCGCCGCAAGTGCCTGCCCCTTATCCAGGAGGTCGTGGGTTAATTCGAGCACCACCAGGGTGATAGTGGTGTAGTGCCGCAAGTGTCCGCCTCTTATCCAGGAGGTTGTGGGTTAATTCGAGCACCACCAGGGTGAAAGTGATCAAGTGTCACAGGTGTCCGCCCCTTATCCAGGAGGTCGTGGGTTAATTCGAGCACCACAATGGTGAAAGTGGTCCACTGTCAAAGGTGTCTGCCCCTTATCCAGGAGGTTGTGGGTTAATTCGAGCACCACCAGGGTGAGAGTGGTGTAGTGCCACAAGTGTCTGCCCCTTATCCAGGAGGTTGTGGGTTAATTTGAGCACCACCAGGGTGAGAGTGCTCCAGTGTCACAAGTGTCCGCCCCCTATCCAGGAGGTCGTGGGTTAATTTGACCCAGAAGTGTGATAGTGGTCTAGCGCCGCAAGTGTCTGCCCCTTATCCAGGAGGTCGTGGGTTAATTCGAGCACCGGAAAGGTGATAGTGGTCTAGTGCCGCAAGTGTCCGCCCCCTATCCAGGAGGTCGTGAGTTAATTCGAGCACCGGAAGGGTGATAGTGGTCTAGTGCCGCAAGTGTCCGCCCCTATCCAGGAGGTCGTGGGTTAATTAGAGCACCGGAAGGGTGATAGTGGTCTAGCGCCGCAAGTGTCCGCCCCCTATCCAGGAGGTTGTGGGTTAATTCGAGCACCGGAAGGGTGAGAGAGGTCTAATGCCGCAAGTGTCCGTCCCTTATCCAGGAGGTTGTAGGTTATTTCGAGCACCGGAAGGGTTATAGTGTTGTAGTGCCGCAAACGTCTGTCCCTTATCCAGGAGGTCGTGGGTTAATTCGAGCACCGGAAGTGTGATAGTGGTCTAGCGCCGCAAGTGCCTGCCCCTTATCCAGGAGGTCGTGGGTTAATTCGAGCACCACCAGGGTGATAGTGGTGTAGTGCCGCAAGTGTCCGCCTCTTATCCAGGAGGTTGTGGGTTAATTCGAGCACCACCAGGGTGAAAGTGATCAAGTGTCACAGGTGTCCGCCCCTTATCCAGGAGGTCGTGGGTTAATTCGAGCACCACAATGGTGAAAGTGGTCCACTGTCAAAGGTGTCTGCCCCTTATCCAGGAGGTTGTGGGTTAATTCGAGCACCACCAGGGTGAGAGTGGTGTAGTGCCACAAGTGTCTGCCCCTTATCCAGGAGGTTGTGGGTTAATTTGAGCACCACCAGGGTGAGAGTGCTCCAGTGTCACAAGTGTCCGCCCCCTATCCAGGAGGTCGTGGGTTAATTTGACCCAGAAGTGTGATAGTGGTCTAGCGCCGCAAGTGTCTGCCCCTTATCCAGGAGGTCGTGGGTTAATTCGAGCACCGGAAAGGTGATAGTGGTCTAGTGCCGCAAGTGTCCGCCCCCTATCCAGGAGGTCGTGAGTTAATTCGAGCACCGGAAGGGTGATAGTGGTCTAGTGCCGCAAGTGTCCGCCCCTATCCAGGAGGTCGTGGGTTAATTAGAGCACCGGAAGGGTGATAGTGGTCTAGCGCCGCAAGTGTCCGCCCCCTATCCAGGAGGTTGTGGGTTAATTCGAGCACCGGAAGGGTGAGAGAGGTCTAATGCCGCAAGTGTCCGTCCCTTATCCAGGAGGTTGTAGGTTATTTCGAGCACCGGAAGGGTTATAGTGTTGTAGTGCCGCAAACGTCTGTCCCTTATCCAGGAGGTCGTGGGTTAATTCGAGCACCGGAAGTGTGATAGTGGTCTAGCGCCGCAAGTGCCTGCCCCTTATCCAGGAGGTCGTGGGTTAATTCGAGCACCACCAGGGTGATAGTGGTGTAGTGCCGCAAGTGTCCGCCTCTTATCCAGGAGGTTGTGGGTTAATTCGAGCACCACCAGGGTGAAAGTGATCAAGTGTCACAGGTGTCCGCCCCTTATCCAGGAGGTCGTGGGTTAATTCGAGCACCACAATGGTGAAAGTGGTCCACTGTCAAAGGTGTCTGCCCCTTATCCAGGAGGTTGTGGGTTAATTCGAGCACCACCAGGGTGAGAGTGGTGTAGTGCCACAAGTGTCTGCCCCTTATCCAGGAGGTTGTGGGTTAATTTGAGCACCACCAGGGTGAGAGTGCTCCAGTGTCACAAGTGTCCGCCCCCTATCCAGGAGGTCGTGGGTTAATTTGACCCAGAAGTGTGATAGTGGTCTAGCGCCGCAAGTGTCTGCCCCTTATCCAGGAGGTCATTGGTTAATTCGAGCACCGGAAAGGTGATAGTGGTCTAGTGCCGCAAGTGTCCGCCCCCTATCCAGGAGGTCGTGGGTTAATTCGAGCACCGGAAGGGTGATAGTGGTCTAGTGCCGCAAGTGTCCGCCCCCTATCCAGGAGGTCGTGGGTTAATTAGAGCACCGGAAGGGTGATAGTGGTCTAGCGCCGCAAGTGCCTGCCCCTTATCCAGGAGGTCGTGGGTTAATTCGAGCACCACCAGGGTGATAGTGGTGTAGTGCCGCAAGTGTCCGCCCCCTATCCAGGAGGTTGTGGGTTAATTCGAGCACCGGAAGGGTGAGAGAGGTCTAATGCCGCAAGTGTCCGCCCCCCTATCCAGAAGGTCGTGGGTTAATTCGAGCACCGGAAGGATAATAGTGGTCTAGCGCCGCAAATGTCCGCCCCCTATCCAGGAGGTCGTGGGTTAATTCGAGCACCGGAAGGGTGAGAGAGGTCTAATGCCGCAAGTGTCCGCCCCCCTATCCAGGAGGACGTAGGTTAATTCGAGCACCTGAAGGATAATAGTGGTCTAGCGCCGCAAGTGTCCGCCCCCTATCCAGGAGGTCGTGGGTAAATTCGAGCACTGGAAGGGTGATAGTGGTCTAGCGCCGCAGGAGGTCGTGGGTTAATTCGAGCACAACCAGGGTGAGAGAGGTCTAGTGCCACAGGTGTCCGCCCCTTATCCAGGAGGTCGTGGGTTAGTTCGAGCACCACCAGGTTGAGAGAGGTCTAGTGCAACAAGTGTTCGCCCCTTATCCGGGAGGTTGTGGGTTAATTCGAGCACCACCAGGGTGAGAAAGGTGTAGTGCAACAGGTGTCCGCCCCTTATCCAGGAGGTTGTGGGTTAATTCGAGCACCACCATGGTGAGAGTGGTGTAGTGCAACAGGTGTCTGCCCCCTATCCAGGAGGTTGTGGGTTAATTCGAGCACCACCAGGGTGAGAGTGGTGTAGTGCAACAAGTGTCTGCCCCTTATCCAGGAGGTCGTGGGTTAATTCGAGCACCACCAGGGTGAGAGTGGTGTAGCGCCACAGGTGACCGCCCCTTATCCAGGAGGTTGTGGGTTAATTCGAGCACCACCAGGGTGAGAGTGGTGTAGTGCAAGGTGACTGCCCCTTATCCGGGAGGTTGTGGGTTAATTCGAGCACCACCAGGTTGAGAGTGGTGTAGTGCCACAAGTGTCTACCCCTTATCCAGGAGGTCGTGGGTTAATTCGAGCACCACCAGGGTGAGAGAGGTCTAGTTCCACAAGTGTCCGCCCCCTATCCAGGAGGTCGTGGGTTAATTCTAGCACCACCAGGGTGATAGTGGTCTAGTGCCACAGGTGTCCGCCCCTTATCCAGGAGGTCGTGGGTTAATTCGAGCACCACCAGGGTGAGAGTGGTGTAGTGCCACAAGTGTCTGCCCCTTATCCAGGAGGTTGTGGGTTAATTCGAGCACCATCAGGGTGAGAGTGGTCTAGTGTCACAGGTGTCCACCTCTTATCCAGGAGGTCGTCGGTTAATTCTAGCACCACCAGGGTGAGAGTGGTCTAGTGTCACAGGTGTCCGCCCCTTATCCAGGAGGTTGTGGGTTAGTTCGAGCACCACCAGGGTGAGAGTGGTGTAGTGCCACAGGTGTCTGCCCTCACCAAGATGTCGTGGGTTAGTTCGTGCACTGCCAGGGTGAGAGTGGTGTAATGTCACCAGTGTCCGCCCCTTATCCAGGAGGTCGTGGGTTAATTCGAGCACCACCAGGGTGAGCGTGGTGTAGTGTCAACAGTGTCCGCCCCTTATCCAGGAGGTCGTGGGTTAATTCGAGCACCACCAGGGTGAGAGTGGTCTAGTGCAACAAGTGTCCGCCCCTTATCCAGGAGATCGTGGGTTAATTCGAGCACCACCAGGGTTAGAATGGTGTGGTGCAACAAGTGTCCGCCCCTTATCCAGGAGGTCGTGGGTTAATTCGAGAACCACCAGGGTGAGAGTTGTCTAGTGCAACAAGTGTCCGCCCCCTATCCAGGAGGTTGTGGGTTAATTCGAGCACCACCAGGGTTAGAGTGGTGTAGTGCAACAAGTGTCCGCCCCTTATCCAGGAGGTCGTGGGTTAATTCGAGAACCACCAGGGTGAGAGTGGTCTAGTGCAACAAGTGTCCGCCCCTCACCCAAGAGACCGTTATGGGTTAATTCGAGCACCCCCAGTGTGAGGAGTGTGAATTTGCAAAAAACAACAATAACATGTCGTTTGCAGATAATGATATGGAAATTTGATATCTTTTAGGGAAATGATAACAGGCATGTCAGAGTTAATATTTCCAGTAAGATCGTTTACAATAAAAATTGCTGACGATGTACAACTTGGACCCCTAATAATAGTTGGGAAAGGGAGAGAACTCCGAGTTGAACTTAACACACTGCTTTACAGAGTTATACATAGCATTATGCTAACTGATATTTTCATTGAGCAATTTTCCAAAAGAAATGGATGATTAACAAGGTCGAAAATTTGCTGGTTATCAACGAAAACTTAATACGTTTTCGATATAATTGAATAATTGATTGTAAAATAAAATAAGTCTGCTATTGATTTCCTTTTTTGAGTCGAAACTTTTTATTTTTATTTTCCATGCTCTTAAGACCATTTAGTGAACCTTATTTAGCAAGATTTAAGAATATATTTTTGAAAATAATATCAGTTTAAGTGACCTCTCTAAAGTTTTTAGACTGTCTGCCGCACGCCTACAGGCTTTAATGCCGCAAATCCAAATCAGGTATCGTCAGTTGTACTTGTTCACATGACATGTTAAAAGAATCGGTGCACGTCACAAACTTGGACGTATTGTGCGGTTTAAATAGTGGTGATTAAACAACCGCTATATTTAAATGCGTTTATAGGTATGTTAATGTGAATTTGAAAGCAAGCCAAAAGATCTTATATAAGTTTTCGTGAGGAACCGAGAGGAATAGATATGTATAAATAATATAATACGCAAACAATGGAAATGTGTCATACTTTATGAACAAATCATCAATTTAAATAACAAATTCTTCGGATATGACAGTAACTTATCAGTTTCGGGCCACTCCAATGTAATGATTAACACTGCTAGATTAAATCCTTTTTAATAATTAACCTCATTCCAATAGTCTATAATGCTAGATAACATGTAATTGGAAAATATCATCCCATTCACATTTTTTTTTATATATGGAGTTTCAGTTTTGGTTTCGGCTATTTTGAGAAGCGTTAATTGCTCACGTGCCCTACTGCGTTCGTAGAGCTTAAACAAAAGAAAAAAAATGCGACCAATCCTTTAACGATGACATAATATTTTTGTATATTGGCCAGGGCTTTAAGCCATAGCTCGGTATGATGGAAATGTTATTTGTTCAGGACAGATATTTCACATGTAAAATATTGCATATATATATTATGATTTATAGGGGTATTTGGTATAAGTCAACCAAGCTTTTGCAAACAACCATTTTTTCTCTTTTTTATCTTTTTCCTGGCTTAAATCTTATTCACACACAGTATTCAGTTAATTCCTGTGTATAGCCCATTTAATTCATGTTTTATAACATCAGTGAATAACTTACAGTATTGCATACTTTTACTTTTACATCAACTGCAAAGATCTTAACATTATACATTTTGAACCCTGTGCTAGCTTTATCTAAGTGCAATGCAAATTATTTTTTTAGTTTTTTTTTTTCAATTTTAGAATTGTTTGTATGCTAGTAGGTAAACACTAAAAATACCTACAATTGTCCATTTCGAGTCGCAGATAAAGATAAAGATATATAATGCGTGATTCATTTTAATAACAAAGTTTGAAAAAATAAGTAATTTCATGAAGATTCATGTCCATAATATTACTCATAATTATACATGTGTAGGTATGAACACATATTTGTTATGTCAAAAGATGATCACGTTTTAAAAATATATAATTATCATTTGAACACTGCGTGTAAAAGATAGGAATTTGTAAGCATTTATATACTAAATCTCCATATCCAAAATTTGATCAGCATTTGTCGCGTCATAGTTTGACTCGAAATGTTCTTTATCATGAATTTCATTTTACTGGAACATGTCTTTTAAATGGTTGAATAAATCTGTCTATAATAAGTCTGCATTCTATGAATTTGATTGAACTTACCAGCTTACTAATGTGCCATCAAAAGATGACCACGTTTTAAAATTAAATATCATTTGAACACTGCATCCAAAATGAATAATAGGATTTTTTGAGTCGTTTATATATTATGCATCTATATAGATAGAAGTATTTACGTCTTGACACTTTAGTTGTTTCTTAATCTTCTTTGCATTAGGTCGTGGTGTTTGGGGAGTTGATAAAAAAGTTAATTTGAACATTGATAATTTTCAAAACCTATTTGTATTGTTGATAATCATGGAACAGTTTCAATCCTTGTGCTCTCCTTTAAAGGTATAATTTTATTATTTTCGAAAATGTTAATGATGATGATAATGATGATGATATATTTCACCAAGTGAACACCAAAAAGTGAATATTTTACTGGTGGCGTAGCCACTCATGAAGTATAAATATTGGTGCTCACTCAAAATTGTTAAACATACCAAGGTGATCAGCTAAGATCAGATAAGATTAATTTCATAATCATAATAATTAAAAAAGATTTTTTTCAAACAAAGCAAAACAACAAAACAATCTTGTTCTCGGTGAAATATTATAAGTTTGCCGTGTTACCGGTCACGCAGCGTGCCCGAGGGTCGGATTTTTCGATCCGGAACGGAAAAACATGTTTGATATTTTTTCTTGCATACCTAAAATTATAATTTGTGGAAAAATTGACGTAGAAAACGAAATTTTGGACATTTCACCCAAAAGCGCGTGCGACGTTGTGTACTGACGTCATAAAGCGCAGTTATTTTTAATCACTATCGACGTCAAATAGATCCTTTAAAAATCGCGCTTGTACGATTATTTATTTTCAATTTTAATTAAAAGTAGTGTATCCTTTTTTGTGATTCCGTTTTATTGAAATTGCATAATATACTTTTCGTAAACCATACAATAAATGAAATAAGAAGTGGCGCGTTGTTGCGCGTGACCCATCTTACATGGGTGGTGTAAGATGAGTTTTTCCAGCACCGGTCACATGACCGGTAACACACGTCCGGTATGCAAGAAGAGTTTTTCCAGCAACGGTCACATGACCGGAAACACACGTCCGGTATGCAAGAAATATCGACCTTACACTGAAACAAACAATTCCTCTATAAATTTTGCTTTTCATATTTTTTTCAGGATAAGTGCAAGACCTGTTCGTACGAGTCACGCACATTCAAGTAAGTGTCTCATTTACTTTATTTGTTATATTAAATAACTTTTCATGTTATCAGATATAAAGCTTCTCTAAGAATTTGTAAAACATACCAAGGTGATCAGCTAAGATACACAATTAATTTTATAATTATAATAATTTAAAAAGCAATTTCGAAAAAAATCTTGTTCGCGGGGATCAAACTCATGTCATCTAGGTCTGCAGACGAGCATCTAATCTATTGGACCATGTTAGATAGATGCTCTTGATGAGTTAATCATGCACTTTTACTCACAGATAAGATTTACCATAATTAATACAACTGTTTAAATAACCAAAAAAATGATGAATACATATAAAAATACAACAATGGTTCTTATGAAGGTCACCGAGTTGAATTTGAAAGACAGGTGCAGAAATCACTGTATATCTACCCCATGAGACGATAGGTCAGAAAAATCTTTTAGCATTCTCCTATCATTTAATATTTTTGCGTTTTCAGCTAATTAATACACGGTTACAATCTTGTTATCAGTTATTAATATTTTCCATAATTTAGTTAGTTGTAAAAGGTTTAACACTTAAAGTTATTGTTTGTTATACATGTGTATGCATTGATTTTGAATAAGAATGTCATTTTAAATACAACATATAAACTTCATTAAGTTGTCAACACTAAAAAGAAATGTGTCTAAATTCCGTGAAGTTCATTGTTATAAAAACTGTTGTATCTTGTTCGAAGATGCTTAAATATCATTTTTATTTTAAAGCTGCACTCTCACAGATTTACCGTTTTGGCAACTTTTTTATGTTTTGTCTTGGAATGAGCCAATCTTTGCGTAAATATCAGAAAATCAGTGATTTAAGACTGTTGACAAAAGATCAGATCGCAGTGTTTCACATTTACGTTCAAAATTAATAATTTAAGGCTAAAACCGTTACCAACGATTTAAGAAAAATGCAGAAAACATCCTTTTTTATCATAAATATGAACACCTGCAATCTGATCTTATGTCAGCAGTCTTAAGTCACTGCTGTTCATGCATCTTCGCAAAATTGACTCGTTCCAAGACAAAAATGTAAAAAAGTTGTCAATCTGTGAGAGTGCAGCTTTAAGCATATTTTGCTAGTGTAGTTTTGTACTGAGATGCTTTCAACACGTTATTTCTTTTTGGACTCCTGAATATAAACAAATGATCTCCTTAAAGCTGACCATTCCTTTTATATTAATGACATTTTAGTAATTTAGGGTGTAATTATATTTTCATTTCTTAAACGGAACTAAATTACCCTTTCATATAAGTTTACATGGAATTTTAACAGCAAGTATTGTTTTCGATTTTTAACCTAGAAAAATGTTTCAGTTCAAAACAAAAAGAAATATGGTATTATTTCTCACTGTTAGTACAGTTGTAGTAGCAGTACTTACAGAAAGTATGAATCAAAACATGTTTAACATATTGAAGTATACTTGTTAGTATTATTGCATGGGCGGGTCCAGGAATTGACGTTAGAGGGGGTGTAACTTAGGGGCTAAACCTTTTGACATGCGCCCCTCCCTCAGCATTGAAAGTAAATGGCATAAACGGTTTGCATTGGGATTTGGGTTTACTTCCTTTTATGGAAAAATTAACGATTTGTAGTCGGAAATTTACGAGCGCCTGTTAATACTTTTTCTCCAATATTGATATACAAATTACAATAAGACAATTTTAGAGGGGGCAGACGCCAACTAAATCGGCTGGTGTTATAATAATCAAATAATTAACTGTCTACACGAATTGCTGTGTGCTTAGTTGGAGACTATCTCAACGGGCAACTATTCTGTTGTAGATATAAATATTATTCAATGGTACTGCTTCATGTACATATCAAATACCTGATCACACACATAATTTTGATACATGTAATTACAAATCTTGAACGATTTACATCTTCAGCTGCAACCAATTCTAGAACTGTTGTGGGGACAAATGTTGTGAACATATAGAGGAACTTTATCAACAGTGGTACTTTTGGTGAGTTCGATTTATAAAATGTTCATCTAAGACGAGAGATTAAAATGTTTGGTTCCGGTTTCCCGACCTATTTTATCTTTTAAGTCTGTCTCACACAGAACACACGGCTTATACGGCTGGCCACCCGTGTAAACCGTACATACAACCGAACCAACCGTGGCCTTATCCGAGTTACACTTGGGCCATTCGAGTGTATCCGTGAAAGCCGTGTATGATTTTTAAAACTTTTAAAAAACAGCACGGGTGCCATGTCCGTGTATGATCGTATTAGCGATCGTACAAGACCGTGAGAGACCGTGTGAGACCGTACGAGACCGTATATACAACCACACATGAAGTCCACTCCACGAGTGAGCTCAACCGTGTCAATATCGTATATAAATCGTATGGAATCGTGTGAAACCGTTCCCAAGTCCTACATCCAACACCCGGATTAACACTCGAATGTCACACGATCACCGTACGATTCACACGAGTGTACACACGGTTTTATACGATCGCCATACGACCAATACGGTTTCATACGATCGCCATACGACCAATACGGTTCAAGTACGAATTATACATGGTCAAGTACGACCAGACACGGTCTCTACGTCTGTACAAAGCTCGTGTATGATCATACAGCACTCGAACACAACAGAGAACACAACTACCTGCAGCCACCTTGAAACAACAGAGTACTTGCTACATAATGCCTCCAAAGAAGAAGAAGGTCCCCAAAAGAATCCCCACCATGGAAGATTTTACCAGCGAGAATACAAAAAGGGCCACAAAGGCCCTCCGACCACTTCAACCTTCAAACTTGCCTCCTTCTTCTACTCCTTCTGTTGGCTTGTTCTTGTCTCCCCTCACGCCTTCTGGCCAAAATAATCTCAATGTCTATCAGTCTTATCATGATTTCTAATTCCCTTATTCTGTCATCTGCCATTTTTATAACTTCTCTGTTGAAAGTTCGAAAATTTATCAAGCCAAGCCATCAAAACGAGTCAATGTATATCAAAACATACACGAATGTGTGATAATTCGAGCATAACTCGAACAAAAGTCGGTGGGACCGTATGTAAACCCTGTAAATGTCCAGTTAATCGTGTAAAAGTCGTGTTTAATCGTACTAGGCCGTAACAGACCGTACTAGACCGTACTTGGAACCGTACAACAATCGTATGAAAATCGTTTGCAAATCGTGTTCAAACCGTGACAAACCTTGCTTGACCGAGTATATCCGTGCTTTCTTCGTACATACTCGTGCTACATTCGAGTCTAAATCGTACTAACTCATGCCCAGGCACGGTTGGAGCTCAATACACGTACCAGTCAACCCGTGTATAACCGAGTATACCGTATTGGAACCGTGTGCCCAACCGTGTCTGTGTGAGACAGGCTTTACACCTGGCTAAGTAGCTTACTTCAATTAGCCCAAATAATACTAAGACTGGATTTTGATACGTGAAAATGTTTTATTGTAAGTTATCATAAAAATAATTCCTATCTAAAGTATAACAACTCTTAATGAGTTAAACATTATACAAAAATAGTGACCTTGCATAACATATATATAAAGCCTTATAAAAAACAAAACAAAATGCCTACTTAACCTACCCATTTTTGACAAGGATGTAACCCCAACCAAGCTATTTTAAGGCCGATGTTCCTATTTTCGGGCCAATCATTGTTTTGTTCCTCGCAGTTGTGGCTTTGATATGGTGGGAATATCACAGGTCGGCTCAGACTCAAAGATATAGACAGCTGACAGGTATAATGGAAAGGGTCTGCTTTAAAACACCAAGTACATGACCATCAGTGTGTGTATACCACGTGATAAATTACATCATATATGCTACGTCGGAAGGCAATATTTTGCTTGAAATGAAGACTTTAAATAAAGATAACTTCACTTTTTCTTCATCCATTTTAAATAAAACATAGCGCAGTCTATAATAAAAAATATGCAAATATCTACTTATTTTTAGCTCACCAGAGCACGAAGTGCTCAAGGTGAGCTATTGTGATCGGTCTTTGTCCGTCGTCGGTCCGTCAGTCAGTTCGTCCGTCCGTCCGTCCGTCAACAATTGCTTAAAACATCTCCTCTGAAACTCCCTGGAAAATTCCATGAAACTTCACAGGAAGCTTTCTTGGGTGTCCCTCAACAAAAATACAACAAGGGGTCACGATTGATCAACAACAACAACAACAACAACAACAGAATGGCCAACTTCCTGTTTTGCTTTTAAAAAAACATCTCCTCTAAAATTACCAGTCCAAATTTAATGAAACTTTACAGGAAGCTTCCTTGGGTAACCTTCTACAAAAAACAACAAGGGGTCGCAATTGATCAACAACAACAACAATCTGGCCAACTTCCTGTTTTGCTTTAAAAAACGTCTCCTCTGAAACTACCAGGCCAAATTCAATGAAACTTCACATGTAGCTTCATTGCATGACCCTTTACAAATATAAAACAAAGCATCGTCATCAATAAAGATATGTTTAAATTGCAACATTTTCATTAATGCTTTATCACAGAGTAAGGTGAGCGTCATGGCCCTCATCATGGCCCTCTTGTTTCATTAGGGCTTGTTTAAAATAGAGCAATGTTATATAGAGTTATGTAAGATCATTTTTAAAAACACCGTATAAACCACATTGATTTCTGGAGGTGTGGTTATTCCTTCCTCACACTTTTTCTATTGATCAACTAATTTCCGTTATCTCTTCTTCAGAGGAGAGTGAGTAATCGCACCCCTTCCCCTCGGTCATTGTCAACGAAGTCGTTGTCACAGCAAAACCTCACTAGATGGGCGACACCACAGGATAATTCCGGAAGCACCAACAAAAAGAAACCTACAGCTGCACCAAAAATAAAAACTAGACTATGTAATAATCTCACAGAATGCATATTGGTGACATTTCTTTATTTAAATGTGTTAAAATTTAGCCATCATTAAATTTATTTTGATGATCATGAACAAACACTGAATTGAAAATGATAAATACTTAAAAAGTTGTGAATCATTCTAACTAGGGATGCAAACGAATATTCGATCAAACGTTTGGTATTCGAATGTCAAAATTGATACTAGTAATCTAATAGTCAGTGTATGTTTTTTATCAATGAAATGATAAACCTTTTTCATATAACTGTGCTATTATGTATAAAGTTCGTTTGTTTTTACAATTATTGGCCCCTAATGCTAGAGGCATGAACTTAAAAACATTACTAATGTTTATTTGATTAAAGCATGCACAGCTTATCATCAACTACACAATATTTTCAAAATTGCATGTATGTAAATAGTATACAGTTAAATAGTAACATAATAATGATACAAACACAGAAAGCAAAATAATACGTGAATTTTGATATGAGAGTGTATAATACAAAATGTAACATATCACACAGGGATGTTGATTGGAGAGTTTCTTACTTTATTTGCCGTTATCAAATATGTTGCTATTTTGTGTAGTGTGTTTTCGTTGTATATAGCATGTTTACAAATTTGAACAAATGCGGTATTCTCCGATAATACAAATGACTATGTTTTTCACGAATTTCTCTATACGTTCTATATATATTCCCTAGATATTATGGCTTCAGGCAACGGATTGTGTTGCTGATGGCGATATGTTACAAAACGGAATAGAAAATAAAAACATTATGTCTTTTAAGTCAATTTGCCAAACATGTAAACTAAGATGCGATGACAATAAACAATGCGCATGTTCGTTTGTTTTTGTTTTTTATATAAAATATAAGATATGAAAATTGAGAAAGACATGTTTAAGTAATAATAGAAATTGTTTATAAAATGTGTTTTAGAGTTTGACTATTTTTTACAGAAGAAAGTGACTCGGATATCTGTCCCTCACCGAAGGGGGGGGGGGGGGGTAATTCGAGCAAAATTAGGGCGAGAGTAGATTGTGACGAAGGTGTGCGTTCCTTGTCCAGGAAGTCGTGGGGGTAATTCGAGCACCATTAGTTTGAGAATGGATTGTGCCTCAGGTGTTCGCCCCTCACCCAGGATGTCGTGGGGTAATTCGAGCAACATTAGGGCGAGAGTGGATTGTGAATAAGGTGTCCACCCCTCACCCAGGAGGTCTCGGGTTAATTCGAGGACCATTAGGGTGAATATGGTCCAGTGCCGCATGTGTCTTGCCCTCACCAAGGAGGTTGTGTGTACTTTCGCACACCACCAGGGTATGGGTGGTCTAATGCCACACGTGTCCTTCCCTCACCGAAGAGTTCACTGTTAGAGTGTGAATAGTCTATTGCCACATGTGTCTGCGCCTCAGCCAGGAGGTTGTGGGTTCTTTCGCGCACCACCAGGGTGAGAGTTGTCTAATGCCACAAGCACAATCTCTACCCCAAGCGGTCGTGAGTAAATTTGAGCACCACCGGGGTGAGAGTGGTGTAGTTCCTCAGATATCCGCTCCTCACCTTAGAGGTTATTGGTTAATTCGAGCACCACTGGCGTGCGTTTGGTGTAGTGCCAAGTGTGTCCGTCCTCATCCAAAAGGTCATGGGTTAATTCGAGCATCACCGGGGATAGAGTGGTCTAGTGTAACACTGTCCGCCCCTCACCCAGGAGGTCGTTGGCTTATCCGAGCACCACCGGGGTAAGAGTGGTGAAGTGCCTCAGTTTTGCGCCCATCAGCAAAGTGGTCGTGGGTTAATTGGAGCAACACCAGGGTGAGAGTGGTCTAGTGTCTCAGGTGTGCGCCCATCACCATTAGCGTGAGAGTGGTTAAGTATCCGCCCCTCACCAAAGAGGTCACTTTGGGTTACGTAGGTTAATTTTAGCACTACCAGAATGATAATGGTCTAGTGCAAGTGGGTGAGAGTGGTGTAGTGCCTCAGGAATGCGCCCCATTATCATAGATGTCGTGGGTTCATTCGAACACAAAGTGGGTTAGAGTAGTCTAGTGCCACCGGTGCCCGCCCCTCATCAAAGAGGTCGAGGCTTTAATCGAGCAACCACTGGGGTTAGAGTGGTCTAGTACCACTGGAGTGCGCCTCTCACCCAAGAGGTATTATGTTAAATCGAGCACCATTAAGTTGAGAGTTAAAATGTGCGTCAGGTATCCGCCCCTGACCCAAGACCCGTATGTTAATTCGAGCTTCTCCTGGGTAAGAATGGTCAAGCGCCAGAGGTGTCCACCTCTTATCCAAAATGAGAGTGGTTGATGGCCTCAGGCGTCCGCCCCTCATGAATGAGGGGTCGTGTGTTTATTCGCGCATCACCAGTGTCAGAGTGGTCTAGTATCACAGGTGTCCGCCCCTCATTCAAGAGGTCGCGGGTTTATTCGCGCACCACCAGTGTCAGAGTGGTCTAGTATCACAGGTGTCCGCCCCTCATTCAAGAGGTCGCGGGTTTATTCGCGCACCACCAGTGTCAGAGTGGTCCAGTGCCTCAGGTGTCCGCCCCTCATTCAAGAGGTCGCGGGTTTATTCGCGCACCACCAGTGTCAGAGTGGTCTAGTATCACAGGTGTCCGCCTCTCATTCAAGAGGTCGCGGGTTTATTCGCGCACCACCAGTGTCAGAGTGGTCCAGTGCCTCAGGTGTCCGCCCCTCATTCAAAAGGTCGTGGGTTTATTCGCGCACCACCAGTGTCAGAGTGGTCCAGTGCCTCAGGTGTCCGCCCCTCATTCAAGAGGTCGTGGGTTTATTCGCGCACCACCAATGTCAGAGTGGTCCAGTGCCAGAGGTATCCGCCCCTCATGAATGAGGTCGTGGGTTTATTCGCGCACCACCAGTGTCAGAGTGGTCCAGTGCCTCAGGTATCCGCCCCTCATTCAAGAGTTCGTGGGTTTATTCACGCACCACCAATGTCAGAGTGGTCCAGTGTCACAGGTGTCCACCTTTCATTCAAGAGTTCGTGGGTTTATTTGCGCACCACCAGTGTCAGAGTGGTCTAGTATCACAGGTGTCCGCCCCTCATTCAAGAGGTCGTGGGTTTATTCGCGCACCACCAGTGTCAGAGTTGTCTAGTATCACAGGTGTCCGCCCCTCATTCAAGAGGTCGCGGGTTTATTCGCGCACCACCAGTGTCAGAGTGGTCTAGTATCACAGGTGTCCGCCCCTCATTCAAGAGATCGCGGGTTTATTCGCGCACCACCAGTGTCAGAGTGGTCCAGTGCCTCAAGTGTCCGCCCCTCATTCAAGAGGTCGTGGGTTTATTCGCGCACCACCAGTGTCAGAGTGGTCTAGTGTCACAGGTGTCCGCCCCTCATTCAAGAGGTCGCGGGTTTATTCGCGCACCACCAGTGTCAGAGTGGTCTAGTATCACAGGTGTCCGCCCCTCATTCAAGAGGTCGCGGGTTTATTCGCGCACCACCAGTGTCAGATTGGTCCAGTGCCTCAGGTGTCCGCCCCTCATTCAAGAGGTCGTGGGTTTATTCGCGCACCACCAGTGTCAGCGTGGTCTTGTATCACAGGTGTCCGCCCCTCATTCAATAGGTCGTGGGTTTATTCCCGCACCACCAGTGTCAGAGTTGTCTAGTATCACAGGTGTCCGCCCCTCATTCAAGAGTTCGTGGGTTTATTCGCGCACCACCAGTGTCAGAGAGGTCCAGTGCCTCAGGCGTCCGCATCTTATCCAAGATCTTTATTACTGAAAAAAGCTTAACTAGACAAGCAGGATTGCAAGTCGCCATGCACTGCCATTAAAAGGTCTGGTTGCTTTGCTATGCATGAAAAGAATATCTTCAGGTAGGTAGGATTCTTTTCTTTTTTTCTTTTTTTCTATTTTTCTTTTATGAAGTAGAAAATACTAGTAAAATTAATTCATTTATGGAGAGATATACTGTACGGGACCCGGGACTGCAGGGTCCGGTACCGATATTTCGGTTTACGATTTTGCTTCTTTTTGTAAGTTACTGAAATGTTTCGTACTCAATTTTTGGTCGGGTCACAGGTACCAGTCTCATTATTTGTGTTGGCCTGAACTTAAATAAACTGCGTACCAAATTGTTAAATGGAAATGAAGAGTTCTAACAAATTATTACTTGTAATATGGTGTTTTATTGTATAAAAAAGCTGTATCTGACTGATGCTGCCACCTGAGGCACTATGGGCCCGGTCCCGCTTTTAAGACATACGTCGGAAAACACCTCTACGGGCATTTTAAAATCTTTCTCATCTCATTAGTCAAGCCTCCCCCTGTTTGTCTAAAGACTCCAAAGACGTTTTTCAGGGATTGCTGACGAACATTTATTTGAACATACCACAACACAAAATAACATTAAGATGGAAAGACGACTTACATTTATATATTTATATTTGTCCTACATCTAGGGGCGTACCTTGGGCCGTTTCAATAAAGGATATTCATTAATTTCAAATATGAATAAACGTTGCATAGAGCAACCCATTGACTTTTTTTAAATTTCCTTAATGAAACATTGTGTTCAATTTTTAGATACTGGCTCAAACTCGACTCTACCAAATATGTTGCAAAACTATGACACTATGCGTATGATTCGTTTTGAAAAAATACAAACATAAAGAAACGATTTTTAAGCATTCTGAACGCTGTCTTTTTGTTAAATTACGGAAACTTAAACCGATGAAAAGTTATATGTTTTTATTTTGTTTAACACTTGCAATTTCGCGGGATCCTAAATTCATTTTAACTTTTCAAAAACCATATATAAAGTTAAAATTTCTTTCTTTACAATCCGATAAAAAATAAAATGTTGCCACGCCGATCAGGAATACAAGGGAAACTACTCCTATTAATTACACTTCATTTTTATTTAGGTGGCCTCCCTTTGCTTAACTGAGCGTGTTGTGTCTAATTTTAGAATCATTTATTTTAACAAAGCTTTATTATTGCAACCTTATTATGGCTGCATCGCATATATCAATTGCATTAAATGTATTGATTGACTTTAATTATGAACATCGACTCTTAAGCTTTTTTAGAAAATCAAACAACTTACATAGTTGTAACTTTAGTAGTTTTGAATATATTTAACATTTTCAGATTTGATGACATCTGGCCGTTTAGCTCAGTCGGTTAGAGCGTCGTGCTAATAACGCGAATGTCGTGGGTTCGACCCCCACAATGGCCAATCTTTTTTTCCACCTCCTGTAAACTGTTTCTATTTAAATGTGTACGATTGACTAATGATTTTACCTCGTCCGTCGACTGTATATTTTGTTCCGCTAACATTACCTGAAAAAGTAAGTACAAAGTATTATAAAGTACGGGGCTATCCAAATAAAAGAGTATACGGTATGAAAGTGCGAGTGTGAAGGGGTATAGGGCTTTCAGTCGAATTACTGAACCCACTGTCTAAACGCATACATTAAGTTTTTAAATTCAATTAATTAGAAATTATATATCTTTTTTTTCAAATTACAATAAAATCAAAACTAGTTTCAATTTGCTGTATATATTGCATAATATGTTTGGGTTGAATGCAACCTCATTTAGAGCAAACCCACAATGGTCGGTTCACGACGTTACGCCACACGATGTTACGCCACGACGTTACGCTAAGGGCGTACACATCGTATTGAAATGAAGCGAACGTCACCATATGATTAAAATGAGATTGGCTGAAATGGAAATGTTTTCAAAGTTTTATTGATAATGTTTTGTATAGAAATTACCTAGTGCATTCTAATGAAAAAGGAAATTTGGTATTTTGTTTTCTTCAATTTTGAAATATCTGGAAAACTTTGATGTAGGTCATGTAATAGGAATATTGAAAAATAGTTACACGTTTTTTGTCAATTCAATATATTAACTTTAGTTATATAATAATTATTTTGTTTTGTAACAAAAATAGCCTAGGCAACGATAAAGAAAATAATAAGATATCCGATATACAACGATATGAAAGTTTGATGCCTGGTTTGCCTGGTGACCCCATATTATTATTTATCAACTGGAAGGTTTTAACGTGTAAAGGAGACAATGTAAATGTTATACCGATACAATACATTGCAATCACGTTGTTTTGACCTTGAAAGATCGTGACATCGGTCATTTCACTTCTGATTTCAGTCGAAATAAAGAACAAAAGCACATAATCAGAAATGTATTTCCGTTCATTTATTGTACATATTTATAGTAATCAGTGAGCTATCCTTTCAAAGGATACTAAACATTATAAAAAAAATTATGTGTAAGGTCATTAGGCATCACAATTCAAGTGACACTCATATTCAATACTTACACATGTATAACAAACATACATTTTGAGTGATAAACCTTTAACTTCTTACTAACTTATGCATTCTGGAAAATTTAAATACTGATAACGAGATCGTTAACGTGTAATAGCTGGAAACGCAAAAATATTAAATGATTGGTGAATGCTACAAGATTTACTGTGATCTACTATAGACTCATAAGGAAGATACACCATGTTTTCTGAACCTTTCTTTCAAATTAAACTCGCTATCCTTCATAAGAAACACTGTTCTCGACAATTATTAATCCTTTTTGGTGTTTCAAAACATTTGTATTAAATGTGGTAAATTTTATTTAGGAATAAGCGTGCATCTTTAATCAATAAGGTTCATGGATCTATCAGATAGGCAGCTTATTTGTAGGTCGAATTCCTTAAATATTCGCATCACTGGTACTTGCAGCTCATGTCTTTTCTCAAATTAACTGTCGACCACCATTTGTAAAAGGCACCATTTGTAATTTTTCAGAACAGGTCAGACCCCGCACAAATCCATGGATTGCAAGCATCATTGTTGTAAAAAAACCTGCATATTAGCATTTTTTATCATTACAATGTTTGTTTTACACTGATTACTGCGCAATTACGAATAACCACCAGCATACAGTTAATTCTGTCCTAGAAACATAAACACTAATTATTGAGAAAGTCCTATTGTAACTTGATAAATGTAAACTTCTCCAATTTAGAATGAAGTCTTAACGTTTTTAAAGACTGCAGCAAATTACTTTTACTTCCCTTTGTCAAAATTCCAACCCGCTTATTAGACTTTCCCTACAATACACTTTGCACGAAGACGTTTTTATGTCTCAATCATGGTAAAAAAGAACTTCTTTAGAGAGTAGTTTTAAAACTAATTATTAAAAAACAGCTGAAAAGTTTTTCTACAGCCATGTGCAAGAGATGTCATGTTTCAGACCTAATGTGTTTAAAATGGATTTAACATGTGTCTTAAAATATTGTGCAAGAGTTCCACATATTGTAAAAACAAATTAATAAGAACGAAAGGCCACAATTAGCATCGGGCCCAGGGTGCGCAAATTACAAGTGAGTTTAAATTAAACGCATTAAAATACTTTCACTATTGAATAAAAATTCAAACAGCACCAAAGGTTTATTAATTAGAGAGCAACGGTGTCGTTGACACTGCAAGCTCAAAGAGTGAGAACTACCTTGCGAACACAATTTTTAAATTTGATACTTTTTTATTATTAAAAAAATCGCCGTGTTTGTTTCTGCATCCGTTGATAAAAAAACGTGGTTCGTTAAGGCACGTTCAATGAAAACATGTAAAGAAGTTCCAATATCGACTTTATTGTATTAGTACGCCAACAGATATAAATTCATACGCCATGTTTGGTAAAACGGTTGAGAATGTGTGTAGTGAAGGTCATATTATTCATATTATGATTTGGTTTACATCCCGCTAGCGGAATTCGATTTTTTCATGTATAATACACGTATATCCTCGCACACGTAACAATACATTAAAGCTGCACGCTCACAGATTGAACGTTTTGAACTTTTTTTTTTTTACTTTTTTTGTCTTGGAACGAGCCAATTTTTGCGAAAATCCATGGAAACCAGTGATATAAGACTGCTGACAAAAAATATGATCGCAGATTTTTATATTCTAATTAAAATAATGATGCTTTATGCATTTTACTTAAATCGTTAGTAACATTTATTGTCGAACGGAAATATAAAAATCTACGATCTGTTCTTCTGTCAGCCATCTTTTATCATTGGTTTGCAGTTATTAAAGCAAAAATTTGCTCTTTCCAAGACAAAAAAATATAAAACAAGTTGTAAAAACGGTATACTAAAAAGTATCTGTGAGAGTGCAGCTTTAAAGTATCACATGCACGTACAATAATATGAACCAGTGAAACCATATTATTGTAAAATCATTTGAAAAGCGTATTGAGCAGAAAATGTTTTGTTTTTCAAAATATACCGAAAAATAATGAAGAAAACCTAATATATTGCAAAACCTGCCTTGGAAGATGGCAAAATGGGCTATTTCACGTCCGCAGTTTTAGTTGAAAAATAAAATACACAAAATGGCTCAATAAAATGACAAGCTTGTTTGTACATCGATGGCCTTGATCGGTTTGAATTGTGTGAACAGGAGAACAGAATGGTTCAATATGTTGATAAGTCACAGGCTGTACATCCAAAATACCGGTTTTAATCCCACTTCCCCCCACTAACTTGTGTAAAGACAATAAAGAGACTGAAGGTCCCCTCTTGGTACTCGAAGTATTCGTGTGATTTTAAGGAATATTCGAGTCTTAGAGGGTCACAATATGGTTTGATGCATTTTTGTAATGATAAAACACTCATATGATTTGTCTGTAGATAAACACATATTAGCAATAGTTCGGCTACGAAGCTATAAATTGAAAACAACAACACATTTTAAAGGTTAATATTTTTTCAACTGTACACTAATCATATGTGTTTTTTCGTTGTTGGTTTGATCATGATGAAGTCAATACAAATGAATTGAATATAACAATGCATTAAAATTTAAAATTAAAACGAGAATCGCATCAGCCTATATTTATATCGTACCAAAATGGCGTCTATTTTCAGTTTTCGATGAATATTCCGATGAATAAATGAAACATTTAAACATATTAACAGGTTGTCGACGTGATACATACATACATACATACTGTGTTAGCAGGTGACCCGGTACGGGTTCAGGGAACCATACTGTTATACATTGGAAATGGCTTTGTATATCCCATATCGGGTCACCTAATAACCCCGTAACTTAAATTATTGTGCCCCTATAAGATAGTGTTACGCGGTACACAGAAACTCGACATTCGGCAAAAAGAGGATAATTACGATCTCACACTGAAACAAACATTTTTCCTTATTTATTATATACCTAAAAAGGATTATATTGCAGTTTATTGTAGTTGTTTTAGAAACGTGCGCCAAAGTTTACGAAACAAAATATTCCCGACAGAATTGAGAAGCTCGATAGCTTATTTCTATTATTAATGATGCGGCAAGCGAGAGAGAAATGCTACTTCGACCGATGGATGAGTTTCAGTCAGTAAACGAGAAACAAATCAGTTTTTGACGTAACAAAAGTGAAACTGAATACGGGCTAACGGTGGTGACAGCGCGTAAGGGGTTAATTTAGGAACAATGTCGCGGGTTAAACGGTGGTTAGCTAGTCCTGGCCGGGATGTCGTTTGGGACAACCTGGTATTAGGGGCCAAATTCACCATTTTGTTCCGCATGACAAATTCGTATTCCTTTTTGAAAATAAAGCGATTTTCTAGAAAGTTTGTCAAAGATAATGCCATTAAGTGGAGCTAATTACTACGCTTCATAGATCGAACCCCGTTACGTCACGCGTACGATGGACCGTTACAGGACCGAAATAATCATACTCTTAACATTAAGATATTATCAAAACTCTGTTAAGTGCCCTTTAGCTGAAGGAGGTTGACATTGATAAAAGTGATGCAATGCGGGGACTGTATGAATTATTGAGGGTCAGATATCAACATGATTGTTCACAATGGTTGTCGCATTTCTGATACTACCAGTATCATAGTTCGTTTGATCTGAAGAGAGGTCTATTTAAAATTTTGATATATTATATTATAACATTTAAATATGTTGATCTGTATTTAACGTTGCAATTTTTACTCAATTATTCTTACTACTTTATTTTACCTCACAGAAATTGACGTTAGAGGGGGCATAACTTAGGGGCACAACCATTTGACATACGCCCCTCTCTAAGAACCGAAAGTGTATGGCATAAACTATTTGCATGGGGTTTGAGGTTACTCCCTCAAGAAAGTTTTAACAATTTGTAGTCGGAAGTGTTGCATGTTTAGCGTATTTTATTACCCTTTTCTCCCATATTGAAATAAAAAAAGATTAACTTGGACGATTCCGGAGGGGGCGCCCCCCCCCTCCCCACACACACACTATTTCTTATTTTTGCAAAGGTAGTTTTGGAAAATATGTTGTTTTTTTTAGGATTTCTTGGTTTAGTTCATGCAGTTAGGTTTAAAGCGCTTGCATACCGAACAAGTGTTTCCAGTCATGTGACTTGTGCTGGACAAACTGATCCTCCAGACCCTTGGAAGATGAGTAACGCGCAACAACGCGCCAATTGAAACTTTGATAAAAAGAAGACGAGAAAACCTAAAGCCATGCAAAGAGAAAGTATCAAAAAGGATCAATCATGTGTTTTCGGAACGGATAGAAAATCCGAGCCACGGCAGGCATCGTTACCGAATTTCGCGCGTCTTTTTCCAACCGCATCGGAAACATGTGAAATATATTCCTATTTTGTGGACAGTATTTTGAAAGATAAAAGGTACGCGACATCTTAAAATGAGTATTCAAAATATGTAGAATTTAAGCGATATTAAATCGCAAACCATATCGATAATATAACATGATATCCACATGATAATCCACAGCGTACAAGACGACACTGATTTGTAGTGTTTCATGGCCACCAGCACCAGCACCAAGAAAGTTTGACTTGTGTTTGTAATAGTTAGATGGCATGAAGTAATTTCTCAATCATCAAGATTATTACTTAAAGTCACCCAACTGACTTAGAATAAACATTAAAATACAACCTACCTTTAAAGCCAATGAAATTGCAGATAAGCAATCAATAAATACTATACACATTCACTGCGTCAGATTTTTTGTTGCCAGTGCATCCTCCAATGAAGGTTTTATTCTAAGCCAGTTTGATGACCAGAAGCTATATCTTAATGATTAAGAAGGGCTCGATCGCTACGCTCACTCCGCCCATTCTTATTCATTATCAAATCCGAAATTTAAGAGTTTATGTGATACCGAAGACGTAACGATCAAAACATTGATAAAGAGTGTCAATGCTACACATTCATATGAGATAGTTAAGTTAAAATCGAAATATAGTACATGACCAAATCGTATATTGTTTACATATATATATATATATTATAAGATCTATGTACATCAGTAAAACATCACTTAAGATTTTCTAATATCACCAATAGTTACACCGGTAAATACGGTCTTGTAACATGCTAGCATCGTATTAAGTGGCACATAAATTAATAAATAAACAACTGAGCTCAGGCGTATGGCCAACTTGGTGCATTTTGTGTGGGCTAATGGCAATCGAGCATTTTTCAAATATTCTTTTCATTCATCTTACGTAGATCGATTCCGGCGAATGCACCAACAAACAACAAAATAGTTATATACAGAAAATAGGGCGGGCTACAACGGCTTGCGGCTGACGTACGCCTGCTGTATTTTCTGTAGATCGCCAAAAGTGAACTCTTACATATACAGAGACGCCATGACTACAAGCGATTCGAATCTGAGACCATTCGTCTGGGAGGCGGTCACAACAAAGCAGACTTATCGAAATCGAAAAGAAAGAACATAACAAATTGTGACGACTTATATCATACTAAATGGAGAAACATCAAACACGTGGACGCACGCTATGTCCCGAAAATTCGATAAAGAACATTATAAGTAAGAAATCAGAAAATACAGAAAAAGGCTTCAAGAAATATTCATGTTCTTTTTCCGTCTTTGTTTCCCAGTTGTAGGTCAACACTTGAACAAAACAAAGAAAACACAAGCGTGTTTGTGCAGTGCTATGTCACTTAATGACAAAAAGATTCGTGAACGTTAATGCTACAAAAAGTCATAAATTATTTACGAAAAAAAGAACGTCTTCGTTAATTATTTATTTCGATACTAGAATAAAAACCCCACTTAATAAACATGTGTGTTGTTGTTTAATAACAAAACTGTTTTTTATTTGTCCGCAAAAAAACCCTTAAGCACTTTTTTCCTCGTGATATTAGTAGTAGTTATTTGCATTTGAATGGGATTTGAGTTCGAAAAAACCCAACTTGTCACGCATAAATTAATGAAATTGATAAATTACATGGAACAAAACCAAATTCAAACTAATACAACCTCACTTAAATTATAGTGTATGCACGTAATATATATTTTGTTTTACACTTTTATTATATAAGCATGTTAAATGTAGTGTACACTAAAATAAGGATCTGTTTTCCCTTCCAGTATTTTCCGTTCTGTAAAATGGACGGAAATGTTTTATTTCGAGCGCACAGTTTTGTTTTCACGTCCGAATAAAAAGTTTAAGCATGAGATTCAAATTGAATCGTTAAAGCTAACTTTACAATATTAAATAAACTGTAAATATACAAGTATAAAATACGTATGACATAGCGTACACAAAAATTAATTTGTTGTCGCTTAAAAGTTTAATAACAGAGAAGATCGTCTTAACGAAGGAAGCATTACATGCACTCGTGGTATACAAAAGTTGCAGCTATTTTGCATTTATCAATTTAAATAACAAATCAATATCTGTTTATCTATGTTGTTATGGCTTAAATATGATTTAATAGTTAACTTAAGCCACCTTTTATAACAGGAAATGCATGTATTTCGATGGTTCCACCCACGCGTTATGAATACTATGTTTTATTTGCAAGATGTGCAACTTCGATTGTGAGCGAGTTATCGATATCTGATAATTTACGCATGCGTGTTCAAAGCGGAAATACTGCAATGGAGGGAAATTCAAAAGTGTACACATTTGCAACTCCACGTGTTCGGCAAATATACCGTTTTTACAACAGCTTTTAAAAGATTTAAGTGGAATTAAGCATTAAATGCAATATTTTATTTATGAGCGAATCAAATTACAGAAAAATACACAATATTTTTCAGCATCAGTGCTTAAACGAGTATTAAGTGACAGTCGACAGCTCTGGGATAAAGTACCGTTTGGAGATCGTTCTACAGCTGCGCCGTTTCCGCTTTTCCTAGCTTTACCTCGACTTTTATAGACTTTTGTTTGAAGTGTGCACCCTGACCTTTTAAGCAAACCAGAAATAAATTCCCAACTGCAAAAAACCAGTGCAAACACCGCCATCAACGGCTGACACGCGCGGACCGGGGCTTGTAGGAGAAAAGCTCTTTTTTAAGCCGTTAAACTGAAATTAATTTTGCACAAATAGTCAATCCCTTTCATTGGAAATTAGCAATATTAAGCAATGAATAACAAACACTTGAATTGTTTGCAGATTTCTGTTGTTTATGAAGGCTGCCAAGACCACAGGCAACATCTGCGAGACAGGAAACGTCGTCGTCAAGTCGGCAAAATACGACGTGCTCGCTTGGAAAGCCTGACAGCAAAAATGTGTTGCTAATTGCCTGATTACGAGATTTGAAATAGTTTTTAACCACTGTGCAGCTTTGTTGCAGCACAGCTAGACTGATAGTTCCCAAGATGACAAGGCCTTTGCACAAGGCCAAGATTTTAGTGTTCCCTTGGAATACACAGGTGGTGAAACCTACCGCGTGCATGATGGAACCACATAGTTTCTTGGACGATGATATCACAACAGCGAACTACACTAAAATTATCCAAAAACAGCAGGGAAGGCAAGTTTTTGCATCATTTGGGGGACTTATGCATATGACAACATGTTATTTGAGCAGATATCGCAGTGGGCCTCAGGCAGTAGCGTGTCTGTCACACTGACTTGTTAGTCTTTGGATGCAGCCTAAAAACTCGTTTGCACAATTCTTCGCATTAAAACTTAAATCAGAGGTTTGCCATATTGTAACGCTATGATAGTTTATAGACATGAAAGCTGTGAACATATGCATGAAAAGAATATGTTTTAGTTGTGCTACACACGCTA
This sequence comes from Mya arenaria, assembly GCF_026914265.1. Classification (NCBI taxonomy): domain Eukaryota; kingdom Metazoa; phylum Mollusca; class Bivalvia; order Myida; family Myidae; genus Mya; species Mya arenaria. Next base: position 43,871,671 of record NC_069122.1, read on the forward strand.
TTCTCAATTGAAATGCTGTTGGCCATGCAAGGCACTTGGGCCAACGACATTTATTTAAAGATGTTTATAACAAAGAAATGGGAGTTTTGCAACGTGTTTTGATAAGAAAACCGCAAACATTCTATTTTTGTACTTAGAAAACAACGTTTTGTTCTTAAGACAATAGCTTTGTGCACAAAGGTGTTGCGTTTTTTGTTTCAAAGGCCTTACGAAAACACTTGTGCAAAGATAACCAATAGGATCTTATCAGCAAGGAGTCGAACACAAAGAGTTAACGTTCCTGAGCACCTGTCGGCAAAGTTTTGAGAAGATAGGAGTTTAAATAAGCGTTTTACACCCATTTGAAATCGTTGCTTCATAACAATATTTCGGTCAGGATTGACGAAGACTTTGCAAATGAAATAAAAGTTTAATAACAATTAGTATCATCCTTTTTTAATTGACAAAAAAGATTTTACCTTTGAGTATTTTTGTCACTTAGATGAATAACATTTGTATGTATATTTTCAATACCCCTAAAAGGTATTCTATTTCCCTAGATATAAGTAGATACTGAGAGCCTACAGTTTGGTATTATTCTATTTTTTGAATTTGTGCTTTGTGTTTTCCTTAACAAATTTAACGAACGATTAATTCTACATGTGCATATAATCGTGAACATTTTTCCATTTTCTTCTTATATTACATAATGTATTTTCTACTTTCCTCGAGTACAGAGGAAATCATAGGTATTGAAATATCAGTCTTTTTTGTACATCATTGATAAAGGAACAGAAAATGTTATTCCATTGCAGAAGAGTTGGTTTCTACTCTATTTATTTCTAAAATTGAATTTACAATTATATTTTGATGCTTGTGTAGTCCGTTTTTGACGTTCAGTATCTCTCGTTTAATGTCAGCTAACACAAATCTTTGCTTCTCTTAACAGTGTCTTTGTTGAATGTCGGCGACTGGGCTGTCCCTGTAGTTTTCATCGTATTATTGGTTTTCTGCATGAACCATTCAGACAAGGAATTATTTTACAGACATGCATTAAGACACCATATTTATAAACTTACACCAACAGCAATAACTTAATACACTACAGAAAAGGTCATTACATTGTAAACGAGATGTTTTCCACATCTTTCATCCCAAACATTTGGTAACATTTATATTTGGATGCATGTAGTATGTTTCTGTAGTGTGTTGATGTTATGTATATCTGTGTAATATATTTCATTCCGTAGACTTGTTTCTCTATACAGGGTATGTATGAAAGTTTGGGTACTGGGCTTTTCCCTGTAGCTTCCATTGTGTAGTAGTGGTATTCATTTACAAGATGCGTCGTTCGTTTCGGAGAGTTTTGTGCTGCGGTTTGCAACTTACGAGCTTCACACAGCGATTACTTACCTTTGTTGTATTTATGTATTTACTGCATTCACGCATGCTATGATGATGTGTTGATGGTAAAATTCATGTGACGTCATTCATTTCTTTTACAATTTGAAATGACTTTGAAAACAAAGTTTTATTCTCGAACTTCAAATGAACTTTTGCATAAATGCACGTTAAAAAAAACCTTTTAAACATTGGAAAACCTATATAGCTGAAATCCAGCTATTTTCGTACTTGGTGATCAATGCGCAGGATATTGCTGACTAATGTTAATCACATTCTAACCATACCAGAAGCACTACAATATTAGCATTGTCTGGTGTCTCAGCTCGGATTATTATTATGCCAAACCACATAGTTACTCCCAACATAACTATCATAGTAGTGCACTTCATCATAACATTATGTTTGTTCCAATATGAATTTTTAGCACTTGATCTGTGTAAATTACCATGGTTTGGTTTCATAAAATAACTTAAGTCGCAAAATGAATTAAGCAAAGACTGTTCGTACAACTGGTTGGATTGCTATTAACCAGTTTGACTGTTGGTAGCATTAACAATAGTGAGTGCATTCCCGAGCAGAACATGTCTCTAATATAGGAATCACAAAATTCTAGAGAGGTTTATTTCTTAACAACTTTTGACTCATTATAATACAGAATTAGAATCATTTCAATGTAAGCATCTATTTCTCAAGTTGTTTAAGCCCTGTATTATAAACCAGTGTCTTAAGTTGAACTAAGAGTATTGAAACCTTCACTGTATTACAAAACACTATATTTCTCAAGTATTGGGATACATACATTTCTTAATCGTATCGTTTTGGAGCAGTGTATTTCTCAATCAATCGTATCAGTGGAACAGTGTATTTCTCATGTATTGGAACACCTGCGTTTCTCAATCAAACGTATCAGTGGAACAGTGTATTCCTCATGTATTGGGATACCTGCGTTTTTCAATCAATCGTATCAGTGGAACAGTATATTTCGCAAGTATAAGGATACCTGCTTTTCTCAATCAATCGTATCAGTGGAACAGTGTATTCCTCAAGTATTGGGATACCAGCGTTTCTTAATCAATCGTATCAGTGGAACAGTGTATTCCTCAAGTATTGGGATACCTGCGTTTCTCAATCAATCGTATCAGTGGAACAGTGTATTCCTCATGTATTGGGATACCTGCTTTTTTGATTAAATCGTATCGGTGGAACAGTGTATTCCTCAAGTATTGGGATACCTGCGTTTCTCAATCAATCGTATCAGTGGAACAGTGTATTCCTCATGTATTGGGATACCTGTGTTTTCAATCAATCGTATCAGTGACAGTGTATTCCTCAAGAACTGGGATACCTGCGTTTCTCAATCAATCGTATCAGGGGAACAGTGTATTTTTCAAGTATTGGGATACCTGCGTTACTCAATCAATCGTTTCAGTGGAACAGTGCAAATCTCAAGTACTGGGATACCTGCGTTTCTTAATCAATCGTATCAGTGGAACAGAGTATTCCTCAAGTATTGGGATACCTGCGTTTTTCAATCAATCGTATCAGTGGAACAGTGTATTCCTCAAGGATTGGGATACCTGCGTTTCTCAATCAATCGTATCAGTGGAACAGTGCATTCCTCATGTATTGGGATACCTGCGTTTCTCAGTCAATCGTATCAGTGGAACAGTGCATTCCTCAAGTATTGGGATACCTGCGTTTCTCAATCAATCGTATCAGTGGAACAGTGCATTCCTCAAGTATTGGGATACCTGCGTTTCTCAATCAATCGTATCAGTGGAACAGTGCATTCCTCAAGTACTGGGATACCTGTTTTTCTCAATCAATCCCTCAAGTATTTGGATACCTGCGTTTTTCAATCAACTGTATCAGTGGAACAGTGTATTCCTCAAGTATTGGGATACCTGCGTTTTTCAATCAATCGTATCACTGGAACAGTGTATTCCTCAAGTATTGGGATACCTGCGTTTCTCAATCAATCGTATCAGTGGAACAGTGTATTCCTCAAGTATTGGGATACCTGCAGTTCTCGATCAATCGTTTCAGTGGAACAGTGTATTCCTCAAGTATTGGGATACCTGCGTTTCTCAATCAATCGTATCAGTGGAACAGTGTATTCCTCAAGTATTGGGATACCTGCGTTTCTCAATCAATCGTATCGGTGGAACAGTGTATCCCTCAAGTATTGGGATACCTGTTTTTCTCAATCAATCGTATCAGTGGAACAGTGTATCCCTCAAGTATTGGGATACCTGCATTTCTCAATCAATCGTATCAGTGCGTTCTGAAGCAGTTTTATTCTCTAGCGTGGCCATACCTGCATTTCTAAATTAATCGAATCAGTGAGGCAGTGTATATCTCGAGCATTTGAATAACTTAATTCTGGTTCAGCGCATTGGTTACAATAGCGCACAGTATCCCTATAATTATGGTTATCGTTATAATGCCTGCATCTGGATCAGTACAGTTCTTATACTTACTGTAGTCTTGAGCAATATGTTTATCTAGGATAAGACTGCAAACATTCTAGCAGTCAAATTAATGCACATTATGTAAGTGCATTAATCTAGTATTAGAATTAGAGTGGTCCTGCGCAGAACATTTTTCTAGATTAACAGAGTTCCGTTGCAACAATTTTATTACTATTGCTGAGTCCAAGTGCAGAAAATCTATCAAGAATTACAGTTTTTCGGTGCAGCGCATATCCCTAAAACAACAGCGTTCCGCTGCAGCGCATATCCCTTAAACAACAGCGTTCCAGTGCAGCGCATATTCCTAAAATAACAGAGTTCCGGTGCAACGCATTTCTCTAGAATTACAACGTTCTGGTGCAACGCATTTCACTAGAATAACAGAGTTCCGTTGCAACTCATATTCCTAAGATAACAGAGTTCCGGTGCAACTCATTTCACTAGAATAACAGAGTTCCGGTGCAACGCATTTCTCTAGAATAACAGAGTTCCGGTGCAACGCATTTCTCTAGAATAACAGAGTTCCGGTGCAACGCATTTCTCTAGAATAACAGAGTTCCGGTGTAACGCATTTCTCTAGAATAACAGGGTGCAACGCATTTCTCTAGAATAACAGAGTTCCGGTGCAACGCATTTCTCTAGAATAACAGAGTTCCGGTGCAACGCATTTCTCTAGAATAACAGGGTGCAACGCATTTCTTTAGAATAACAGAGTTCCGGTGCAACGCATTTCTCTAGAATAACAGGGTGCAACGCATTTCTTTAGAATAACAGAGTTCCGGTGCAACGCATTTCCCTAGAATTACAGAGTTCCGGTGCAACGCATTTCTTTAGAATAACAGAGTTCCGGTGCAACGCATTTCTCTAGAATAACAGAGTTCCGGTGCAACGCATTTCTCTAGAATAACAGAGTTCCGGTGCAACGCATTTCTCTAGAATAACAGGATGCAACGCATTTCTTTAGAATAACTGAGTTCCGGTGCAACGCATTCCTCTAGAATAACAGAGTTCCGGTGCAACGCATTTCTCTAGAATAACAGAGTTCCGGTGCAACGCATTTCTCTAGAATAACAGAGTTCCGGTGCAACGCATTTCTCTAGAATAACAGAGTTCCGGTGCAACGCATTTCTCTAGAATAACAGAGTTCCGGTGCAACGCATTTCTCTAGAATAACAGAGTTCCGGTGCAACTCATTTCTCTAGAATAACAGAGTTCCGGTGCAACGCATTTCTCTAGAATAACAGTGTTCCGGTGCAACTCATTTCTCTAGAATAACAGAGTTCCGGTGCAACGCATTTCTCTAGAATAACAGAGTTCCGGTGCAACTCATTTCTCTAGAATAACAGAGTTCCGGTGCAACGCATTTCTCTAGAATAACAGAGTTCAGGTGCAACGCATTTCTCTAGAATGACAGGTTTTCTCTAGAATAACATAGTTCCGGTGCAACGCATTTCTTTAGAATAACATAGTTCCGGTGCAACGCATTTCTCTAGAATAACAGAGTTCCGGTGCAACGCATTTCTCTAGAATAACAGAGTTCCGGTGCAACGCATTTCTTTAGAATAACAGAGTTCCGGTGCAACGCATTTCCCTAGAATAACAGAGTTCCGTTGCAGCGCATTTCATTTGAATAACAGAGTTCCGTTGCAGCACATTTTTCTAGAATAAAAGAGTTCCGTTGCAGCGTTTTTCAATGAAATTACAGCGTCCCGGTGCAGTATATTTTTTATAGAATAACGATGTTCCGGTGCAGCACATTTCTCTAGAATTACAGCGCCCCGGTGCAGCGCTTCTAAGAATTACTGCTCCATATACTACGAGGGTATTTAAAAGGTTTTGTTACACATGATATTACATGTTGAATTAACAATGTTATTCTAAACACATTTAGAAACATTTAAGTCAAGCCTTTATCTACAAAACCTGAACACTTCGTAGAAATTGATAGTGTATTTTTTATATTTAAAGGAGTTCTTCTCATATACTCTTACCAAAATTTGGACTGTGAAAAGAAGTGAGAATGTTGGTGATTAAACAAAACGAATTCCATTATCAATTCAATCGAAACAAGTATATGAAGTGTTGAATCGTACTTTATTTATGACGAAAACATTAAATAAATACAGATACTCAATTGTGGTGTATTTAGCATAAGAGATTGTCACCGTAACGGATGGTGAAATAGGTTCTTGCTGTGAAGAAGATGGTAGATGGTAGAAGGAGATTAGCGATAAATGGACTTAGGTATCGTTTACTACTATTATTAGGTTAGAATTTCAGAGATGAGTGAATTTGTTATTGACGATGAAATAGGATACATAACAAAACGATTTGTATTAAAATATTATTGAACGTCTATGAGAATTTTCAAATTATAATTATAATTTGATTTCTGTGACACTCTGAATATCGAAAGATGCCATACCATCCAATGTACGGGGGAACCAGACATAGAGAAGGAATCTGACTTCTGAGGTTATGATATACAAGTTGAACACGAAATATCCAGCATGCGATTACTTCCAATATATCGTACAAAGGTATGAAATCCTATCCGAAGAGTTGTACTTGCAAAGAACTTCCAACATCTGCTGAAATAATACACATACAAAGAATCCAATGATAGTTGTCAGAACTTACAGTAATGGTTGCCAGAACTTCTAACGTCTAATGGAATATACAACAATGTATCCAATAATAGTTGCCAGACCTCCTAACGTCTGATGGTCTATTCACACAGAAACATATTAATAGTGGACAGGTCTTCCAACGTCTGATGAAATATACAGACAATAAATACATTAATAGTTGCCAGACCTAGCCTCCAACGTCTGATGAAATATACAGACAAGAAATACATTAATAGTTGCCAGACCTTCAAACGTCTGATGAAATATACAAACAATGGATCCAGTAATAGAAACATACAAACAATGGATCCAGTAAAATTTGTCAGAACTTATAATGTCTAATGAAATATACAAACAATGGATCCAGTAAAACAAATATACAAACAATGGATACAGTAAAACAAATATACAAACAATGGATAGAGTAATAGTTATCAGAACTTCTGACATCTGATGAAATATACAAACAATTGATCCAGTAATACAAATATACAAACAATGGATCCAGTAAAATTTGTCAGAACTTATAATGTCTAATGAAATATACAAACAATGGATCCAGTAAAATTTGTCAGAACTTATAATGTCTAATGAAATATACAAACAATGGATCCAGTAAAACAAATATACAAACAATGGATACAGTAATACAAATATACAAACAATGGATAGAGTAATAGTTATCAGAACTTCTGACATCTGATGAAATATACAAACAATGGATCCAGTAAAACAAATATACAAACAATGGATACAGTAATACAAATATACAAACAATGGATAGAGTAATAGTTATCAGAACTTCTGACATCTGATGAAATATACAAACAATGGATACAGTTATACAAATATACAAACAATGGATACAGTAATACAAATATACAAACAATGGATAGAGTAATAGTTATCAGAACTTCTGACATCTGATGAAATATACAAACACTGGATGCAGTTATACAAATATACAAACAATGGATACAGTAATATAAATATACAAACAATGGATACAGTTATACAAATATACAAACAATGGATACAGTAATACAAATATACAAACAATGGATACAGTTATACAAATATACAAACAATGGATACAGTTATACAAATATACAAACAATGGATACAGTAACACAAATATACAAACAATGGATCCAATAAAAGTTGTCAGAACTTATAATGTCTAATGAAATATACAAACAATGGATACAGTAATACAAATATACAAACAATGGATACAGTAAAACAAATATACAAACAATTGATCCAGTTATAGTAACCATAACTTCTAACGTTTGATGAAATATACAAACAATGGAACCAGTAATATCTGCCAGAACTTATGTCTGATTATCTATACAGACAAGAATTCAATAAAAGATTCATTGTACCATATTTTCTTACTAATCGACTCTGTCTTTACAATCAAACTAGAGCAAATCAATATAAACTAGTTAATGACCTCCTTTATCCCAGGTTTTCCTGAAAAGCATCTGATGCTACTTCAGGGAAATTTAAGCAAGACTGAAGTAGACTCAGCCCGGCCATCTTTTAATTTCGATCATATAAACATGATGCTTTACAGACAGTATATATTATACAAAATGTCGTTAAGTCATTCTTTAAACATGCGATAAACGCCGTCTGAGTGCCATTCAGATAAAGATCGTCTATCTGCGTGCGATGTCGTATACAAATACATGTGCGTGTTAATAATATCATAATGTGAAAATGGAGCATTCCCTATAACCTGTCCAATTAAAAGGAGTAGTGAATTGCATCTCCGTTGTATGGTTGGGTGCATTTTGATATAAATTAAGACATTTGTCATACATAAAAGGCGGGTAATTGCATTGTAATTGATATCAAATGAAATAAAATTAATTCAAACTTTTATAAGGTTTTAATTAATTCAGAAGCCCATGATCCGTGTACGTCAACTTGTGGGGTATATAAAGAGATGTTACACGACTAAAAGAACAATATGGGTAGTTTATGGCCTATGGCAGCATGTGCTGGTCTCAAGGAGAGGGCCCAGCACGCGTCATGTGTCCTGCTCCTGCATGTGGTGGCAGTTTAATGTACCAACCGACTTTTAATGCTGCACACAGTCTTAACAAAAACACCTTTTTTTATTTCTGATGCATGATTTCCCCGGGTATTAAGTCAGTTTAAAGTCAGGACAGTGACACCGCATCCTCTCCGTTTTACGATACTTATAACGCGGGAGTTGGGTCGTGGCGCGTAAAGATTCGTTCACAGTAGTTTGATTGGAATGAACTCTTGCTTATGGTGTCATATGACCTGTAAACATTTAGTGATATATAACCCCAAATATTTATTTTTTTCTTTTAGATTTATCAAAAGGGTCACTCGTATCAACGATCTAGAATAAAATAACTATTAACTACTGCGGGTTAACAATGTCAGGAAACTCAAAATGCTTAAATATCAGATATTTAAGCATTTAGAGTTTCTCTGACATTGTTAAATTGCAGTAATTCATACCGAAATTAGTACTATTTTTTAACATTTATGATTAGTACTTAAAATTAGTACTTGAACTATTAAACATATAAAATCTTAACGTATATGGCTATCATTATTTCGTTTTGATCTGGGAGGTTGTATTCGACTCGAGTGAATGATTACAAATTAGATTCTCATGAGGTGCCAGCAAAAATCCACGAGATTCGAATACAACCTCCCGGATCAAAACGCAGCACTCATAACCCTTTTATTATATACATTACTGGTAAAATCGCTAAAAAGATCCGTTATTACATATACAATTTCATCGAAATGACATTCTATTAGTTTTATGAAAAAGTGAAAAAAGAGGTATTGCACTTTCCTGACTAATTGGGTTACTGGCAAATGTCTTTTGCGATATTTATTGCTTGCATATTTATGGCGTATATATAATAAATAGCGGATATTTAAGGAGTAGTCATTGAATATTGAATCTATGTAATAGATATATGACTTGAAGTAATATCTTAACGATTAAGAACGGGTGGCATGAGCGTAGCTGACTTAGAATACAACCTTATTTGGCTGACAGATAGTAAACGCATACCTAGAAAGTGTGCATCGGATGAATGGTAGTAGGCGGACATTTAAACACGCGCGTAAGTTAAAATTCTTTATAACTAAGCCTAGTACGTAATAATTGACTATCTGCAATTTCATTGGCTGAAAATGTATGTTGTATTCTAATGAATAGTTATTGCTTAAATGTCACAAGCAGAGAAACACACCTCTCGTGCTATCCGCAGTGCTAACATGCTCAAAGTAGCTGAAACCAGGAGACAGTGCATTAGAGAAAACACAATGGAAGCTACCGGGACAAACCCAGTAGATTAAAAATCCACCAAGATTCTGTGAAAGGCAGATGGATTAAGATAAAAGCAAACATAACTATGCGAGATACAATCAACATGACAAGACAACAAACACAATAATCAAATAGTAAATTACTAGTCTACAGTCGAACACCGATGGCTCGAACTTCCAGGGACCGGTGTATATACGTCGAGCCTCGGAAGATTCAAGCCAAGCGGGAATTCTTACCTAAAGTATAAAGAAATCGGTCCTTTACATCCAATTCGAGCCAAGTGAGTTTGAGTCAACTATACATAGCATATAAACAAATTATCTTCTTTGCTTTTGCAATTGTAAACATTTAAGTGGGTTTATTTATGTTGGGTTTAATGTGAATTCAGCACATTCAAGAAAATAACTTTTTGCCGACAGTTTTTATTATCAGCTGGGTGGGTAAAATAGTAAAGAGGCTACATTCATAATTACGTATATAAAATTCACATGGCTGTTTACACACACACATACATGTATTTCCACATTTCAAACATAGGCTTAAATAAAGCGTGTTGTCATGTTTAAGAATAAGAATTGTCTTCCAACGGTTTTAACGAATCTAGAATTGTTCTTAGTCTTAGGTTTCATTAGGGGCCAGTTTTCGATGTAGGTCTTATCCTTAGTGACGTGCCTCAATGATTCCAATCAGCTGATTGGCCAATACAAAACACTCACCCTTAAATTTAAGTTAAATCTAAGTTGGTAATTGAATACAAACACGAATGACATACTCTTGGTGCACGAAGGACATACTCTTGGTGCACGAAGGACATACTCTTGGTGCACGAAGGATATACTCTTGGTGCACGAAGGACATACTCTTGGTGCACGAAGGATATACTCTTGGTGCACGAAGGACATACTCTTGGTGCACGAAGGATATACTCTTGGTGCACGAAGGACATACTCTTGGTGCACGAAGGACATACTCTTGGTGCTATTGTTCTAACACATGCGATATGTTTATGTTCATTGATTTGTCCCTGAAAGTTCAAGATTTTTTAAATTAAATTCCAATGCCATCCAAAAAGATTTATTCGAATCAATTAATTAATGAAACAGAGGACGTAAGATGAAGTGTAAGATGATTATGTTACATATCATAAGTGTCCAAGTTTCCAGGTTTATTTAACATCACTCATGTCATAAGTACATGACAAAAAGAGCATGAGTACATATACAATACAACATAATGAGGCATAACAAAATATATTGGACATAATAATACAGATTTTCTAAATATGAATATTTTTTATGTTATTGAAACTTTAATTTCAAACATATATAACTATATGTGGAGAAGAACATAGTGTTACATTTTTATACTAAATTTATTAACAATACACTTGAGGAATTGACATAATTTATGAATTTTATATCATCATTGGGATTGATATTCATAATTTATTAGTGTCCGATCAGATGACTTGATTTTCAGTAAATATAAGTGTTTATGACATGTTGAATACCCAATCAAATGGAACGTTCGTTAAACTGTGCCTACATTTTGATCGTATTTATTCTGCTGTCGTCATTCAGAAAACTAAACATAAACTTTGCTAAAATCTGCGCGGCGGCCCCATATTTTTTTTATTGTCAGATCGAGTTTCGTCCTGGTTATCAACAAGGTAACAAACAACCCATAAACCTTGCATCGTTCAAGGTATCCTTATAATCTGCGGAGATTAAAACGGGATACCGGTAACTGACAATGTTAAAAAATATGATAATTTTAGAGGACACAATTTATTAGACGTGTTTAACGACTGATCGAATTGCACAGCGCTGCTAAATATCTGCCCTTGTAATCTTTAATGGTTCTCGGTAGCATTTCATTGCCAGTAATTCGGAATATGAAATGACATATCATATCCGTCAATCAGGATAATTTACGAGATATTATGCACGTGCAAACATTCTTCCGTCACGTGACGAAGACATTTATTGCTGTCAAAACGACACCGGCTTCGCTCTTTGCAATGAAACGACCATGGTCAGCCGGCGATCTTTATCAGACCTTTGTATCTCTTTTACGCTGTTTTTTGAGTACGCTAAGGTTAAAGACACACTCTTACTCCCAAATAAGATTTACCACATTAAATGCATTTGTTTAAATATACCAAAGGGATGAGTACATTTTGAAAACAATGGTTCTTATTGAAGGATACCGAGTTTAATTTGAAAGAAAGGTGCAGAAAACACGGTAATTCTACCCTATGAGACAATAGTAGATCAAAGTAAATCTATTAGCGCTAATAGATTCCCGAGATACTGCAAGTCAGCCCACCTCCCCTTCCACCCTCCCCCGCGATACTGCAAGTCAGTTCACCTCCCCTTCCACCCTCTCCCGAGATACTGCAAGTCAACCCACCTCCCCTTCCACCCTCTCCCGAGATACTGCAAGTCAGCCCGGCCCCTTCCATCCTCTCCCGAGATACTGCAAGTCAGTTCACCTCCCCTTTCACCCTCTCCCGAGATACTGCAAGTCAGCCCACCCCCTTCCACCCTCTCCCGAGATACTGCAAGTCAGCCCGGCTCCTTCCACACACCCCGCGATACTACAAGTCAGTTCGCCTCCCCTTCCACCCTCTCCCGAGATACTGCAAGTCAGCCCACCTCCTCGTCCACCCTCTCCCGAGATACTGCAAGTCAGCCCGGCCCCTTCCACCCTCTCCGGAGATACTGCAAATTAGCCCAGCCCCTTCCATCCTCTCCCGAGATACTGCAAGTCAGCTCACCTCCCCTTCCATCCTCTCCCGAGATACTGCAAGTCAGCTCACCTCCCCTTCCATCCTCTCCCGAGATACTGCAAGTCAGCTCACCTCCCCTTCCATCCTCTCCCGAGATACTGCAAGCCGGATTACACTTATAGACCAAACTGGACTTTTAATGCCATAACAGACCAATTAGTCAGACATAAATGACAGAACACGTGAAAGTGACACGTTTCATCTGGCATCATATTTTTAGAATATATACATAAATGTTCTCTGGGGAAAGTCACTTTCAGTCACAGAAAAATCGTAAATTTAGGTATGCTAGAAAAAATATCAATCATATGTGTCCGGTTCGGATAGAAATATCCGACCCTCGGGCTCGCTGCGTAACCGGTAACTTGGCAAGCCTCGTTACCTTGAAACACAGCTGGTGCCCGCGGGTGGGATTTTTCTATCCGGACCAGAGGGGACTGACAATAACTTCGGCACATATTGTGCTGGTAATTATAAATCTCATTAAACTAACCTTATAAAAATTGACGCCATGATATCATTGTGTTTATGAAATACTGTTTTACAGATGTTAATTATTTCATCATCCCTAGATGCTTTCACCTGATGAAGACTATCAATTTAGTCGAAACGCACCGTGGAAGTGGGAATTAGTTTTTTTCTTTTCGGATAATTTTTATTTCTATGAAAGATGCATTTTTGCTGAACACCTTGTTCAGTGTTACTTCATTTCAGCATGTACACATAGCTTTTTATTCCTTTTGCATCTTTCAAATCTATATTTCGTCCTCAAAAATGCCGCGTTCTCATGCAAGAACAAGTTGACTCGAATTTTTGAATTGAGCTATTGCCGTATCATAAAAATCCAATTAATAGAAATGTGAAGTTGGGTGAAAACGTTCGTAATAAAATTTCAATTGCGTAATAGTCTCATTTGCTAATAGGCAATATTTTCACATAAAATTGGCCATTTCTTCAAAGTGAAAGAGAAGTGTTAAAATATGGGCGAGATTGCATAACAAGATATTGTTGAATGAGACATTCTGGTGGACATAAATTATAATCCAAGTCTTGTTAACGTCTGCAGATGAAAATACGCAACAAATTATTATTTCTCTTTCCAAATATGCAAATACGTCTTTGTAATATTTTTCTAATAACCACCACCAGCGCATCGATTCAGGAATAGTGTTTGGTGAAATGTTCAATTAGATGCTTATCTCGCAAGAACCAGAGATACGGAAAGCGAACTTCTACGCAGATGACTATAAAACATCTATAAATTACCAATAAATGACGACAAATGATCCAAAACCAAAATGGCGGAAATTCGTATCGGCGGATCGATTGTATTTGCTGACTCTCGAGTTCAGCGCACGCGCACGCGACATTAAATAACAACAAATACTCTCTTAGGAATTGATATGAGCTCTTCTCACCTGCTCAAAGTTCTCTGGCACACTTTGAACTACTTCAAATAGAAGTAAATCTTAACCCTAGCAGTCCTGATTAGATAACTAAAGATAACTCAAGTAGTAATGCTCATAATGATATTAATATTTACAAAGCAGGCACACGGCAGTTGATAACTTTGACAACTTCATTAATTTTAAGTCTGGGATAACAGAAATAAATAAAAAAAGGTTTTTACCAAATATTATGTTTTTCAAAAATTTACCAAACATAACGAGTTCATTAAGAAATGCATTACAAAATAAACAAACAACCTTCAATGTAAACTATTCTATATATTAGTTATGAAATATTTTGAATAAAGATGCTTATTCTTTGTTTTGTTAAATGAATAAATAAATGTTCCGGCCCCAATTTCCCGAAACTTCTTCAGCCTGACAGGCTTTAGTTCCTTGTTTTTTTTTAAGACAAATTCATTGTTTTTACTTGATTTTGCATAGCAAAAAGTAGTTTATCAGGATTATCTTTAACATATCTTTCTTAATATAGTTTCAAACCTCTTTAAAATGAGAGAATTAAAGAAATTATACCAAAACAAATATACTGAGCTTAGCTTAATCCTGTTATAAGGGACTTCAGATGTTTGAGAAATTGGAGCCTAGTTTTGGTCAGCTATTGTACAATAGAATGTAATACAAAAGATGAAAGCGTGAGGAGAAATTATAATTACTTCTGCAGTTTTTTAACAAAGTACACAAAATCAGTGATCTGATCAAATGGCGTGATTTTACTATCTGACCATTATGGTGATGGTCATTTATTGCCCAATAAAAAACCTGATACTTCAATCGTTATAAAACACAAGCCACTTGATTTAACTTCAGGTGGCCTGAAATATCATCCAGTATCAATTACCCCTCCCTTCCAATTATTAAATATTGAATCTTCCTAGCAACTGCTTCCTTCCCAGCCACTGTAAATACTGTTCCCCCCTTCACATCGATGATGAATAGCACTGTCCCGTAAATCTGCCCTCGTGTGGACTCTTTGGACTCTTTAAAGGAAAATCTGTCTTATAAAGAGATGCCGAGTAAATTTAATTAAGACAACATTGTAAACATTACCTGATATTGATACCGTATTATCAGGGTCTTGTTAGTTTGAAAACAGCGACTTCTGAGATAGACATTCCAAGATGGACGAGCTTGGATAAAAACGTTTTATGATGTTAGCTCCTTAAATCAAATCACTGTGATTTTAATTGCAATGAATGGTGTCTTTTCTCTAAGGTTCCCAGGGACTATAGATCGCAGTATAGTTGACTGAAATGTAAAACAGCTATGTCTGCGATTTTTATATATAAAGATACACTTTCGTTGTTTTATAAAGTTTCAAGGATTTCCTTTCCAGGATGCCTTTGCTATTTTAAGAGACTAAAACTACACAACTTTAGTCTAAAATTCATATTTATAAATGTATTTATTTAGCCCCTTTTTATTCGAACAGGAATCGCGGCCAGTTGAAAAGACCTTTCACGATGTCATTAGACGATTTAGAAAACTTAAATACCCCACTCCGACAACAAAATCACTTTCGACCAACGTCGGTGTGAACAAATTACCTTTGGCCCCTATTATACTACTGTCTAAACACTAGTCCTTTAATGTCCCTAAAAGTCACTTTAGTAGTCAAAAGGGGCTTCTTTATTGATTTGGAGGGCTGCTTATTGACACTTGTCTTTTTTCGCGCGTGGCGGGGCTCTCAGTGATATAATTTACAGCATTTATATTGTCAAGTCAACGGTCGATCATAATTACGCCCCGAATGTCATTTGATAGCTTTGAATGTTTCATCCCTTTTTTGACAGGGTTAAAACGTTTCTGCTTCACAGAAGGCAGACGACTGTATGCGCGTGCTTATTTTTCACGTCTGTACGGACATTAATCTTATCTCTTGTTTCAACTGCTAATAACGATTGTTAAAATCTTCTGGTAGCAAATCACATGAATTTAAAGTTTCAATATCTGATCCCATAAAACATGATATGAAGTCCCTTAAAGCAGCACAATATAGCTTGATGTTTTTTATTTTAATGCATTATCATGTTCTACTCATTTGCATTTAATGATCCAAACAAAAGAGCATATGATTTGTGTACAGATTAAAATGATATTAGCGGATTTTTTGCGCGTTCTTAAAGATGCACTTTTACTCCCAAATAAGATTTACCACAATTAATATAATTATTAAAATGTATCAGAAAGGATGAATAAATGTCGTAAACAATGGTCCTTATGAAGGATTCCGAGTTTATTTGAAAGAAATGTGCAGAAAACACGGTAATTCTACCTTATGAGACTATAGTACATCACTGGTACAGTAAATCTTTTAGCATTCACCAATCGTTTAATATTTTTATGTTTTAAGCTATTAAATACACTGTTACAATATTGTTACCAGTAGTTAATATTTTTCATAAATGCATTATTTAGTAAGATCTATCACTCAAATTTTATGGTTTTTTTACATGTGTGTGTGTGTGTGTGTGTGTGTGTGTGTGTGCGTGTGCGTGTGCGTGTGTGTTGATTTCGAATAACAGTGTCACTTTAACTTTGGAATTTGTGGCCACGTAGCTATTAATTAAAACCCCATTGATGAGGTTATTTTTTATCTGTATACTGTACACCTTTCATATTGTTTTGACGAATAAGGTTAACTGAATCATCAAGCATAATTTTATATTTTGTATCAACCTACATTGTGCACCTTTATAGAACGATTAATGGCACCTAACACACAGCCGAGAAGAGAAATGAAAATAGGTGGGGCTGGGCCCATGTTTACGAACAGTCTCAAGTCTGTGTTCAGATTGGAGACTCAAACCTACAAATAATGACATCATACCAGACGTTGATGGTGGGGTTTGCTGAATTATTACTATTCAGATGTTTTACTTTTTATATATGTTTTGTCATTTAATTTTTTTTTATAATAAGTCCGGATTTTGTGCATCCATAGTGCAAGTTCAGGGCCCCGATGCGTGTGTGCGTGTATGTGTGTGTTGTTCCTTTAATTTACGACGCCAAAGTGAATGTCTTTCATCGGCATCGGGCACAGTAAGACTAAAGAGTATCAGTTCTTGTAGGTGTTACGCTGTTTAGAGCTGCTCTAGTACTTTAACATAGTCCGGTGTATAGCACTGTCACACGGGACTGTCTAATCCCTTTAAATTTCTTCTCAGGAGACGGTTACAGTTGAAATATTGACCATCCTTCTATGTTTTATTACCATCATTTGAATGTTGAAAGGGTAGTATCAACATTCATTATGCAAATTATATTCGGGTAGTAATATGACCCTTGACGCGTGTACGGTGAGATTAAAGAAGGACGGATAGCGGTTGTGATATTCTATCATAACATTAAGGAACCTGAAGTGATGGTTCAATCGTAAATTGGACAATATGTATGGCCAGGACTTTCATCTTTGGGCGATTAGATTTAAACTTTACACGTGAATTACGAGTGTTTTACGAGCATTCATAATTTATCATTTTATTGTTCTGTGGGCCTAAGTCCTGAAGAATTTTCCGCCAAATTGTTACGGACACTATCCTGCTGAACCGATAGAGTTTTTACGGAATTTGGTAGGACTTTGACAGTCGCATCATAGTCGATGCATGGTGTTTACTTCAGGATCTTCGAATATAGTCACGGGCACATACTATGATTTAAATGTCCGTGACATAATCCAGTAATTCTTGAGAATAGAAAATCGTTGCACCCGGTGCAATACCGGCATTGACACTTTTACATCGCCCATAACTGCCACATGTATGTTTACATAAACTTATATGCTTTCCGATGATTTGTAAAGATTTATCAGTGAAATGAAAATGATATTTCACTGTTTGAAACAGCAAATTATCAATATGGTATTTTCTATTGTTTTGAAATTTAGCCCGCTCTCACGCCCAAAATCGAACGACGGGACCACAGGGCCGGGTCTCAATTTTAACTACTTCATCGCCGAAAAGACAAACCGTACGCATACAAATTGGCCTGCTTTTCCTAAGACATACAATAAATTTATTTATTTAATACATTTCATATAATTTTTAGGTATATAATAAAAAAGAAAAAAAATGATTGTTTCAGTGCAAGATAGCAATGATTGTCAGCAAGCAAACATCAAACAAATTAACTATTGGCTACGCCAAACGTGAATATATATGTATATATATATCTTTTGGTGCTCACTCTGTTAAATATTTTGCACTAAATCAAACTATTATACTCTATGTTATTTTTACTTTCACAGTACGTGGCCACTATATCCGAACTTATCAAAACTATCATGCACAAGTTTGAAATCTGAATATGCTCATTTCACCTATACGAACCTGACGGAGGTTACAGGGAAGCTAACTGGACTTGGAGATGGTGAAGCTCATTAGCAACAAAACAACGAATGAATAGCGTCGACCACCGCTAAATACACGTGTATAACCAACATTCTGCGAAAGTGATAATGATAGAACGGGAAGCAGAAGATGTCCTTTTTGTTGTTTTGTTACGGTCAACCAAAATAAAAGAAACATTTAAAAAAAACATGACTCGTCGGTCGTATATAACACTATGATGACTTTTTTAATTTTTTTTAATAAGATTCAACTATTTAGCAAGTAGTTGAATTTGAAAAGTTGATTTAATCAGATGGATACAATGCCAGTCTACTGACATGCCAATACATAGTTATTTGCCGATATTAATTAAGATAAAACTCCTTGCCAATTGAGGACTCTTTTTGCAGAAATTTTGAATTTCTATTTCTATTCAGGATCACATGATATAAAGTTAACTATTTGCTGCTGGATTTCTCCCTGTTAACAACGTAATTACCATCGTTGTAAACTTTTGAAGGTGATCTATTCTCTGTGATGCTTTTATTTTTAATAAAAAAGAGCCGCTAAAATAATTGTCTTCATTCGTGTTCGAAAAACTGCAGATTACACTTGTCTCTGAACCGTCCATGGTATCAACGTTGTGGAATATGTAAAAAACAATGGAATATAAAGCGAACGCTTTTATGTCTAAACATTAACTTCAATGTTGAATTTTGAGACAGTTAATTAAGTTTGGTGAATTTATTAGTTGTAAAATTGTTATTTTTTTTCATTTTATAATAAATGAATAGACACAATAGCATTCCAAACTGATTGAAGTATGTCGAATACTCGTTTTATCCATTCAGTTCATTTTTTCTTGAAGAACACTACCTCCTTAACATTTATTTATGGGTGGTAGATTGGCATTTTTGATTGTTCTCTAAACATTTGTTTTGCTATACCAAAAAGGATAAATAAATGTCGAAAACAATGGTTCTTATGAAGGATACCAAGTTTAATTTAAAAGAAATGTGCAGAAAATACGATATTGCTACCTTATGAGACCATAGAAGATCGCAGTAAATCTTTTAGCATTCACCAATCATTTAATATTTTTGCGTTTTCAGCTATTAAATAAGCAGTTATAACATTGTTTATAGTAAGTAATATTTTCCATATATGCATTACTTATTAAGAAGTTGAGGATGTATCACTCGAAATTGATGTTTGTTTTACATGTATTGATTTTGAATAAGAGTGTCACTTTAATTTCTTGTTTTCACTGATCGTTCCAAGGCGGCAAACCCATCATTTATCAGGAACTTTATTTTGTCTTGAGGTGTTGGGTGTCTGTCGTGTGCCTGTTAATACACCGGTGGAAACTGCTAGGACAAGCCCAGTAGACAAGGTGTTGACGAAAATCCTATTTATATGCACTTATTTCATGGCGTAACAGACACGTAACGAGAAAAACTCAACGTCGCATGTGAACAAAGACAGAACTCAAAACATATTCAAATATCTTTATGGATAAATGCTGGTATTACCGTGCTTTTAAAGAAATGCATGGTTAGTTGTTGGCTACTGGGCATTCTCATGTTGTTTCAATGGCACTTTTCGAACGTAATGCGTTTTGAATGCAGTCACTAAAATCCTGGTCACATCCACGCTAGTAGTTTTTCCGTCGAACTTTTGCAAATTCGTACGGTCATCGTTGACTCTTGCGAGCATCAATTACGGATGTTAATGAACTCACACAGGACTCGGGGACTGTACGAAAAGGTTTCACCGAGTCGAGCTCGTAGACATTTTTGAAGTAGGCGCAAGGGCCCCGGTAGAGGTCGTACAGGGATCACACGATGACCGTGCGGATCTTGAACACCGCGAGACACGCACTAGTTTGCCGGTGTTCTCACAACTATTTCAGGGGAGTCTACGGTTATCGTAGGTTGTCTACGGACGATACTACGGACACAGGGGTTGGGGAACTCGCGAAATGTTCACAGAGCTTTACTTTCGCCGTACGGGCTCCGTACCACATCCTTGACGATTCAAGGTGGTAGAATATATTTTGAAGTTCACAAAGGTAATCTCTCTAAAAGATTTTACGGGGCATGTGACCAGAAGTTACGATAGTACGGAGACAGTACAGATTTTTAAAAAAAAAGGAATCTTACGATTTTATAAATCGCTCGTCCATCATACAGATATGTGTTCGAAGTTACGAAAGTACGAAGACCGTACAGATTTAAAAAAAATGAAATCTTTAGATTTTATAAATCGCTCGTTCATCGTACAGATATGTGTCCGAGGTATAATCGTCAGCAAAAATGAGAATTATAGAGATAGTCTTTTTTGGAAAAAACACACCCCACACACGAGAGTTATGTAATAACACTAAACAAGAATGATAGTGATGAATAGTTTTAGTTTATACTGATTTATGTTAGCTCCATTGTAACGAAACCTGATGATTGTTAAACACGCACGCTCTAGTCCGTTTCTAGGAAACTGGTGTTCATTTTGTGAGGTCATGAGAAAACACCCCTGGTGGGAATCGAACATATACCGTCTTGGATGAGAGGAGGACAGCTATACCACTAGACCACTCTCAACCCTATTATCTAAATCGACGATTATTTCGATTCAAAAGAAGGGGCTATAATTATCTGCTTGTGATGCATAATACTACTTCACAACTATGAAAATGTCACATTTTTCTCCAAAGGCCCCATTATTGACAACGACGTTACGGTATAGACCGAAAGCCCTTTAAGGTACTAAATATAGAAATATAGTGGTTCGCAGTACTCATGAGATAAACATTAGCATTATCGGGTACGCACGCTCAGAAAATAGTGAAATACTTCTACTACGGAGTATTCGGTACGCAGGGGGATGGTGTTACACTTCGAGGGATATTGGTCGTGCTTTTTGTTAAAAATGTAAAGATATATATAACAAAACTTTTTTTAAGTGTAGAAACTTCAGTTTTAGTAATACTATTCAATCATCAAAGTTTTTTTATTAGTATTATACACAGTTTATAAATAAAGTAAAACAAATCTTCTATCACAAATGTAAGTTCCTGCTTACATAATATTCAATCAAAACATACAACAACTTCAAGTTTTATCAATTTCCACTTCAATGTTCCCGTCCACCTTTTCACTTTCGATTGTTTTAGATTTTGTACAGTTTTTAACCTTACTATCACAGACTTGCTTCTCGGTTTTAATGTCAGTAATTTTCTCGGGCGCCTCGGGCCTCCATATTTTTGCTGACATGGTGTTATTAGGCCCAAGAGTTGGCACTTTTTCATTCTTCCAAGATAGTGAATGTCCTATCAAATATGGGGTCGCAAACGGGTTTTCCGGATCGAAGGCTGAAAATAAAAGAAAGTAAAGTTGCATTTTATTACTAATGAATTTCTTATTCACTGCGCATTTAATAAGAATTGGAAAGAAATAAAGCGTTCCTCAGCAAATAATTGTTACTGTTAAAAGAAATAAAACCTTTAAAAGAAAATAAAAACATGGCAACAATAGCGTTTGTTTAAAAATATATTTAGCAAACATTTGAGATTTATTTTGAGGTAAGCATTTTCGAACATTCCTTTTTGCCAATACTTGTATTCTCAATGTCATTTAAATATCGTATATATATATGTATATATATTTTGAGTTGATATCATTTAGATAGCTAGGCTGTTCGATTATCAAAAAATGATAAAATAGATAAACACGGACTATTCGAAACAACGAAATAGCAAAAATTATTTAGTGTCTAAAAAACTAAATCCTCGAAATCTGATACTTTGCTGTGTTTATCATTAATGATTTTATAAAATAAGTAATTAAGAAATACATACCTTCATGGCAATGAATTATAATTTTTCTTTGGTTCCGTAGAGATCTTTCAGATTCATCTCCCATTGATGCCGTAGATGTTAACATATCCGCCAGAAAGCCTATATAGCCTATAGCTAATCGTAACGTGTCAACTTTTGACAGACGTTTTTCATACGGTAACGTTGGAATATGTGTCCGTAAACCTTCGAACGCCTCATTTATGGACTGCATTCTCCGTCGTTCTCGGAGATTGGCAGCGTGTCTTTGTTGAATTTGAAACTGACCACATTTCTTTCTTCGACGTTTTGATTTTCCAAATTTATAATTTTTATCACAAATCATATGTTCACCGAAATTCGCAAACCCATTTTGATAAAATTTTAAATCATCGTCCGCGGAGGAATACGGCGATTGCGATAAATCGTCAAAATAATCATCCACAAAGTAATCTAAATCAAAGTTCTCTAACATTTCTACGTTGATTGTCTTCATAAGTTTGATTTTATCTTCTACGAGGCGAAAGTAATATCATTTCATATTAGTCCCTTGGGACCTTTTATAGCATCTTATGTACGATATCAAGGCACGTGGAACTATTAAAAGCGACCAATCAGGCGTTGTTTACTTTGGAGCGCATGCGCCACCCGACACATAAAAACGTTGCCTTATCGACCCAGGCGCGTGCCATAACGGGATATAAAGATACACGAGAACGACTTTGTTAGTTTAAAAGGGGCGGTGGGCGTGTTTTCATAGCGGCTTGATAATTCAACTGTATTTAAACTCACCGTCGGGAGGAGCTTAAATAACTTCTGTGTGAAAAAAATAGTTTAATATAAATGATGAATGCGATTCCTCGGGTAAATCGTGCGACCATGTACAATAAGTTAATAACCTAACATTTTATACAGCTTATTACCATATGCAATCAGTTATTCATAAATCATTTATGTTCACAAATAATGGTATTAAATTCAATTTCAATTAATAGCAATACGTAGCTTACCATTGGCTAAAATATCATACACTACAATGGAGAAAGCAATGCATTTCAATACATATTTTATTTTATAACATCGATAACCAAGTCTCTTTGTAAAGATGCTTTAATTATAAACAATGTTATTTTATAAGAGCTGTTCGTTTTTGACATTGATCAGTTGATTTAATTTTTTCATACCTGGCCCATTAATATAATACGAAAGAAGATACTCTCTCCTTAAGTCACTATTTACAATACAGATGAATGTGATAGGTACTACATGGACGCGAGTCCATTGCTACAAGCTCGAAGATACAATGCGTACGATTCATAAAAA
Source organism: Mya arenaria (assembly GCF_026914265.1). NCBI lineage: Eukaryota > Metazoa > Mollusca > Bivalvia > Myida > Myidae > Mya > Mya arenaria. The sequence continues at coordinate 43,895,229 of NC_069122.1, forward strand.
AATATTTACTCTAATTTTAAAGTATCACACTTGCAGACTGCGAAAAATGGCATTACAATTATGTTGATATACATAATCATTTTCCATGTCCAGGGGCGGTTCCAGGGTTCGACGTAAGAGGGGGCGTTATGAAGGGGCGTTACCTTTTGACTTGCACATCTCCCTCAGAACAGAAAGTGATTTGGTATAAATTGTAGGTCGGGAATGTAAGGGGGTATTCCTCAAAGACAGTTTGAACATTTTTTAGTCCGAAATGGTGCATATTGGGCGTATTTAATACTTTTTTTATAAAAAAAGTAAATTTGGACGACCCCCCCCCATTCGGTAGTGATATCAGATGACTTCTTATTCACATATTAATTAAACTTATAAAACGTACACATTCATGAAAAAACGAGTTTTAATGCAGTGCATCTACACGGCGATTCATCAACGGAGTGTATGTCCAACTGGTTATCTACACATACAGGTTCACATAGAGTTTCGCAATTTTTATAATTATATATATTTTAACAGGTATATTGATATTTTATGAAACTGCAGACAAACGTATTTTTATTATTTTGTACAACTCTTCCATTTATGTGTATCTGAACATTTTGCGCGTTTTAGATGTTTACATTATCATAAATTAGTAGTCACTTTAACTTATTGCCAAACAATTAGTGTAACGTTTTGTAAACAGCCCGGCAATTCTAATAGATACAACTGGAATATGAGGATGCTAATTGGAATTTAGGATTAATTAAAACATTCAAATGTTTATATACTGAGGGCATCGACCTATAAATCAGGTATATAGGTCCGTGCGAAGGGGAAAAACTCAAACATAAAAAATCCCAAATAATTTGAATCTGAATGGAGAGAATACTATCAAAGGGGGGCAACTCATACAAGTATACTGCACTTGTAATCAAGGGTTAAGGAAGCTTTCATTTAGTCCCAAATAGAAACTATGTATCTAGCTTCATTGTATTCATGAATCAATTAAACCTCATATTCAAAACGAACGAGCTTCAGATACGTATTTTATGTTTAATTCGGTCGGGGATGCATACAGTGACAAGCGCTGGTGATATCATCCGACAATAACATTCAGTATGTCGTCGCTCATTCTCATTCATCAGAGGTTTGTGGTACGCATAGTACCCATTCGGAGCTCCTCGGCCATTTCTATCGAAAACAACCTCGGATGTATGCCGGTATATCAGTTGAAGTAGTTCGTAAATTTTTGAATTATATCATTAATTAAATGTAGTGTTTTAGAGTTGCATTTATTGATCTTAATTTAAATTGATTGCCAGCGAAGTGAATTATTGCAAACTTCATTAAGATTTCAAAGAGTTAAGTCATAAAGTTCAACTGCTAAATAAAATTACTACGCGATCTACTTGCAGCGGACTTAAACGTACCACTTTTTGAGTATGTAAACCGTCCAAATACATCCGATGTTGTTTTTCGATAAAAATGACCGAGGAGTTCCGAATGGCATAGTATCATCACTCTGGTGTACGAGAATGGTCGTCGCCCAGAGCCTTACAATGGAAAATAGAATATTAAGTTAAGCTAATGGATAGGGGGGTAGACTAATATTAACTCAGGCAACTTAAAATTTCAGAAACAATAACGCCATGTTTGGGATAAGCAGAATTTACTGTATAAGTATATATAAATTCATCATATTGTTTAGTTAAACGTTAATACTGATTTATTATTAGTATTAAATTACACACTTGCCGCCAGTTATATAACGTTTTTAGCAAACATTTGACTAGTTTGGACATTTAAATAATATGTTTGGTTAGTAATAATAATTAGATAAATTTTGACTAACCAAAACACCGGTTTTGTCTTATATGACAAAAAATAGTCTAATACAAATGGCTGCAAAGTCTATTTTTCAGTGCATAGACATTGTACTTTCAAACTGCTTATAACATTGAAAAAAACCTTGCATCCGTTTAAGTTTCAATAGTTTTGTCTGGAATGCGGTCTGTAAGAGGGATGATTTATAAGCAGACATTGTATTCCTAATACTAAACTCTCCGTTTCATTGTGATTGTTAATTGGTCAAGAAGAACAACTTACTGTTAAAGCCTAATAGCGACTAAATAGGTACTAAAGATCCAAGATTTGCCATCAAATATAAAACTAGCAGTCTAAAATTCCAATAAAAGTGCTCTTATCTGGGAGCACAGGGATCAAAACCAAACATACCGTCTCCATGACCTTGTGGTTATGGCGTTCGCCTACGGAGCGGAAGGTCGTGGGCTCGATCCCGGGCCGCGTCATACCGAAAGTCGTTAAAAGCTGGTACCTTGCCTGGCGCTCGGCATTTAAAGAGTAGTGCTTGGAAAAGTGGTGTACTTAGTACTGGTTCAACCCAGGAAAGTCGTATCCCGTGTATCGGTGCTTTACACTGAGCACGTTAAAGAACCAAGAGGTCTCTTCGCAAAGAGCTAGGGTATCGCACCTGGATCTCTTGTACCACACTCTGTTTCTTCAAGTCTTCCAATGCCTAGATTTGACTGCGAATTGCTGTCACTTCTATCTCATGTCACTTAGGGCACATATTAAGTTGTGATGGCGTCACTGCGGGTTCAAGCCATAATGCAGACAATGGGCGCGGGCAGACATTGATAAACCCAAATAAACAAAACAAACCAAACATACACTCCACGAGACACGAGACACACAGTACCACAAGACAATATGTAAAGATAACATTGATCTCAATCAATAAATGTCGAAATTACGCCTCGGAACATTCAGGGATAAAAATGGTTTCTGGTGTCTATATATTAACTGCCAACGCGGACTGACAGTGTGATGGACGGCCAAAAACAACAGGACCACTATTTTTTTTTTTTGCAAACGGTTGGAGACGTTTCCTCAAAGAGCTTGTCATGCCATCTATAACCATTGTCACCATCGACGGCTACACAGTCCTGGCTGCTTTGGTGATATCTATCAGGCTGAGCCGTATCCAATACGAATAGTTTTGCTTCGTCTTTGCGTCGTCCTGCTTCAAACCCTACGCCATTCAGTCTCAGTGACCCGGTCAGCCAGCCAGCCAGCCAGCCAACAAGTCAGTCAGTTTTGTGAATACGTATCAGTTTATCAAATTATACATGGATATGAGCACTCTAAATATACACAAATATTCGACTATCAGTTGTGATGTAATCAAATGAAAACTAAATAAATCATGTGAACTGATTAAGCTAATTCAGCCATTTTTATTTAACAACCGTCTAAAATAATGATGAACACAAAAAAACGTTGATTAATAAAAACAATTAAACTAACTTATTATTTAGGTTTGCACATTACTTCTGGACTTACAACATTCTTAGCATCTGTAACAATGAAACTGTTGGTACTACTGATAGGATTGTTTCTGGTAGTTGAGACAGTTTCTGCTCAACAAGGAAACTGCCATACGATAGATTCATGCTCCTGCGTCTACGATGATGGAGTGATAGTCAATTTGACATCACTGGCAAGAACAGATGGCCTGCCAAAGTAAGATTTTCGCATAATAATTGTTATCTTTTAGTTGTACTTCTAAGCCACTTTTTAAATTATTTGTATCTTTTAAAATGATTATTATAGAAATTCTACATATACGCCTGGCATAAGTTAAATAATCATATGCACAATACTTTTCAATGTTTAATAGAAGTATGTGGGATGGTCGAGAAAGTGTATGCCATATCCTTTCTTTGTAAGTTTTGTTTACTATGGGCAAAATATGAAAACATGAAAAACTAAACTTTAAGTTTTGATATTGAAGAATGTTGCGTCTTAAAGGCTGTAAATTTTTGAAATCCTAACTCTTAAAGAGCATTTAAAGAAGAAGAGAACTAAACATGGAATACCAAATTATTGCAAAGAAACATTTACAAACAGTTTTTCCCATATTTAATCGAAAACTAGTTAGATTAGCCAGTACTATGCAAAAATCCCTTATCGAAATATTTTGTATTGATATCAAATAACCGAGATTAAAAACCGAGTCATGATGCATATGTTGTGTCCGTAATGCACCAGTCAATTATTACCACGCCCTCCTTCCCCAGACCGAGAACTTTGGCCTTCGGTTAAGCCAATCCCAGGTAAAATCCCTGCTCTGCGGAGACAAACTGCTGGTTAAATCCCCACCACCAAATGCCCCCCCCCCACGCACCCCGAAGAAGACATCCTAGGTAAGACCCATTTCCCGCTATTTTCGAAAAGAAAACCAGCACATTTACACGGCACTGCGGTGCCACATGGAAGGTTAAAACACGACCCATTTCCGAAATCAATATCTAGGGTTTTTGATTTTTGAATAACGCAAAAAGTTAGGGTTAGTTGGGGTTGGGGTAAGTTTTGAATTCCGTCAATCATTTTAAAAATGCCAAAAACCGTCTAATAACCTCCAACTACTGTGTCTTAGGTCAAAAACTTCATTTGCCAAAACCAAGGTCAATATCTTACTTAATGTCATCTTAAAAAGATAACACCGTATTCAATTTACTAGTTTTCTAGTTCACTGCCCGTAAAATAGGATAGGAGGGTCGGGAATTTAATTTTTTGTCTTTTGTTAAACTTGTTTCTAAATAGCATTTTCTTACTCTAAACTGGCCCAGATGGTCTGGATTAAGTTTATCTAAATTGTGAGGGCATTGTATAATGCTAATAAGTAAAATAAGACAAAACACAGCGTTATCTAGGGTATCACTTAAGTTTGCATGCTCAATTATGAATCAATATTTAAATAACCGATTGCTATGTTCAAGAAATTTGACTGAAAAAATAAAGTTAGTTTTAGCAACAAGTAGTCCAGAACATGTTAAAAAAAACAAGTTTCAACAAATAAATAATGAGTCAGTTTCAGTAACAAGTAGTCCAAACCATGTTTAAAAACAAGTTTCAACAAATAAACCATGTGTACGTTTCTGTAAAAAGTAGTCCAAACCATGTTTAAAAACAAGTTTCAACAAATAAACCATGTGTACGTTTCAGTAACAAGTAGTCCAAACCATGTTTAAAAACAAGTTTCAACAAATAAATAATGAGTCAGTTTCAGTAACAAGTAGTCAAGAACATGTTTAAAAACAAGTTTCAACAAATAAATAATGAGTCAGTTTCAGTAACAAGTAGTCAAGAACATGTTTAAAAACAAGTTTCAACAAATAAATAATGAGTCAGTTTCAGTAACAAGTAGTCCAAACCATGTTTAAAAACAAGTTTCAACAAATAAACCATGTGTACGTTTCAGTAAAAAGTAGTCCAAACCATGTTTAAAAACAAGTTTCAACAAATAAAAAATGAGTCAGTTTCAGTAACAAGTAGTCCAAACCATGTTTAAAAACAAGTTTCAACAAATAAATAATGAGTCAGTTTCAGTAACAAGTAGTCAAGAACATGTTTAAAAACAACTTTCAACAAATAAATAATGAGTCAGTTTCAGTAACAAGTAGTCCAAACCATGTTTAAAAACAAGTTTCAACAAATAAACCATGTGTACGTTTCAGTAAAAAGTAGTCCAAACCATGTTTAAAAACAAGTTTCAACAAATAAATAGTTAGTCAGTTTCAGTAACAAGTAGTCCAAACCATGTTTAAAAACAAGTTTCAACAAATAAATAATGAGTCAGTTTCAGTAACAAGTAGTCAAGAACATGTTTAAAAACAACTTTCAACAAATAAATAATGAGTCAGTTTCAGTAACAAGTAGTCAACAACATGTTTAAATTACTAGTTTTAACAACTCAATCATTTGTTAGTTTCAGCAACAAGTAGTCTACCACATGTATATTAAATAACTAGTTTCAACACAATGTGTTTAAATAACTAGTTTCAACAAATAAAAATATTGTTAATTTCAGCAACAAGAAATCCACAATGTGATTCAATAGCTAGTATCAGTAAATAAACCATGTGTTTGTTTCAGCATCAAGAAATCCACACGTGATAAAATAACTTGTTTCAACAAATAAATCCGTTGTTAGTTTCAGCAACAAGACCGACAATCACGGGGACACATACTCGTGGAACCCGTGCGTCCCTTTCTCCTTCATCGGACCGAATAATGACACCGAGTGTGATGGTGTTGCGGTAATGTATTAGTCTACTAATATCCTCTTAATAAAAATGCTCCGTTCATAGCGTCTCCATGATCTTATACCCGTTAGCACATTTTTGAAGAGCCTTCATAGTTACTCATGTTCGCACGAATATACATGTCAACGTTTTCCTTAACCGTGTAGGGGCTACCAAACAGACGTGTTGTATAATTATTGCAAGTCTGCTGTCTAAACCCCACCCATCGGGTAAATACATGCTTTGAATCGGTAGTGTTTCAATAACAAAACTTGCAAGCAGATCAAATCCCCTTATGGCGGTTTTATTTGGTATATTAAAACCCTGCATATGGTCAGCAATAATAGCTTAACGTTTCCTGTGTATCCTCCGTGGAAACCATAGCAGGTTGCAAAGCGTTCGCATTATGCACAGGCTTTGTTTGATATTTTATGTTTTAAACGTATGTTGTTCGATCTGCTGGCTTGGATGTGTTTGGTGTTAATCCTAATTAAAAAAACAACCAACCAAACAAAAACTTTTATTTTCCCATTTTAGTTAGTTTTTCTTATTGTTATTCTATGTTTTTTTTGTTTATACGTTCTACACATTAAAAGTAGATATCAACTTTTTACCATGATAGTACCGCTAATCTTACACCTATCTTAACATCACGTATATGAACATCATTTATGTGAACATCACCAAACTAACACATTCTTTTTCCATCAGGTGTGTATGATACGCCAAGGCTTTCCCAACCCGTTAATCTACGATCTAGGTAAACAGGACAGTGCTATGTTTAACGCTGACGAAAACGGAACACTGACTTTGACCTACACTTCGGATCAAGGTGACTTCAAACGGTAACTATTTTTATAAAAACATTCAATTAAACTTAAAGTAATACTATACATGGCATTCGTTTGAAGGAAGGCAACTGTAGTAAATGCGCATTTTAACTTATTTGTTGCTTCTGTGATGATAATAATGATGGTGATGATGATGATGATGATGATGATGATGGTGGTGGTGGTGGTAACGACGACGACGATATTGATGATGGTGGTGGTGGTGGTGGTGGTGGAGGTGATGATGATGATGATGATGATGATGATGATGATGATGATGATGATGATGATGATGATGATGATGATGGCGATGGTGGTGGTGGTGGTGGTGGTGGGGGTGGTGATGATGATGATGATGATGATGATGATGATGATGATGATGCTCTTTATTGCAGCACTACGACTATAATACTTCAGTGTAAAGATAACTCCATATTCAACTTCTTTGAAATTGATGGAGAACAAGACATCAACAACGACACCATCGACTATGTAAGTTTAATTGAATAAAACGTTGTAATAATCTATATTTTGTTAAGTCTTAATGTTTAATTTTCAACTAATGTGTTCTAATTGTAATGCGTATTTTTTTGTTAGACATAAAGAGGGAGGAGGAAACAATAAATCAAAAGACTGTAACCCTTGAAGTCAACCATTTAACCAATGTCCTGTTAATGGCACACGTTTAAAGGCAAAACCAAAACCAAACATATGACACAACGCTTTAACTGAGCAAACAGTATCAAACTATATAACCGTTTAAAGGTTTTAACCATTAAATGGTACACAATATCACACTTGTCGACAAATTCACCAACGAAGCGTACAAACCATGCAGTAACACAATCAAGACGCCAAAAACAAGCCATCGTGTAACAGAACATTGGATGCAATAACTAATGTTTGATAAATATAACGCTAGCATCACGTGATAATGTCAATCAACCAATCACACTACAGCTTTTTGTTGAATCGAGTTAGTAATGCATTTCAAAATTGTGGACTTCAAAGCCAATATTTGAGCATATATCAACTTTTGTTAATGGGTTTCAGCCGTTAATATCTTAGTTTAACACTCCTTATGATTTGCCACACGTTATTTTGTAACAAAAAAAACCCCGTAAAAAGTGTATATTGCAAAATATGAACGAATCCCTTTCATCGTAAATATTCGGATGTTTGCTTGTCTCTGAAGTCTTCACTGTATCAGTTATGTGTGTGAGTTTAAACCAGAGATCTTATATAGAGTCGAAACTCGCTATGTCGAACCCTGTTATCTCGATGTTCTTTTTCGGTGTCTTTTCGGGTTAGTTATATACTTTCTGCATATAGGTTATATCGAGTAATTATTTTCTCGAAGTATTTTTTGAGGTCCTCACGTCTGAGACATAGTGGGATTTGACTGTACGTTTAAGTATATAGGATATTTACGGTCGTATACATGAACAATGAATCTACAAGAACCCATTAAACTATATGCATATGAAATACAAAATACAAAATACCCCCCCCCCCCCCACAACAACACTAAGATGATGATGTTCACTAAGAAACTTTATGAATTTGGCATGCACATTTCTTACTGCGATCTTTTATGCATAAATTGATTACTGAGCACACTCATATGAATAGCAAATGCAACAAAATGAAATGTATTTATAAAATAAAACATTTTAAAGGCTGGTATCTGAAATATTTTTACTGATTTGTTTTTAAATATGTGGTCAGTTCTTCCTTTCAATACTATTTGGTTCGCTTTAGCAGTGATTATTTACATTATACCCATACTCGATCACATTGTTCTTTCTGTTATGTTTATTTTTAGGAATGTTAATTGCGTGAGGGAATGGATGCATATTGAATTACATTGTCCGGAGATATTGCATCAGAAATAACTAATAACTGTAATGGAATATCTATAAGTTTATTGTACTACATTACACACGGTTTATTACAACACTTTATTACAGAAAATGACACTGTTAAGCCAGTGGTCATGCGCATACGCCCCAAGTATAACTCCTGCAGAGACACCATCATCCGGTCTAAATGGTGGAGTCATCTTTGTAATTGTGTAAGTCAATATTATCTTTGGTCAAATTGTGTTAAATATTTTTTATAGTATTAAAACTATAGTTGTTAGATAAATCAATGTTTAAAGTCAATGAGATTGAAGCCTTCATTCAATGTTATATGTCCAAGAGGTTTATATTGAACTATGGTATTGTAAATAGGTAAGCCAGTGTTAATGGTTCCATATGTTCAAGCAATATAGAGCAGTCCGTAAGTCAATGTGACAGCTCTGCCCGATAGATTGAATAAAGCAATAGCAAATACAGGGAAAAGCCCAGAAGCAAACCTTCACGATGACCCTATTTTAAAACTCATGGTCATGGTCAAAGCCGAACAGACACTAATCGTGGGAATGTTTAAAACAGCGCAGTCATCACATCCACCAGACACCACAAACATACCACACTTGTATCGAAATATGTTTTTTTTCGCAATTGTTGGGGCTACGGCATTGGATCTGTCAGTGAAACAGGAGCTCCTAGGGGTTTAAACTAGTTTATGAGTATTTAACCACACACTTGCTACAACATTAATTCATATTTACGAGAATGGGCACGTTACGCCTATGTGACCATAGTTACATCGGTTACACTAATTAAACAACAACTTACATTCCTCAAATGAACTGCCTTTCGGCAATTGGGAATATTTTCCGATGAACGCAACATCTCCTGATAAGTTCGGATTGCGAATCATCGCGTATTAATATCAATTAAAAATTGTTTTTCAGCAAGCAACACATAATAGTCAACATGTTGGAATCCATTGTTGTCATAATCGTTTCATTTATTTGTTTAAAAGTGATTTAACGTATCAATTATGCAGTGATTAACTTTTTACCGCGTTATTGTGTCGAATATAATAAACAGATATACACATGGTATAAATCATACCATAATAATTATATGCATTATGCCAGTCATTCCTTACATAATTGCAACCTTGTAAATATGTCTAGTCGGAGTTTAACATAAGCAATCCTTGTAATGGGAAGGTCAATATTGTAAAAAAAACCTGGTAAATTTACTGTCCATCTGCAAGTCAACGGTAGTAGCCGTGCAATATTTATAATTGTTCATTTGTCAATTGCTTAATAAGTTTTCAGTCATCTCTGTCAGTTTGGAAGTCAATGTCAGTTGTCACATCAGTTAAAAATAATGATAACACATTGAACAGGAAAAAGCACGATTGCAAAATTCAAAAGTCAACAATGTTCAAATTGTCATTTATTTTAAAAGAACGAGTAAGTTTACATTATATTTTTTATCAATTTGTTAATGTGTTACAGAGTGTTCAGTCTGCTTGGCGCATACCTTATTTTCGGTGGGATGTACCAGGCTCTGATTAAGAAGGAATCTGGTATGCGGCTGTGTCCTAACCACGGGTTCTGGTGCGCCATTCCAGATGCCTTCAGGGTACGTATGAATGTAAATAAAACATACCAGTTATATTGGGTAACTCAATCTATTAGGGAGTAATATATTTGTGATCCTGTAGTAAAATGTCGGTGAGTAAGCATGAAAACTATGCTTGCAAGTCAGCGATTTGTATACACATGGTCAATTGGATGAAGGTCACGGTAACTTGAATGTTGTTAGTTACGATTACAAGTAAATCTGCTTACCCTTTCTTAGATTGAACAAAATATGATTGCCCTTAATATTTTGTATGCTCTGTTTATGCCTATGGGTTCAATTTTTCTTACTTTCGTAAGAAACTTTACTTTAGATTATAAAACAAAGTGGCATCTGGAGTTCGTGCGGTCCTGTATTAGTGTACTGTGATCTCCATTGGTTTAATCAAATGTTATTAAATTACAAACACGTTCCAGATGCCATCTGAACAACCATTCTGACCTTCTGTTTTTTTGTCCAACAAACGAAGCATGTCTAGTATTCGTTAAGTGTATATGGTTTGTCTCTGAATAGTGACCCAGTTTCTGAGTACAAATTAACTAGCATTAATTTGTCTAGACGATACACATTCAGGCCATGTTGGATTAAGTTTGGACTCGAGTGTTCACTTTATTGTGACTTTATGAGATAGTCGTGATGTGATCTAGAATTAAACTTGCCTATAATATTCGGATGCAAATGTTCATCCCGAATAGACCTCTAGTGTGTTAACAGGGCTTTCTTTGATTTAACATAGTGGCAACGCTATTGACCAAATAACTCAGTATTGATCTTGTCCGACTTAATGTCGAGACAAACATTCTGTGGTGCACGATATTCCAAACATGTGGCACATAACAGTACACAGTTGTATCGACTAGAATTAATTCTATATCAAACTTGGTCGAGAGTTTATAAAGATCACTAGGCTTAACTGTGGCTTTTAAAGGGATGAACGCTTACACGTGTCGACTGACGTCAGACGACGGACTCTAGACGAACACAAAGCGCAATGAGCTCTGGTAAACGGATACAATAATAGTGGTTGTTATAGACAAAGCAATATCTGGCAAACTCTCGGCTTTCAACATCATGGTACTGGTTTTAAGTTTTGAAACAAACTTCAGTGATGACCCTATTCAGAGGCAAAGTGTTCAACGAGATACACACAACAAAAACAAATTATATATAAAGCACCTCGTCAATGTCTAAATGAGTCTGCCTAATTGTCAGTCCACACTATTTCATTACTTAAGCATATGTGTAGAAAGTGACCGAATTCCTTTAAAAAATCATCTGTATTATTAAGTTGTGATAAAGGTATACAATCGAACCCCATCGGCTTGAACTCACTTGACCCGATTTCCTCGTTGGCTCGAACTAAATATAAAATACCTATTTCTTTATACTGAAAGTAAGCATTCCCGCTTGGCTCGATATTCCCGAGGCTCGAGGTTATTTCGACGGTCCCTGGGATTTCGAGCCAACGAGGTTCGACTGTACTTATTTGCCGTAGATATCTTCACAATCCCGCTAAGACATACACATAGAATATTGTTTTTCTTGCTTTCAGGGCAAGAAAGCCAACATTATCAACACCGACGGTGGAAACAAATACGAGAGTATTTAAACTGACTGACTATTCACTCATTTAACTGACATGTTTACATTCTTGGCCTTTTGAGGACACTATCCACGCGAACTTTGCTCCGTGTTGTTCTAGGCCACGACATGTCGCCATATTCATCAAGTGATTGACTAAACAACAGTTCACAATTCATCAGCTGTTACAGCTTCCAGTAATACAGAGCAGAGTCAGAATTCGCAAATTTTCTTAAGGCAATTCCGAAATTCAGTCAGTTTTCTGATTGGACTGTCTCACATTTTATATAATTGTAATATGTATCTGATATATTGATTTAAGTTGATATTTCCTTGAATTTATTTAAAATACACACTTGATTTTAGAAAATGACTGAATATGGCTGACTATCGAACCAGCTTTAAGAGTTTTCAAAGCTAAATAAACATCGAATGATCATGTTTCACGAGTGTTATTCTGAGTTTGTGTATGTTTGCTTATGAATTTAGTATTATGAAACATGTTTAAATATATGTTAAATAAAAACCATTTATGAACGAGTTTTTGTATATGTAGGATGACTATTTTTCACAAACCTGATAAAATATAGAATATAAATCCGACAACAAAACCGCTCGCCCACGAGGACTCTAATAAACACTGGGGGATAATTTAACCTTTAAGCCTTTTGTTGAAAAGCTTAACTAACTATGCTTAAAGACAACGTTATATATCAACATTTGTTGAAGGGTTCCGGTATCTTAGTTTTAACAATCCTTATTATTTACCACACTTTATGTCGTCATACACAAGTGCATTTTGCAAATCATGAGCGATTCCCTTTAAATAAGAATGAATATTATGATAATAATAATAACACATTATTCATTACAAAAATCAAATTAAAGTATGTATTTAGTTAATTGAAATAAAAGTTTCGAGAAATTGGGGCCAGGTCAAGCTTATCATTAAAACGAATATGCAAAAACAACAACAATACGCAGTTCACCAGCGATCCCTAGGCACCTAATCGCATTCAAATGCAACAGCAATCCGTCGAAATGTTTTCTTTAATTTTGTTCAATAAGCAACTGACCCTTCTTTCATTTTAAGATAAACAAAACAAAACAAAAAATGCTATCATAAATGAGTTACGTAAGTATGATTGAAGTCACCGATTTCAAACAATTGATAATTTATATATTAATTGCCACATATAAGAAAATAAAAGATATAGTAATATTAGCTTCTAACTATCTATTCAATCATTCCGATAATATATGTAAAATATGCGATGTTTTAATGGATCTTCATGAACTAAATAAAGCTTTAACTTAGTCAAAATAAACACTGTTTTGTGTATACGTATCAGTTTATCAAATTATACATGGACGTGATAACGTACATACATATTCAATTATCAGTTAACATGTACCCAAACTTAATAAATCATGTGCACTGATTAGGCTAATTCAGCCATTTTGTTTAACTCCCGGTGAATATAATTATTAACACATACAAACCGTTGATTATTGAAAACAATTAAACGATCGCAATAATTTAGATTTGTATATTACTTCTGGACATAACACTAACAATGAAACTGTTGGTACTTTTTATTGGATTGTTTTTGGTAGTTGAGACAGTTTCTGCTCAACAAGGAAACTGCCATACGATAGATTCATGCTCCTGTGTCTACGATGATGGATTGATAGTCAATTTGACATCACTGGCAAGAACAGATGGCCTGCCAAAGTAAGATTTTCGTTAAAAGTTTGTTATTTTTAAGAGTACTTGTAAGAAACGGTTTTATTTATTTGTAACTTAAAGAAGATTATTATTGAAATTTAACATTTACCTGGCATACTTGAAATATTCATTTGCAGTGTACTTTTAATGTTCAATAGAAGTATGTAAGAATAGTAGAGAAAGTGTAGGACGCATCCCTTCTAATAAGTTTTGTTTAACCATGGCCAACTTTTAGGAATTTGATGTTGGTAAGGGATAGTTAGGGTTAGTGTTAGTGTTGAATTCCCATTATTTTAATAATGCGAAAACATTTACCATATGACCTCCACCTATTGCGTCTTGGTTCAAATACTTCATTGGCCAAAAGCAAGGGCAGTAGCACATTTAATATCAACTTAAACATTTTTTGGCAACATTATATTCGAGTTGCCAAAAATAAAGTATCGTCTCCTCTCTCTCTTTCCTTAAGAAAGAGGAGGGTCGGGGTTTAATTTTTTTTGTTTGTTAAACTTGTTTCTGAATACAAATGTCTTTCTGTAAACTGGTGCAGTCAGTCTGGATTAAGTGTGTGTCAAGTCACTAGGTAGGACAAATGAATCCGTTGTTTGTTTCAGCAACAAGAAATTGACAAAATGTTTAAACAAGCTATGTCAATAAATGAATCAATTATTTTTATTATCAGCAACTAGAAATTAACAACGTTTTTAAAAAACTAGTGTCGTCAAATAAATCCATATTAGTTTAAGCCACAAGAAATCCACATCGTGTTTAGATAACAAATGTCAACAATTAAATCCTTTGTTAGTTTCAGCATCAAGAATCCCACAACGTGTTTAGATAACAAGTGTTAACAAATATAGTCATTGTTAGTTTTAGCAACAAAAACTCCTTAACGTGTTTAAACAACTAGTAAATAACTAATGTCAACAATTACTTTCGTTAATTGCAGCAAAAAACCCTCAAAACATTTTAAAAAACTAGTTTTAACAAATTAATCCATTGTTAGTTTCAGCAACAAGAAATTCATAACGTGTTTTAACTAATGTCAACAAATAATAGATTGTTAATTTCAGCAACAAGAACTCCACATCGTGTTTAACTAGTGGTAACAAATAGATCCATTGTTAGTTTCAGCAACAAGAACTCCACATCGTGTTTAACTAGTGGTAACAAATAGATCCATTCTTAATTTCAGCAACAAGAACTCCACATCGTGTTTAACTAGTGGTAACAAATAGATCCATTGTTAGTTTCAGCAACAAGACCGACAATGCAGGTAGTGGGGACACATACTCGTGGAACCCGTGCGTGCCTTTCTCCTACATAGGACCGAAAAATAACACCGAGTGTGAGGGTGTTGCGGTACTGTTTTAGTTGAATGATATTCGTTTAATAAAATGCTCCTTCTATACTGTACACATGATCTTATATCTGCGTACCAAGGTTTGAACAGAACTGCATGTTTTACGAATACACCTATCAACGTTTTACTTAACCGTGTGGCGGCTGACACACCCACGTGATGTAGACTTGCTCCTTTTATACTGTACACATGATCTTATATCTGCGTACCAAGGTTTGAACAGAACTGCATGTTTTACGAATACACCTATCAACGTTTTACTTAACCGTGTGGCGGCTGACACACCCACGTGATGTAGACTTATTGCAAGTCTGTTATCTAAACCCCAACAATTGGGCAGTTAAAGACTTTGAATCGGTAGTATTATAGATGCAAAACTTGAAGGGAAATCAAATTCCCGAAAAGGCGGTCTCATTGTGTCCGTAAGTTATCCTCCCGTGCAGACCATATAATTTTGCAAAAACATGCGTTCGCATTATGTCTATGTTTTGTTTGATATTTTATGTTTAAAACGTATGTTGTTCGAAATGCTGCCGTTGATGTCTTCAACATTTCTCCTCTTAAAAACAAAACAAACAACAAATCATTCATTAATTGCCCATTTTCAGTTAGATATTCTGGTTACGTAGTTAATTTACGTTATTTTGATTACTCGTTCTACACAATAAATGTGGATGTTCAAAAATGTGTACTATAACAGAGGTGGTTAGATGAGAGACACCATTGTGGTACACAGTTTATCTTAACACAACCAATATGAACATTACTTAACTTCCACATTTTTTCCATCAGGTGTGTATGATACGCCCAGGCTTTCCCAACCCGTTAATGTACGATCTAGGTAAACAGGATAGTGCCAATTTCAACGTTGACGAAAACGGAACACTGACCTTGACATACACTTCGGATCAAGGTGACTTCAAACGGTAACGTAAAACTTACAGCTATTTGCATTAATAGTAATTATTATATTTGAATTCAATTATAAATACATGACATATATTTGAAAAAGGCAGCGGTTGTTAATGTACATTAATAATCTCATCTGTTTCCTGATAATGATGACGATAACGACGACGACGACGACGAATATGACGATGAGGACGCTGGTGATGATAATAATGTTGATGATTGCTGTCTTTTATTGCAGCACAACGACTATAATACTTCAGTGTTTTGATAGCACCGTATTTGACTTCTTTGTAATTGATGGAGAACAAGACATCAACAACGTCACCATTGACTATGTAAGTATAATTAAAAAAAAAACGTCGTTGTTTATGCACAATTTTTAAGGCAAAACAAACAAGACAAAACGCTTCAGCATTGCTCAAAGTATCAACACACTAAGCCACTTAAAACATTACCCAGTCAACAGGCGCCAAATATCACATGGGTTATCGCCTTTGAACAGCCAAAGAAATAACGTAGAAATTCATTGGGAGATTGATTTGCGGGCGCCAAACTTCACACAACTTGCCTCGGCATTTAACAAATTCCACATTAACTTGGTCTTTAGATTTTTTTGAAAGCCAATCAGAATCGAGAATATTTTAATTTTTCCGTGCCTTCATTTTACTACGATCGATTCTGACGAATGCGCCAAATATAGTTTCGTAGAGTTCATTTCAGTCTGTCTATTTATCCACCACAGTTTATTTGCATAAATAGTGTCAGTAGTAAAAGTTAGCATATACTTGGCGTAGGCCAGTGTTTGTAAGTGTTCGGGCCAGTGACATTCGAAGATTTTTAATGTTTTCTGCTCATACATTTTCCGTACATCGATTTTGACGAACGCATCATCAAACATAAATTATGGAAGAGTCCAATTTTGATGTATAATCGACTAATATAACATTCAAGCACTCAAAGACTTAAATTACCGAATTTCATATTTTGCAGTAAAACCAAATGAACTATCGGTTTCTACCATTTATCAAATGAATGTTTGGCTTTGACCTTGTCATATTAAAAGGTCTATTTACCATTAAAGTATACCCCCCCCCCCCGGTTTTAATGGGCAGTGAACCCACGCCGGCGCAGTCTTGAACAGATAACAACTATTTTCTTTTACCGATCCTCCACATGGACTCAATCAACCATTCACGCTACAGTCTTTAGTTTCATCGAGTTAGTTACGCATTTCAAAGTTGTGGACTTCAATGACATAATTTGATCATACATCAACCTTTGTTGAACGGTTCCAGACGCTAGTAGTTTTTTAGTTTGAACACTCCTTATGATTTGTCACACGTTATTTTGTAATAAAAAACCGTAAAATACATTTAACAAACCATGATCGAGTCCCTTTCGACATTCATCGTAGTTTGAATATTGTGCTTGTTCCTGTAGTCTTCATTTCTACAGTTAAATCAGTTCGGTTAAACCAGTGATCCTTAATACAATCGAAACTCGCTATGTCGAACTCTGTTAGGTCGATGTTCTTTTATTTATATTTATATTACTCATACTGGGTCACATTGTAATGTTGTTATATTTTTAATAAGAATGATAATTGCGTGAGGGGAAGGATGCATATTGAATTACATTGTCTTGAAAAATTCCATCAGAAAACAAACAGCTGTACCGGAATGTCTTTAAGTTTATTATGCTTTCTTTCAAAATGTTTATGATTAAAATTTATTACAGAAAATGACACTGGCAAGCCAGTGGTCATGCGCATACGCTCCAAGTATAACTCCTGCGGAGACACCATCATCCGGTCTAAATGGTGGAGTCATCTTTGTCATTGTGTAAGTAAATATTAGCTTTGTCAATTTGTGTAAAATTATGAATTTCTTTATAGTATTAAAACTTTAATCTTTGAATAAATCAATGTAAACTGTCAATAAAATGAAATCCCTCATTCAATGCTAGGAGCCCAATATGTGTGAACTCAACTTTGTTACTGTAAATAGTTTAGCCAGTGTTAGTTGTCCCATAACTTCAAGCCATATGAAGTATTCCGTAAGTCAATGCAAGAGCTCCGCCCAAAAGCCTAAAGTATGAAGTAAATAAATAAATAGCAAATACAAGGACAAGCCCAGTAACCAAAATGGTACGATGACCAAATTTGAAAACTCATAGTCGAACATATACTGAACGAGATAATGTATTCAACTGCGCAGTCATAACATCCACTTAACACCAAACACATACCACACATGTATCGAAATATGTTGTTTAGCAAATGATGGGGCTACGACATTGGAACGGGCAATAAAACAAGAGCTCGGGGGGGGGGGTAAACTCGTTCATGAGTATTCAGCCGCACACTTGCTCCAACAATAATATATAATTCTTAAAAAATGTCTAATAAAAAGCCATCTTTTTGTAATTGCTTCTTGGTAGGTATTGGTTGCCTCATTGCAATGTTGCAAAATTGTTACTTTATTTATCCGTAAGTGAGTGAACGCCTGTAGCGCAGCAATATTTATAAGTGTTTATTTGTCAGTTGCTTTACAAGTGTAAAGCCATGTTTGTCATTTTGAATGTAAATGTTAGTTGCTACATAAGTTTAAGATAACACAGTGAAGATTACAGGAATAAGCATAGTAGCAAACTTCAATAGTCAACAACGTTCAAATTTGCATTTTAATAGAACGAGTGGGCTTAGATTATATTCTGATATCAAACTGTTAACGTGTTACAGAGTGTTCAGTCTGCTTGGCGCATACCTTATTTTCGGTGGGCTGTATCAGGCTCTGATTAATAAGGAATCTGGTATGCGGCTGTGTCCTAACCACCAGTTCTGGTGCGCCATTCCAAATGTTTTCAGGGTACGTATGTTTTTGGTATGTTGTGTAACTCAATGTATTAGGGAGTAATATATTTTTGATCCTGAAATAAAATGTCAATGAGTAAAAATGATAACTATGCTTGAAATTTGTATGAAGATGACCAACTTGATCAAGGCTAGGATAGCTTGAACGTTAAGTTACAATCCTTCAAGGAAAACAACGTGGTTCAAGTAAGACTTTTTTGAGTGCATTTACCGTTTGTGATGCAAACACTTTTGTTTTATGATCGGCTAAAACGTAAATCTGCTTACTCTCTATCATATTGAAACAATATGTCAAATCAAAATGTTTTGAAGATATGTTCTTGCCTATGGGTTTGGTTTTGTCTTACTTTCGTTTAGATTAAAACAGAAATTGGCATCTGGAGTTCGCACGGTGCTGTATAAGTATTCTGTGTTATCCAGGCTCGGTTTAATCTGAGTCTATTAAATAACAAACACGTTTCAGATACCATTTCAACAAATATTTTGAACTACTTTAATTTATTTCTTGCCAACATACGAATCATGTCTAATATTCGTTAAGTGTATATGGTTTGTCCCGGCACAGTGACCCTGTTTCTGGGTTAAACTTACCCAGCACCAATTTATCTAGAGGATAAACGTTCAGGCCACTTGATTAAGTTTGGACTCTCGTGTTTTATATTGTGACTTTATGAGATACTTCTAGACCAATAGTTATGTAGAATTTAAATGCGTTAATAGGGTCTTATTAGAGTTATCATAGTAAAACGCTGTTTACCAAAATGACACAGTCTTGAACTTGTCCGACTTAATGTCGAGACAAACATTCTGACCACGATTGTCATTACCTGTGACATCTAAAAGTACACAGTTGCTGTTTTGACCTTATGTCTTATGTATTGACCAGAATTAACTCTGTATCAAACTTTTGTCGACAATCAATCAATATCACTAGGCTAAATTGCGGCCTTTCAAGGAATGAAAGTTCACACGTCTCGACTGTCGTTAGAAGAAAAAAAAAACTCTAAACGAACACACTAATTAAGATGTGTCAAGTGGTTGTCATAGGCCAAAGATATTTAGTTCAATTTCGGCTTCATATAATAGTACTGGTTTTAATTTTTGAAACATCGGTGTGATTTATATCAATGGAAACAATAGGGACATATCCATTGCCAAATTTTACGATTACCCTGTTCAGAGGCAAATTGTTTAATGCATAGCATACATTTGAAGAGATTCACACACCGAACACAGATATCATCAAAAGAACCCCGATCAATACCTAAATGAATCTGCCTAACTTTAAGCCCCGAATAGTGCAATAAGTTTAGATAGTGTTCGAGTTTCTTTATAAAATTCCTTATTAGTAAGTATTGATACCTTTTTCTTCTGGTTTTTAGGGCAAGAAATCCAACGTGATCAACACCGACGGCGGTAACACATACGAGAGTATTTAATCTGACTGAATATTCAATCATTTAACTCACATGTTTTCATTCTTGGCTTTATCCTCTCGAACTTGGTCCAGTGTTGAGTAGTTCCAAGCAACGGCATGTCGCCATATTCATCAAATGATGTGACCAGACAACGGTTCAAACTACACCAGCTTTTGCAGCTTCCAGTAATGCAGAGCCAGTATTCACACAACTTCTTAAGTTTTTTTTTATATTTTATGTCATTTTCTAAGTTAAGTTTCTCGTTTTTCATATAATATGTCTGCATTTTTGCTTATAAATTACTTTATTCATTTACTTTATTTATACTACTCACTGTTTATGTTAAAAAATGTATAAACGTATTTTTGACAAAATCTTAAAAACATTATATGACTTAAGTTAGAAAATGCCTCAAAAGTCTTTATGAATACTGGCCCGAGTATTTTTTTCAAAGCTAAATAAACATCGAATGATCATGTATCACGAGTGTTCTTCTGACTTTGTTGTTTTATGAAATTAGTATTATATGTCACGTTTGAATAAAGTTATGTTAAAATACCATTTATGAGTGTTTGGATATGTAAGATGATTATTTTTTCACAAACGTTTATAATCATTTATACCTTATAAACTTTAGGTAAAAGAAATAGAAATATACAAATAATTATTATAATCTGTAGTTTCTGACTTCTTTTGTTTTCCTTAAATATTTCAATATTCCGTATTTAAAGGTAAAATGACCATGCAAGTGTATTGAATGTGTTTATTTCTCGTACTATTTATAATATAATATAATATAATATATGAATGTTTGTTAGATTAAAGCTACATGCACGTGAATGCAACTGTATCTTTTGTTATATGGTTAGTTGTATTTTGACAAAAATAAAAGAACATTAGTTTTAATATGCTTGATATCACACACTAAATAAGTGAACAGTACGTTAGCGAAAAACGTGACCATGAACATCCTTCTTTGAACTCTTTTTTGACCACTCTTCGGAATGTTCATCAGAATATTCCTCTGAACTATCTTCGTACATATCGGGTGCGATCGTTGTGGTCCCGTTGTTTAATTGATCTTCAAACATCTCAGGTGCAGGTGTCGTGGTCTCGTTGTTAAATAGATATTCAAACATCTCAGGTGCAGATGTCGTGGTCTCGTTGTTAAATTGATATTCAAACATCTCAGGTGCAGATGTCGTGGTCTCGTTGTTGAATTGATCTTCAAACATCTCAGGTGCAGATGTCGTGGTCTCGTTGTTGAATTGATCTTCAATCATTACCGGTGTAGATGTGATGGTTCCATTGTTAAATTGATCGTCAATCATATCGCCCTCCTCTTTCTTCAACAGTTTAATATACTCTTCCTCCGTCAAAATATCTCCATCTTCAGAATCGTAGCCCATATCTCGTACAAGATCTTCATCAGATATGTCAACACGGCTTTGACCTTGAACTTTTGTACCCAATGATGGTGGTCCATATATAAAAGGTGCCTTTCCAATCATAGGACCGGCTGCTACCGTAACTACTTGCGCACCGGGTGGGGGGTGCATGTATACCGGAAATGCCATCTTGCTTGACTTCCCGATGGCTTCAGCTGGTGGTCCACTTTCGAAGGAGCAATTTGATTGGCCATCATCCGTCTCTGAGCAGTTTACATCTTTAAAAGGATCGTAATCAAATGCAGCCGATGCAGCACCAAACATGGCGGCGTATGGGTCATACATGGGTCCTGGACTTCCAACATGTCCCCATTGTCCGATGTCTCCTTGTTCTCCTCTTTCACCATTTGGCCCCTTAAGACCCATTTCCCCTTCTGGTCCTTGAAAGCCAGATTCACCCATCGGACCAGCTTCTCCATAAAATCCCACGTCACCTGGAACGCCGGCGATTCCCTGGATGCCTTAGAAATAGACACGAGATAAATGTAAACAATACAACATTTATCTAGAGCTATACGTATGATACAAATGAGATAAACTTATTTTAATATTTTGATTTGATTAAGATTTGAACAAGCTCAGTGTTTCGCAAAATAACATTTATGATAGCCTACTAAGCCATTACAAGATTGTTATGCAATTGGCACCCATCCGATGTGTGATTAAACAAATACGTACAGTTAAAAGCTATAGCTATTGTATATAACTGAAATATGTTGTCATCATAAACAGCTGCTATATAGCACAGAAGTGTAAAATTTTGAACTAAAAAAAATAAGAAAGTTAGTCATTGTAACTAATTATATCCAATGGCAAAACTTAAGTAGTGGGGTATGTTACTTGCTACATATTTTAAATCTATATAAGGTACTCCTGAATCATTTGACATTTTTGGTTGCTTTCAGTCGGTTTTGATCCGGTTTAGATGTAACAATAAATTCTGTATACTACAAACATAATTTAATTAAGCATACCTGGCATCCCCCAGTCTCCAGTCATCCCCACATCACCTTTGATGCCTGGAGGCCCGGGCATACCAATAAAACCCACATGACCAAGATACCCAGGAGGGCCTCTAAAACCATGTTTGCCATTTACACCAGCCCAGCCTACGTCACCGATAATCCCAGGGATTCCGTCGTATCCAGGGAAACCTTTCTCACCTATCTCGCCCGGGAAGCCGACAAAACCTGTAAGTAATGAATACACACGAAATAAGATTGCACAATTATAAAAGAAAAACAATGAGGAAAGGAATAACTTCTATAATAATCGTTCCTGTGTCTGCTTTAAAGGCTATTATTTTGAGTGTTTCCATATACAAGGAATACTAAGGAAACATAACTTGAACACTTAACCGCATCGACATGTCAAGAACAAGAACAATTGGCCATCCAGAACTTCGTTGAACCTTTTTAGTTGATATAACTATTTATATACAGTTTTAGGTTGTAGTGGTATCATACATTCATAAAACTTTACTCAAGATTTAAAGTAACAAATCGGCTACAATACCTGGTGGTCCGGGCCAGCCAGGATGCCCGTATGGGCCTGGTGGGCCGCGTAAGCCTGGGTTTCCACTGGTGCCTTTGTGACCTTTCTGACCTCTAGACCCGATTCTGCCTGGTGTACCTTGGTGTCCAGGGATACCTGACGAGCACAAAATAGTCAGAGCTATCGATGATGCAGGATGGTTAAATTTAATTTAATGCACATATGATGATTGAAGTCCGCGAGCACATACTATTTAACGAAATTTAATGCACATATGACGATGGAAGACCGCGAGTACATCATATTTAGCGAAACTTTATGCACATATGATGATGAAAGTCCGCGAGTACATCAAATTTAATGAAACTTTATGCGCATATAATGATGAAAATCCACGAGTACATCATTTTTAACGAAATTTAATGCGCATTATGACGATGGAAGATCGCGAGCACATCATATTCAACGAAATGCACAAATGATGATGGAACACCGCGAGTGCATCATATCTAACGAAATTTAATGCACATATGATGATGGACGACCGCGAGTACATCATATTTAACGAAACTTAATGCACATATGATGATGGAATACCGCGAGTACATCATATTTAGCGAAACTTTATGCACATATGATGATGAAAGACCGCGATTACATCATATTTGGCGAAACTTAATGCACATAGTATGATGAAATACCGCGAGTACATCGTATTTAGCGAAATCTTAATGCACATATGATGATGGAATACCGCGAGTACATCATATTTAGCGAAACTTAATGCACATAGGATGATGAAATACCGCGAGTACATCATATTTAGCGAAACCTTAATGCACATATGATGATGAAAGACGCGAGTACATCATATATAGCGAATCTTAATGCACATATGATGATGAAATACCACGAGTCATCATATTTAGCGAAACTTAATGCACATATGATGATGAAATACCGTGAGTACATCATATTTAACGAAACTTAATGCACGTAGGATGATGGAATACCGCGAGTACATAATATTTAATGAAACTTAATGCGCATATGATGATGAAAGACCCCGAGTGTATCATACTTAACGAAACTTAATGCACATATGATAATGGTAGACTTTAGGATACATTGAAATCAGTGAGCTATATAAAAACGTTTTATTGATATTATTGTATTTGATAGTTGGGTTCCTCTAAAACAGTAGTTTTTACCTGGGGGGCCCGGCTTGCCAACAAAAAGTCCAAGTCTATGATCAACTACCCCTCTCTTACGTCGGCTAAGAACTGAAAAAGTGAAGCAAAAGTTATTCGAATGGTAGATTAATCTGATTTAAAACCATAGCCTATTTCGCTCTACCGTTAACTGTTCAGTGCGCCTCCCTCAAATGTATTGGTAAATAAAAAAAACAACATAAAGCATTAACTACTAAAAGTAAATCCTGGATGGGAGGTCCTCCGCGTGGAAGCACTAACTCCTTTCAAAATAAAAAAAGTCTTGATTTGATAGATACTGTTCATTGCCATTAACTAAATATAGAGCATCGCCAATGCCACCTAGCATCGGCCTTTAAAACGGTAATCATTATGATAAGGATCTCGTAGGACAAATACATAAATAACTGCACTACGGACCAGGTTCCAAGTAAGGATTTTTTTACATAGCACTTAACCCAAGTTGTAGTAGAATGAAAAACACATTCTTGACGAGAGAGCGGTCAATAGAACACAATCATATTAATTTATGGTGGTGTTGTTTTAAAACGATCGACACAATGATGTAGCTTTCTTTTTTACAGTTTTGGAAGGTGCGCGTTATCCAATCTTGAATTTGTGTGCAAGTATCTGATTGAATGTAATTTTCTGTTCATTATATCAATTCTAATACACACTCCATATGCCCGCCTCCCTTTAACCATTGCTTCACAAACATACAGCAGTATAACGCACTGGGCATTAAAATTCCGTTTCATTATCTCATTAACCGGTTGATTTATAGTCAACGAGAATGTAGTTTTTGTTGTTAATTGCAGACATGAACAACGAACGCTCCACCTCACATACGCAAGCAACATATGTGCGCACAATTGTACCTTGAACATATCTTAAACGCTTGATCTAAATAAATTATCATAAAAATCGATAAAAAAAGAGAATTGTCGAAAACTGACATAAATTTGGTATCGATGTGTACAATGCATTGAAACTTACTAACTAAAGTACCGCATAGTTTACAATTAATTTATTTCGCACCTAGTAGAATTCATTTCTTATGCTTGATTTGCTAGTCGATGTTATCACGTGATATTACCAAGTTAGGTATATAGCTTAAATATTCCAACCGTTTAGGGTAAGCCTTCGTAGCACAATGGATACAATACTGGACCGCAATTTCGGCGACACCGGTTCGAACCCGGTCTCCGACCCGATTGTTTTTTTACATTTTGGTATGTTTTTAACAATTATGAAATCTAATAGTGAAACATTTTATTAAATAATTGTCCTGAGATTCGTTACAGAAAAAAAATTGGTGCCAATCTTGTGTATAGTCCCTTTAATATCAGTGCACGAACATGCACTTCATATGTCATTGTTCGCATCACGTATAAATAGAATAAAAGCAATATTTTCTAGAAAGAGCAAGCACACTTTGGAACAGTTCTCTTTTTTGTAACCATGACAGTTTAAATAAAAAATACGATATAATTACTTTTAATTCCGGTAAAACTAGTTAAACGCAGGTTTGTCGCAAAACGACTTTACTTAAGGTAAGAATAAATAATTGCTCTAGTGTCATTTTTTCGCCATTGTCAAAGTATTGTTTTCTTCAAACCGAGGCTTCTGTGTTAATTACTAAGATTTCGTTTCATGTTTTGCTTCAAAAGGATCTCACTTTCATAACTGATTGTAAGATATGCTGTACAATTGATACAAGAAAGCAAAAAAAAAACTATAACGTCCTACCTTCTTCTTTATTCCGTTTTACTTCCACCATATGTTGTTCTAGTGTTTCTATTTTCAGTTTCCATTCCTGAATCTCATGCTCTTCTTCCGATAGTTTTTCCACTAAAGCTGCAATCTTTGCTTCAAACCCTGTCGATACTGCATTTTCGATATTCAATGAAAGACTCCCGCATAAATAAAACGAAAACAAATAAACGGCTAACGACACACTACATATATCCATACTGAGTGCTTGTATTTTGACTGAAGAAAACGAGCAAACTAATTTGCGGAAATAAATAAGTCGGTTTAATTTATATTAGAATTCGGTTAGCTATGTCAGATGTTTTATAAATTGATCCAGATACGAAAAAATGCTTTGATGTGGTCTTTACGGCGAGGCGATCGGTATCTTAGGGAACTAATTCGATGTGAATCTGTGAGGAATTATCCCATTCTTAAATTGAGCGAATGTGGAAATTTAACTTTGAAGTTGTGTTGTTTTAACCTGTATGTACACTAATCTAATTTCACCTTTTTAATGTTCGCTTTATGGCAACATTGGTCGGGACTTATGTAATAAATGACTTTATTGACAGCCTTCAAAATAGAACTTATGGACAGTATATAAAACGTTCGGCACATCTACACTTTTATTCATCTAAACTCATGTCACAAATGCATGATCAAACATGAGAACTTATACACACATTAAGGCATTGCAAACACTATACACATAAACATAAAACATAAAAAATAAATCAGTAAACATTTTATGTTTCATAATTATGAGTAACTTTTAGATAATTACAAATGTCAACCTTACTGAAATCCAGTATGAGAGTCAATCAAATATTTACCAAGGATAGAACACATAATTTTACATTTCTCAAACTAAAATTAACAACAACATGCTTCAGAAATTTACATTCTATAATTTATTTGATATTATTATTATCAGGTTTTCTGAAATATTTTTGAAATATTATACATTTGTAGACCGATATGATCGTTTTTTAATAAATCTGTTTTCTATACTCAGCAAAATAGTTAAATTTAAAACCTAGTGTAATTCACATCTTTAGCAATTCAGTATTTGGAAATTTATGATTTTCTTTGATATAAATCATATCGTATTTAATAAATATAGATCTGATTTGTTTTATCCATTGGAGTTTATTCCTTCTAATTTTGTTATCATACACATATATTTTCTAAATATCGCATTCAACTCAGACACTGGAAGTTATGTAAAAGATGGGATTATAAGCTTTGACCAAGAACTTATCATTTGTGTGTATCGATATCTATTTGTAATGATTTTATACCTTTTTCTATAAACCATACAATCTAGCGGGTTACTTTTTACATTATTTGTACATGTTTCATTTTTTCATATTGTTTTATATATAATTACAACTATAGCCAAACCTTTTTTTTAAAACAAACAAAATGTTTTTGTTTTAAAAGAACTATTTTTCAGTCAGTAGATAAACATAATTGGTTTGCTTTTTGATTAAAGAAAACATAGATTGTGTTGATTGTTTCGCAATATGATCTTTAGTTTTACAAACTTCTTCAAGCAGCTTTTAGGTCTTTGCATGCACACAAAACGTTTTGCGTGAACAAGTCAGTAAAAATGTGCATTTTTAATACAAACATATTGTCTACCGTCGAAAACCTATGTGTATCATCTTTTTTAACATGCATGTATTTTAGAAGTCTATTATTTAACATGGCTTTAAATAGCTTTCCAATACAACAAAGCAGTGCAATTAGACAGTTATTGGTGCGTGCGTGCTGAATACTTCATACAATATTTATTTTTTTTTTTTTTTTTTTTTTGTATTGCATTTTTTTTACCTCATTACACATATCAAAATGTCATGTATCACTGTGAACATGTTAATACTATGCCTTTAAATACATATTATTTCTTGCAAAAAAACTGCCTAGTGTACGACAATAAACACTAAAAACAATTAACATTCTATATAAATGGAATATAAAGAACAAAAATTAACAATGCAGACTAACATTCTATAAGGCAGTGTTGGTAAATTCAAATCAATCTCTCTATTCATCAATCTATATTGTTGAATAAGTAATAATGTTGATATTATTGAGGACTTTTCATAACTTTATAGTGTAATGCACCAGTCAATTGTTACCACGCCCCCCCCCCCCCAGGTCCGAGGGTATACCGGGAATAGCCGGGGAAATGGGCCGTGTATTTACTTTCCAGGTGGCCCCGCAGTGCAGGGTGACTGCGGAGGTTTTGTCTTCACGCCAAATTTAGCGGGAAATTGGCCTTACCAGGGCATTTGGCGTTTTTTTTTACCAGCAGATTGACCCCACATGGTGGAGACTTTGCCCGGGCTTGGCTGGACCTGGGGGCCGTGGTTACAAATGACTGGTGCATAAACTGGTTTCAAAAACGTCGCTGTATTATTCCTTGTGTTATAAATACTGCATGGATTATCTTAACATTGGGAACAGAAACACTAATACTGATTATTTGTTAGTAGATACACATAATTGTGAACAGTCATCGACATCACAGGAATTTACCTATATTAAAACGTTCACCCTAACAACAATTATACAAAAAGTAAATATTGCCACACATCCGTGCGGACTTCCATTACAGTACTTATGTGAAATTCTACAGAAACAAGCTTATTAGCCAAATGTTTAAAACATAAACCCCGTTTAATGGCACTGGGTAAATGCCAAAGAAATAGAGCACAAAAGCAAAAATCACAAACAAGAGTAATTGAACAACAGCACAATTTTTTTCTAAATTGATTGTTAGAAATCCTTCAAGCAAAGCGGTAACGGATAACATGCTCTGATATTAGCATATAATAAATTTGATAAACATACATCAGCATAGTTTACGTGCCTCCGGTTCAAAATAAATTTATCAGAGCATTATAGCGTTGTGACAAAAATGCATATACATTTATTTCGAATAACAAAAACTTACACATAAAATGTGTAGCAGAAAGTCATTATGTAAATATCAGTTATTAATATACAATAAACCTAAACTTTAAAGCAACATTTGAATAATATACACAAAATAAAATGGAATAGATACGCTGAAACACTGAACTACATTTTGAAAAGTAAATACAACAATATAATTTTTTTTTATCTGACTGAACAAATAAAAACCTAACATTCAGATTGTTTAAGATGGATTCCTTTATTTTTAAAATGTCACTATATTGTCTAAGCAATATCGAACTCTAGGGTTTGCTTAAAAGTCAATTTAAATTTTTGAGTGACAGTTGCGATATCTAAATTACACGTTTCCTTCATATTTTAATATGAAACCTGAAACACCTTCGAAACACGTCAGCAATACAGTCTGTGAAACACACAATTTATACTTCATAACATAGTTACTTCAACTTCCTATTAAAAACTCAAATTACAATCAACACAAAAAACGTTAAGTTTACACCAGGAAGTCGATGTTCAAGTTATGAACCTTTCCTGTTGATTCTTCTGTTGCCTCAACGTCTATTTCCGTTCCTCCAAAGATGAACCTTACACTGGCCCATCTGTCTAATCCGCTGCCGGATAGAGGGACACTTAGTTTGCCAACACGAGTACACCCTGGATTTGTGGTATACATGGGGTCCTTTTGATATGTGGTGAAAATTGGAAAGTCGGCCGATGTTTGATTAATTTCACAAACAGTATATCTCTCTTTAGACTGTGCCTGACCAATCTTAAGTTTTTGTCCAATTTCTACATGCTTAGAAAAAATATCATCGCATCTGGCTTCTCCGTCGTAGAATATTTTTTTTGTTGGATCATGTTTTGCTTTATCAAATAGCTGAGTTGTTTTAACACCGTATGTAAGTTTGCTAATACGTTCTGTGATAGCGTTGGGGTTGTGTCCAAATATTACAGCCCCTTTCAGTACTGCCAGGCTTGCTTCCCGTGGAACAATTCTTTTCAGAGCTCCGAACTCTTTGCCCACGGCGTGTTGAAGCATAGGCGATTCGGAAAATCCACCTACCACCAAAATAGCTTCTACACCCCTGTTTACTGGCGAGCTTAGAATGTTCTTCAAGTGCTCAACAGTGCTTGAAACGGATGTATCGAAAAACCATCTGGCAACGCTAGCGTCGATCTTAACCTTCTCGTTTGTCATTGACACCTAATAACAGTAAAAAAGATTCATGAATTCATGCTTCATTGACTCTTGTTTAGTATATATATATTTCTATGTTTGAGTGAAGAAAATCAAAGACTTCTAAAATAAAAGTATTGGTAAATATTGGAAACTGTTTTTCTTTTTTTATTGTTATATCTATGTATTGCCTGATCGTGGATGATAACGACTTGCATATATGTACATAATAAAAAGAACATTCTAATCTTAAAAAATAATAATTTTATGACGAAATTGGTCGATACCATGCACTAGTATAACAAGTATAAAGGTTTTACCGAAGAGGCATAAGATGTGTTCTTGATGATGTCACACAAGGCTCGTCCCTGACGATTCTCTATCAAGGAACAAAGGGACAGAGGAAGGGGAATAACCGTTTTGCTGTCCTTGTCAGGTGAAATGGACCGCTTCTTGTTTTCGAATCGACGAAACAAGTCAATGAAATCGTCCAGATGTTTTCGCTTTAAATCGCCCATGGCGTCGAAACCTGCACATGAAAATAATATATTTTGAATGTTTTAGGAACTGAAAAACAAAGATATTAAGAATTTTTCAATTCATTTTATCGAAATGCTATCAAAATTGTCGTCTGAGCTTTATTAAACTTGATCACACATCAAATGGCAACAAAGTTTTGGGTCTAGAGTTGAAACCTTTTGAATTTATTCTTGGAAAGTATTTCTTGAATCGATTTTTTTATTGACAATAAAGTCAATCGTCAATTATGTATAACAAAATAAAAAATATCTCCGAGACAGACTGACCAAATGCATTTAGACTTTAAGGATGTCTCCTTGAGGTTATATGAAACCAAAATACGTAAATACAAAAAAATAAAAAATAAAAACTTTTCGTTTTTTGAATAAATTACAATACTGTCTTCAATGGTACCTTTATTTTGAATCCCTGACGATGATTTATGCTTGTTCAATATCAAAATGTATATTCTAAAATGCCATATGCATTATTTAAAAAAAAACATACATCAAATATGTTACCTGCAATGTCATTGATGAAACCTTTGAAGGCTTCGTCGACCTTTGTTCCACCCCACGCACCACCGCTCGCCTTAAACAGTTCCTTGACGTCCATCGACTGTAACACTTCATGGACAGTAATATCTATTGTCCCACCTCAAGGTAAAGAATACTTCCTAGTTTATGTACATAACAACATGGCATTATGTTTTCACTATGAATGTCATTTCTAAGGTATACACAAATTTGCGAATTCTGGATGCCTAGTGACCCAAAGAAAAAGGATATCATTTTAAAGGGTTTTTAATGTAGAGCAAGTCTATGTAAACAATATACTAAAATTTGTTTCACAAACACGTTACTTTCGCCTTTAAGGACTGCACAACTGGTAATTGTACGTCCGATTTTATAGTTGTAATTAAGAGCATAAATAAAAAAAAACTATAAAAAACCTAATCAATAAAGTTGTTTATTTGAGATGAAAGAAAGAATCTCTTAATTTAACTTACTGGTTAATTGAGCTATCTAAGCACTAACTTATTTGTTGGTCGGATGCTTGAAACGAAACCACCATCAAAAGGAACAGTAGTAGGAAAATGAACAACATCAATAAAACAATTCTTATACTCGTTATTTATATTTATTACTGAAGGATTATATGGCTTTGCGTGCATTGAAAACATTTTATCAATTCAAGGTAAGTGAGGTTACGGCTTCGGGAATATCTGAGCATTGATAAATGTATTTATACACACATGAACCGCATTTCTAAATTTTCAATGTTTTTATAGATATGTTATATGTGAAAAATGGAAATTTCATACAACTGAAATACCATGCTCGCATATAAGGAAAGGCAAAACGAGTGTGAATATTACTTTAGCTTCTACAACTTGTTCTACTATCTTTACCATTACCACTGCTATTATTCCTGCAAAAATGTTTTAATTTTATTTCAACAGTGCATATATTATGCTAACAGACTCTTTGCTCTTCGTTTCTTTCTCGTACTCGTTAGATAATTGATGTATGCTCCATTTGATTAGAGGGGTTACTGAACCTGCTTGTACGAGTACGATCTACCTGAGTGGTACGTTATCCAGTTACGTGTTTTTATTCACGTTGTATCTAGCAAACATGTTAATATTTTATGCACATCCTATTGGTATGAATATGCTTGTGGAAGGCGAACTGCAATGGCATCAACACAATACAAAGGAAGAAGTATTGTGGGCAGCCTTCCCTTAGCGTAAATAGAGAGGGTTTACAAATGACTTTGAATGCCAACATCTACTTATACCGAAAACCGTACGTGCATGTAGTGTTCCGCTAAATCCTTATTATCAGGTGCGGTACATTTCAATATTTGTTAAATATTGATAAATGAAGAGGTATCTATAATGTCCTCACTTATACTCGACGTTACTTCATACTATTATTCGCATTGCTTAACTCTTTGTTAAGCTACCAGTACATATAGAAATTGCAATTGGCCTAACATATTTTTTACGAATATCTAGTTGTTGGTGTAGTTTCATAAACAAACACGCTTTCCCCGCGCTTATAAACATTCAATTACTGTTGTATTTATGCTTAAATAAAAACTCGCTTTGTACGAGCCTACTTAAACCTGTGTTTAAAGTTCACAGGCCTTTGGTAATCGGAAAGACGTTTTAAATTTGTACACTGTACACATGGGTTTTAAAAAGAAGTTATCCCATATACGTTCATATTCAAGTAGCGTTTCGTAATCTCTCCAAATTGAGTGCAAGCCAAGGAAAAATTGGGGCAGTGAAGAAATAAATATTTACTCTAGGATTCATATTAGAACGGATTAAGGCACAGCTAAGACAAAAGACACATTTGTTTGTACGAAAACGATTCTGAGTCATGTTGGAACAGTATGTGCAGGTCCGGGGCTACTGTTTTTATGGCAACTGCCTGTTATACCTCCCGCATCCAACACCAGATATCTCTGTCCAGCTTTCAGTTTGCCGAGGGACGTTTCATTTCCGCTTCGTTCGACCGGTAGATGGCGACAAAACAATGACGCTGCTTCTGGTTCAAGAGCAACAGTGAGCTTTTTTTCTTTGATACCAGCCTTAAGGAAAAACGCAAATTAGTAAATGTGACAACCACTTAACATGATACAATTCTGCACGCATTGTACTTTCCCTAAAAAATTAATGCATTGCTTTAAGTTGATAATAATGTTAGATTGTTAATCATTCAATATATTCATACACTATAACGCAATGCCGTATCGAAAAAGATAAAGAACGACGATATATCAGATGGTTTAAAAATTGATCAATTAAAGAATACCGGGTATCTGCGATCTATATTCACTTAATCTTTATATTACATTTCCTTTATAAACCAAATGCTTATAAATACATTTCTCCTTTCATGTCCTCTGCACACCACATTGTATCGAGTATCTAATAATCAATTAACAGTTCTAAAAATACCCACATTGTGTTAAAAGCTCTTTATCGTTTGTTTATTTATCGTTTATGGCTTTTGAATACCTGTTTAGCGGCTTCTCTCATAAACTGTTTGGCAGTATTATCCCAGATAGCTGGCACAGTCAACACCCAGTGTATCTCATTCTCTCGTATTGTGCCAGAAATTCTGTCATTTGAAACCCGCCAAAGGTCGTCCTTGAGCCATCTTCAAGTAAAAAAGAAGAATGTGTTTTGTTTAAATTATTTATATATTCAATAATGTTAACAGACATAAACCGTCAATTCTTGACATATATTAACCATATATTCTTGACCTATATAAGCTGTCAATTCGTGACAGTTATACACCAGTTATTCTTAACATATATTAACCGTATAATCATAACATATATCAACCATATATTCTTGACATATATCAACCGTATATTCCTGACATATATCAACCGAATATTCTTTACATATATCAACCGTATATTCTTAACAGATATCAACCGTATATTCTTGACATATATCAGCCGAATAATTTAACATATATCAACCGTATATTCTTGACATATATAAACAATAAATACTTGACAGTTATACCCCGTATATTCTTGACATATATAAACCGTAAATATTTGACATTTATAAACCGTATATTCTTGACATATATAAACTGTAATGCTTGACAGTTATAAACCGTATATTCTTAACATATATTGACCGTATATTATTGACATATATCAACCGTTTATTCTTAACAGAAGTGAACTTTTTATGCATATATACATGTTGCAGTGTTATTTGATAAAAAAGCGCACATATTTAATATGTCTGTGCAACTATTTGGCTTACTTGATTGCTAGTGCAAACACAGTTTTTGCAGATAGATGACGACTGTTTTCGTCCTCAATAAGCATATCCCGTTCGATTTTCTGAAACAAAATGGGAGTACATCTAATTGATATAGAAAGGAAGTTTGTTTGTAACGAGTTGCTTGGAAAGACTTTAGTAATAAATTTTTATAAATCAGAATTTTTCAATAGCTTTCGATTCGTGTTGAAACTATTGTTTTTAGATACAGCTATTTCAATCAACCATGTGGCCGACATTTTGACGCGAAATACCAGCATTTTATGTCAGTGTTTGTTTCATCGATATATTTTACAAATGTATACAAAATCATTTCAAGTTATTGTACCCAAACGAGTGCACAAACTTCTATTCAATACGATAAAAAAATGACACAATCATTGAATGGTAAAACACCTGATATCAAATTTACCGAAGTATTGCCAAATATTGATTGTAATCAACATGATCAAGTTATTTACGTATGGCGATTTCTATAAAGCAAGTAATAAATAAACTTTATGTTTAAATATTGGAACGGCACACAAACTGAAATATGAATATATTGATGTATTTCAGCACAGTAAATTGGGTTTAAAAGTACAAACAACATGATGTGAAAGCGGATGAATTCCATAAATTAAGTTTTCGCTCTTACACTGGACATGTACTTGCCTTGTCCCACAATTTCATTTTAAATCTTTTAAAGAAGTAGTACGAATCATGCTTTTCTTCATCTATCAGTTCTGCATATCTTGTCTCCGCCTCAAAGCCAAATGCCTCTAGGGTTATTCCATCGGGCTGTATCAAAACCGTTGTTGGTCCTTATCAAAATAACGTATAGGTGCGTTTAATAATTAAATCAAAAGACAATACGATTAAGTTAGATTATGTTCACTCTCTGTAATGGAGGAATTAATGAAAATGATATGTTCAACCAAGTCTGTATTTCGTCATAAGTTTATCTCCTTTCTTATTTTTTTATGAATATCAAATTTTAAATTTAATGCAGCGGCTCAAAGTCATGTAAAATTATCTCTGAAAGGACTCAAATAACTGAAAAGAAACTGCCTGTAAATGATTGCATTCATAAAAAAACGCCGTCTAGCAGTAAATGCATTGTTAAAACGCACCCCATTAGATTTGTTATATAATAAGACATTACATACCCTTCGTCGAGTCATGTCCCTGCCACTGTTTTGCTGACATCTGTGTTGGATCACTTTCGTATTCATTAAGCAAAGAGAACGCCCAACTCGAGTACGTCGTACCGAAATCTATGGCTGCAACCAGCAGTGGTTTCGACTGTTTAAAATAGAAAAATTGAGAAATTTGCATCGAATCGTATAAAGCAATTTCCAGGATAGTATGTAAAAATGGCCTACCAAATAAATGATATCGAGTCTATTTGACAATAAGCTGAGGCGGATCAAGAATTTGACGCTAGAGAAGAGGGATGGTGACCGTGGCGTACTCTAACCACATTGGCATTCCACAATATAGGATTCCAATGTCTCTTGAGGTCAGGTTTTCGGCACAGAGATATTTTGTCTGAAATGTTGCATTCTAGTGAATTCTTAACACACTAATACTACAAAGCTTTGGCAACGCGCTCTTTGGAATAGACCATACTAAACGTAATAGAGGGTAGCACATGAACCTTTATGACATACTTTGTATAACGGTCTCATACACTACGGAAAATGGTTTAATATACGGGAATGTACTGAAACCCGTACATCCAACGAGTACGGTAAGTGTACGGGATGTTGAATATACTGGTGTGTTTGGACCCGTATATTCATAAAACTCGCACATCTTGAGTATACGGGATTCGATGTATGAGCGTGTACTAACCCGTACATCCGTTTTATAATAAAAAAGAAAGAATTATGTAATCAATTTAGGTCTGAGGGTGTTTTTTTGATAGCATATATGATATGAACGACATTTATACCATTGACTTAAAAAAATCACTGTTACGTAGAAAAACAGGATGGTGTCAGTAAAAATCACCTTTGTAGAAAATTGAATGCTTTAATGGGTTTCGACAGCTTTTGATGAAATTAAAAAAAGGTCTGAATGATAACAAATAAATAAATTGGACAATACTGAGTTGATTGACTAACGATAAGTACTTAAACTATTTTGATGGATGTACGGCACCGTACATCTCCGTACATCTTGAGTGTACGGGCATGTACGGTCTCCGTACATGTTGAAAATACGGGAAATTATGTTCTTCCGTATATTCATCGTGTACGGGATTATACCATTCCCGTACACGATGAATATACGGGCGTGTACACTTCCCGTATATTATAAATGTAGGAAATATACTAGTTCTCGTACACGCTGAGTGTACGGAAAAGTACTCTTTCCCGTACACCCATGTTATAAAATAGTTTTGAATTTTGTTATCAAGTAAGGTAATTTGGTGTTTTTTGAGAGCATATATGATATA
Source organism: Mya arenaria (assembly GCF_026914265.1). NCBI lineage: Eukaryota > Metazoa > Mollusca > Bivalvia > Myida > Myidae > Mya > Mya arenaria. The sequence goes on from NC_069122.1 coordinate 43,932,327, forward strand.
AACAACATTTAAACCATTGACCTGTATACATTTTTCCGTGTTAAGTAGAGAAACAGCAATGTGTTAGTAAGGGGCATGTTGTGTAGGCAATGTAATGCTTTTCGGGTTCTAACAGCCTTTGATGAAATTATGATAAAAACATTAATGTGATTCGACAATGCTGGTAGGGTTGATTAACGGCTAGAACTAAAAATAGTTCGATGAATGTACGGCAGCGTACATCTCCGTATATCTTGTGCGGACGGACATGTATGGTTTCCGAACAAGTCGAGTGTACGGGAATTTATGCTCTTCCGTACACTTTGAGAGTACGGGATTATACCATTCCCGTACACGATGAATATACGGGCTTATATATTTCCCGTACACTATGGATATACGGAAATGTACTCTTTTCCGTACACACATGCTTTAAAATTGTTTTGAATTCTTTAATCAATTAGGCTAATTGTTATTTTATTTGACAGCAAATATGATATGAACAACATTTTTTCCATTGACTTGCAAAGAAACAGGTTTTTTTTTTTTTTTTTTTTTTTTTTGGGGGGGGGGGGGGTTAACAGCCTTTGATGAAATTAAAGCTACATCTTTATGATACAAAATAATAAGATTTGACAATGCTGAGTGGTATTACATTTGACAGCATATATGATACGATCAACAGTAATTACATATACCATTGACTTATTCGTTTTTTCCGTGTTTCGCAGAGTACCGGGAGTTGCGTTTTGTAGAAATATAAACGCTTTTATGTGTTTTAACAGCCGTTGAAGAAACTACAATGGCATCTATATGATACAAAATAATTGAATTCGACAATGCTTGGTGGATAAATTCACGGCTAGGCCCGGGAATGTTTCCCGTACATGATGAATATACTGGCGTGTACAAGCAGCAAACAAGATTTTTTCTATTCCTAAATTTATTTAAATCGGCTCTAATTGTTAGCTTACATTTCCATAGTTTGTTACCCATTATTAACTTTATTTTCATTAATAGCGGACCCTAACCCATCCGTTGGTATGAGGGAGTTGCAATAAAGATGCCATATCTTTAATGTTGCACTCTCTTAAGTTTGACAATTTTTGGAAATCTGCCGAAAATTATACTTTTCTTAAAGCGTAAGTAGTAACGCTTTTAGCCATTTTTTTCTTTTTTGCTATGCATATTTATGCGACTATAATAATTTCAATTTACGATAATAATAATAATAATAATAATAATAATAATAATAATAATAATAATAATAATAATAATAATATTAATAGTAGTAAATAAAACAAAATTAATATTTAGTTTAAATTTTCAAGAAATGCGTAAGTTTCAGCCAATATTCAGCTGCTGGTCATTTAACCAATCAAGAGCGTATACTCAATAGCCAATCGTAACAGCGGGATGCAGAAAGCGCTAGGATCGATATCATCTGTGTCATTACATGAGCCAAATAGCAACAAGGAAGAATACCCCACAATAATGAGGTAAGACTACGAGCTAGCATATTATAAGATATAATTGTTATTTACTTTTTGATGGGACTTCGATTGTTAGTTAGTTATTATGTCTCTGAACCGTCCATTGGTATTTATAATTCGAGTATTATATCAAATCTGCATTTCAAATGTCTGTAAGCCATAAGCTTGCTGTGTCTGAATAATTACTTTTTTCAGTGACCTGATGTCCGAGCGCAATTTGACCTAATGCATGAAGCCAAGAAATCGCAGAATAGAACTCATATTAGTTGTGTAATGTTTTCTTGATGTTTGTTTGAGCAAATGCCACAATGAAATGATTATGTTAAGGCAGATCTAGAATGACATTTAAAATTGATTACTCAAACATGATATTTTTAAATCTTATGATTTTATAAAAATAGTAGTTTTTCCTATGTCTAAAAATAATGTTTTATAAAAAACAGCATGTATTTGTTATTTCTTATCATCCGTGTCTAACACGGTCAAACCCTACCTAGGCCCTGCTCGTATACGGTCCGTACATTCATCCGTGTACGGGGTCCGTATTCCAATCCCGTACATGTTGCGTGTACGGGTCCGTATATCCATCCCGTGCACGTTGCGTGTTTCCATCCCGTACACGTTGCGTATACGGGCTCCGTATATTCATCACGTACACGTTGCGTATACGGGCTCCGTATATTCATCCCGTACACGTTGCATGTACGGGGTCCGTATATCCATCCCGTACACGTTGCATGTACGGGGTCCGTATGTTCATTCCGTACACGTTACATGTACGGGGTCCGTATATCCATCCAGTATACGTTGGATGTACGGGGTCCGTATATTCATCCCGTACACGTTGCATGTACGGGGTCCGTATATCCATCCCGAACATGCGAGTGTACGGGCTCCGTACATCCATACATATATATATTTGACAAAAATGCAATGCTTAAAGTATGTATTTCTTCAAAAATACGTGAAAGAAACAAAAACATGTATATACGTTGATAACTCCGTATATCCACGGGTACGTGGATGGATATACGGTAGTCCGTACACGTGGTGTTCCGTTTACGTATTCGTGTAAGGGTCCCGTACACGTTGGGTGTACGGGTCCGAACACGCCCGTATATTCAAGATTCCGCAGTGATAGTTGCTTTTTTTAACGTGATTGTGACGATAGCTGGTAGCTTACAGAAGCACTCTCTAGTCCGTTGCCTGGGTACAAATCAGAGCTGGATCCACTTTGAGAGGCCAGGAGAAAGTACCCCTTGTATTATCGAATCCACAACCGTTTGGTTCAAAGGCGGACACCTATACTATTAGACCACTCTCACCGTCTCACCACTTAAAACTAGTATGAATTAATGTAGGAAGTTCATAGGAATGAACTGCTACTAAATCCTTACCTGTATAAGATACATGTATATATGTACATACATGTGTATATCAATTTGTGTCATGATATAAAGTTTTTTTCACTAGAGTGATTAGAATGTGTACTTACAAGAGACATGTCGGAATTCCTTTCATCTTTCTTGTCGTCGATTCGGAATCTGGACGTAAAAATGGAAATTATATTTGAAAACCACGACATTCCACTTTACTTTCTTTTTTGGTTAAATCCTCCAGTCCTTTACGATTTGATAATAACATGCAGATACATGGCACAACGCGTAATTCCATTTGTTTTATACTTCCTCTTTCTATATACACTTTACTCGCAATGCAAAACAGGCCATTTTCTTTCACAAGCACATATATTATTGTTAGTGTCGCGAATGAAAATGGTTCGTCTCTCAGGGCGACTGGAATTATCCAAATACACTTTTATAAAGAAATGAAACAATAAAGTTTCCAAATTTATCCAACGATGTTTACGTCTCCATCGACAAAATATGAGTGCGCTGTGCACGAGGAAAAATACCGCCACCAGCTGTGCACGAGGCGAACTACTTTAATAAATATAGAAAGTGAAAGCGAAAATGAAAGTGAAATTAGTATATGAATTAGTGAATGATAGGAATGACTGAAAGGAATGGAAGAATAGGAAAATGGATTATCACAAGAAAGATGGACTTGGAAAGTACGTGTACTGGATAAACATACATGTAGACATAAGACACTAACACAAACATATAGAGCAGGGCAAATTGACCCCGCGACACCCTCCCCCCTTCGGGTAAATGGCGTCCCGACATTTCAAATTCAGTACATAGTTTACTGTCCATAGTTACTAACATGAAAACAAATGCTGTCAGAGCACAAGCTTGTCTAGTTAGGTTTACCGTAATTAGCAACTGCAAGCTAAATGAATACCTTAACATTCCATACAGTAACTACTACTACATTCTATACTTAAGTGCACTGTTAAACACTAGCTACACATATACATACAAACTAAATAATCATACAAAAAAACAACAACTGAAATAGGCCTATTTCCATGCAATACCAGACCCTGCCTTTATGGCGTAGTCTGAATTGAGACATGCTCAATGTCTTAAACAGAATGATGCACATTATGTTTTCATCATATATTATACAACTGGCACAAAAGTTGTATAAAAACATCACGGAAAATCTTGTCAGAAGATTTTACCAAAATTTCTTCAAGTGTATTAAAAAAATCTCAATCCGCACAAAAAACTCGTATTGTAAATGATGTGAATCCTTTGATGTCACTATTTTATTTCATTGTTGGTGTAACGGTAAATGGTGACTATGTGACCCACGTGTCACTCTGCATCCAAGTAGGGCGCTGAGTGATGCGACTCGTCCTCCGCTGTGGTATCACATACCTTGGCGATGGCGTTGACAAACTAGGTAATACATCCGCTTGTGTCAAATCCGGTAAGTTGTCGCATTGAACGGCAGTATTAGCTACAGCTGCAGTAGGTGACAATGAACTCTGCGGTAACGCTTGCTGAGCCTCACTTATATTGCCAGAACAATCTGTATCGTCGGTTACATCGAGGCCAGACAGATCCCTTGAATCAGGGGAACGAAGAGGTGCAAGAAGTGGAATGCCAGACAAAGGCAGGATAAGGTTCCTGTGAAGGGTTCGCACTGGACCTCTAGCAAACTCTTTCCTCACTCGAAAGACGGGGATATCAGGATTCGGCTGACTGATGACGACATACACGTCCCTGCACCACCGATCCGCAAGCTTGTGGCGACCCCTGATACCAACCATCTTGACAAGAACCTTATCGCCAACCGCTACTTTCGCTTCCCGTACTCTTGTATCGTAACGTCTCTTGTGACGACGTGCTTGGCGTCGAGCCTCGCGAGTCGCAGCTTTGTAGGCAAACTCAAGACGCTCCTGAATACCCTGAATGAAACTTGACCTATCTGAAGAAGAAAAATCTGGCTCAATGCCCAAGAACGCATCTATAGCTAGTCTCGGATGTCTCCCGAACATCAAAAAGTATGGCGTCATGCCGGTACTCTCATGCCGAGTAGCATTGTAAGCGTGTACCAATGTTGGTAAGTGGGCTTTCCAGTTCTGTTTTCTCTCATCATCGAGTGTCCCAATCATGTTCATAAGTGTTTGATTGAAACGTTCGGCCATGCCGTTGCATTGTGGGTGATACGGGGTCGTACGACTTTTCTCGACCTTTGCAATGTCGCAAAGTTCCCTTATAATAGCACTCTCAAAGTTGCGTCCCTGGTCACTATGTAGACGACTTGGGAACCCGTAATGTACAATGAACTGCTCAAATAGCGCTTTGGCAGTGGACCGAGCTGTTTCATTTCTCATTGGTATGGCCTGCGCATACCGAGTGAAATGGTCTGTGATGACCAACACTTTCTCAAATCCTCCTTTGGACATATCTAAGGTAAGAAAGTCAATGCATACAAGTTCGAGAGGGTACGTGGTTTCGATGGAAACCAATTCTGCAGAGACCTTTTCTCTTGTCTTACGACAAATGCACCTCTCACAGAGCCTGATACGTGTTTCAACAAACGAGTCGAGACCTGGCCAAAAGAATCGAGATTTTATCAAAGAAAGTGTACGTTCTTTGCCCTGGTGACCTGCCTCATCATGAAGACCCGCAAATATAATATCGTAAAAGACGTCTGGAACAACCAACTGGTCTACAGGATGACCATTTGACATACCATGACGGTACAACAAACCATCCCGAAAGAATAACATGTTCCGCTCCCTCAGCAACTTCCTGACTGACTCATCTTCTAAGCACATCTGGCGCCGAGTCAGTCTAGAACTTGACTTCAAAATCTCTTCCACCCTACTGATAGCTCTATCCCGAGCCTGTTCAACTTTCCAATCAATATCAGCTAATGGAGTGTCAAGATCAACCTCGTCCCTTGGTGTCTGAGCTGCCGTTTGTGAGAATGACAAACACTCAATAATAGGACAAACTCTCACTAGATGGTAATCAAACAAAGCTTTGATGACGTCCGGGAACATAACGTTCTCCTCACTCCGCGAAACACCAGGAAGACGGGAAAGAATATCTGCATCTATATTCTCTTTTCCTGAACGGTAGACAATATTGAAATTGAAGGCTGACAACGCTGCTAACCATCTGTGTGACAAAGCGTCAAGTTTCGCTGATTTGAACGCATAGGTCAAGGGGTTATTGTCGGTGCGAACGCAAAATTCATTTCCATAAAGGTAATCGTAAAATTTGTCCACGACAGCCCATTTGAGTGACAAGAACTCAAGCTTATGAGCCGGGTAGTTGCGTTCACCACCGCGTAACCCACGAGACGCATATGCGACGACCTTTTCAACCCCGTCAACTTTCTGATATAGAACAGCTCCAAGACCAACACTGCTTGCATCAATGTTGAGAATAAATGGCTTAGAGAAGTCTGCATATGTAAGAACAGGAGCCGAACACAAACGATCGATAATGATCTCAAATGCCTTCTGATGGATTTCACCCCACTCCAAAGGCTGACGTTCTCTGCTTTTCTTCTTCTCCTTCTTGTCCTCAACAAGCAAATCGTTGAGTGGTTTGGCGAGATGGGCAAATTGGGGAATGAACCGCCTGTAATACCCCGCAAACCCGAGAAAACTCCTCAACTCCTTCAGATTAGAGGGCACCTTCCACCTCCTCAATACTTCAATCTTCTCAGGATCTGTCTGCACTCCATACTCACTCACAACATGACCCAAGTACTTCACCTCTCGCTGAAAGAACTCGCACTTACTCCCTTTCAGTTTCAATCCAGCAGACTCCAAGCGCTGAAAGACAGATTCAAGACGTCTGAAATGACTATCAAGAGAATCACTAAATATGATTATATCATCTAAGTAGATGAGACACTCCTTCAAGTGCAGTTCTCCCATGCTACGTTCCATGAGCCGCTGAAATGTGGCTGGGGCGTTGGTTAAACCAAAGGCCATCCTGTTACACTCAAAGAAGCCGAGAGGCCCCACAGAAAAAGCAGTCTTGGGCTTATCAGCCTCTTTCATGGCAACCTGCCAATAGCCGGAACGTAAGTCAAGCTTACTGAAATACTTGGAGCCAGCGAGAGCGTCAATTGTCTCATCAATACGAGGAAGAGCGTATGCATCCTTAATAGTTTTACTATTAAGGCGCCGGAAGTCAATACAGAAACGCAAAGACTTATCCTTCTTTCTAACGAGAACCACATTGGAAGAGAAAGGAGATTTAGATTCTCGAATAGCTCCTGCATCTAACATCTCACGCAAATGCTCCCTCACCTCTTCAAACATCCCAGGTGGAATCCGTCTATATGGCTCTTTGAATGGAGTTGAATCTGTAAGGTTAATCTCATGCTGAACCAAAGACGTACAACCCAAGTCAGTAATGTCTGTTGAAAACAAGTGTTTCCACCGAGGAAGAAAAGTTCTGGCCTGTTCCTGCTCACCATGTGTCAATGTACCGCTGGGGACACAAATGCCTAGCTCTTCAAGAGTCTTATCAGCGTTACGTGTTTTGGGAATGGAACCCTCCGAGGGATCAACCTTCCTAACAACGTCGACCTCATGAAGAGAGCAAATGACAGACTTAGGAATGATAGATAAAGTCTTAACAGAGAGATTGCAAATTCTAACAGGAATCTTACTGAACGACGTGTTTGGATTAACCCGAACAACTCTGGGGCTAACACTCAATCCTTGTGACCGCTCGTCAGTGTCTGTCATGCCATCAGTAAAATCTCCCACTCCTCTGACCAAACCGGTAACTGTCTTAGTCTCATTCGGCCGAATTATGATTGGTTTCTTTGAAAATGCCTTCACAGAAAGTTTGTTAACTGTTGTCAAGGAAGACAATACATCTTGCCATACAGGAGGCATATGCTGTAATTGTGAAGATGACTTGACATAATTGATAACATTGGTGCCTACCAGCATAGGAACACTGGATGAATAAGCTGTGTCAGGTATGATTAGTACCGGTACAGAAACAGGAACAATATCCAGCGACGGAAATGTCATATCAATCAAACAGTATCCACAATATGGAACCTTCGCATCATTTGCACCAGAAATATCAAGTTCAAAATCTTTTAGACTATAAAGTGTAGGCCTAGGGTAAAGAGAGCTATAAAAACGTTGGCTTAGAGTAGTAACCATTGAACCCGTGTCAAGCAAGGCAGAACAGGATGTGCCATTCAAAAGAACAGTCGTCTCATTCGGTCTACCAATCAAGGGCGCTGTGTGAATGGGCACTGGACCTCCTATCGGCTCCCTTTCGATGAAGGTCCGTTCTTGTTTAAACCCACCACAGGCTTATTCTCATTGACGGGAGAAGCTGGGGCATTTCTGTTTGTATTGGGCTGATTCTGTCCCTTCTTGATGACACTGAAGTCTTTCTCTATATTAGACACCCTAGTGTTTAACAACTTGAACTGAGCAGTCATATCTTGCATCTGCTGCAACAATCTGCTCTCGACTACATTCATTTGCTGGACAGCAGGCTCAACAATCTGTTGCTTTGGCTGCATGTCCAACTCCATCTGACGTAGCTCTTTGCGGAATTTGTTAAAACCAAGAGCAGTCTTGTATTTATATCGAGACATGTTGTGCAGCTCAGAGTTACGTAACCCAGCCCACAATCTGTTTCGCAGCATTTCATCTTTTGTTGCTGAATCAAGGGTGATGTTAGACAAGATCTGCTCTAAACGAAGACTATACTCAGCAACCGACTCACCAGCTCCCTGCCTTGCATTATAAAACTTCTCTTTGAGTTTCTCACTGGAGTGAATATTACCATAGACAGCCTCCAGTTCATCAACAATATCTTCTACAGTGGCTGACTCGCCAACATGTAAAAGTACCAAACGAGCCCTACCCTTAAGACTCTTTCGAATGGCTTCAAGAATAATTGGTGTAGAATAAACCTGACTACGCAACAAACACTTCAAGTCATAAAGCCAAAGGTCAAATTCATCTGGTTTCTCACCAGAAAACTCAACAAGTTTTGGAACCTTGAATGCGCTATCTTTGCGATCGTTCGTAAACTTCAGTGAATCAAAAGGATCAAAAACAGGATCTGAGCGAGTAACTGGTGGTTGAAATGAAGACTGAACAACAGCAACCACTGGTTTAGGCTTGTCACCCAGAAATGGGTTGTTAGGAGAAAATGAAAGAAGTTTCTGGCGAGCTCCTCCAGCTGACTCCGTATCAAAATCAAACTGTCGCAACTGACGCACAACTTTTTTAGGAGTTGGCGTAAGGACACGAGTTGTGTCTGCATCAAAACGTGGAGAGCTAGAAGTTTCAAATACCCTGTACCTCCCTGATTTTCGTAGCTGCTCTGCAAAATAATTCAGCTCCTCATCTTGGATCCCAGTGATCTCACCAGTAGTGTCCATTGTATCAACAACTGAATGAATATTTACAAATGTTTAAGTTGTATGAACAAGAAAATTGGAATCTATTCAAACTGGGTACATATATGACAATGAGTTTGAATGAATTTAAATAATGGTAGTTATATTGAATTGAGAATTTTAAGTGTTTAAAATCAACACTGTTTTTTATTGATGTTATCAAATGGTTTGACAATGTTTATCACTAGATAAATGTGTAAAACTATTATGTCAATGAATATATGTATCACTATGAAGATGACCAACTGTGTGCAGTATACTGTATAGTTAAATAACCAGATTTGCAAACTTAAATTATACTGTAAATTGAATTAATTAAATGAAAAATTATTTCATTTAATTAACTTCAAAACCTTCATAATACCTTCTATGAGAGCGCTCTCAAAATAATACTGTTCTTGTATTTTCAAAATAAAAGATCAGTATTCAGAAACTAGAAAAATATGGCAATAAAAATGACTACTAAAGAGACCTAGATACTACATACATTACTACTACTATGTTCAACTGCAATCTCTCCTCTACGTACACAGTGTAAACACTAAACTTTGCTAAAAGCTAAACAACTATGTGTCTATCTGTATGAAGTAAGACAAAAAGAACCTAGTAAATCTGACCAAGATTTATGCTTTTTTTTTTTTTTTTTTTTTTTTTTACAAAATATATAAGTAACACAGGGGTATAATAGGGGTATAATATACCGGTGGACTCAAAGACAAAGTGAAAAACAGACACAAGGGACTTGTAGAAAGAAAGAGAAGAATGGATTTATTCAAGTCAATCAAATGCCTTTATATTATCAATAAGTTGTTAAGTAAATGAATGTAATGCGATGTTAATTGCTCACCAACACCTTTGTTATGCTACAACTGCAACAGGATGTGTAAGAGCTGCATGCTGTGCTGTGCCCAGGTATGTTCACTCAAAATACTATCTGAAACATTACATCAAAAATTTAAACAATTGAAAAATAAATTCATAAAGCAATCAATCAAAATATCAAAATTAATTAATTAAATATTCAAAACACTAAATAAATTGTCCATGTAGTATGAAGTCTGAAGTCCCAATGTGTAATGTTGATCAATGTAGAATGTCACCGATGAAATGCTTATGTTGATTTAATCAGCTGTCAAATCAAGGAAACTGCTATTTAAATAGTCTAAGTTTCACTTCCAATGAAATAATGTACTAAATGGTGTCAATATTCTCACAAGACACGTATATATATCAAACACAACCACGCACTTATTATATAAGTGTCAAATGAAATATAAATAAGACGAAATGTCACCAAAATCGTCTGTCAATTTAAAACCGGATGTTTACAACCATTCACTGTTGACCACTGGTTCCCGGTCTCGTCCCGGAAGACCTATAACATGTGCTCGCCATGTGCCTGATCACGTGTGTAGTCATGTGACCGCGCTCGACGAAACGACCAAACCGTGCAGAATGAGCTGGATTATGACCCCAAGCCGAAACCCAAAAGCTACACTGGCCACCAATGTCGCGAATGAAAATGGTTCGTCTCTCAGGGCGACTGGAATTATCCAAATACACTTTTATAAAGAAATGAAACAATAAAGTTTCCAAATTTATCCAACGATGTTTACGTCTCCATCGACAAAATATGAGTGCGCTGTGCACGAGGAAAAATACCGCCACCAGCTGTGCACGAGGCGAACTACTTTAATAAATATAGAAAGTGAAAGCGAAAATGAAAGTGAAATTAGTATATGAATTAGTGAATGATAGGAATGACTGAAAGGAATGGAAGAATAGGAAAATGGATTATCACAAGAAAGATGGACTTGGAAAGTACGTGTACTGGATAAACATACATGTAGACATATGACACTAACACAAACATATAGAGCAGGGCAAATTGACCCCGCGACATTAGTCATGTTGCCAACATTGTTATTTGAACTTATTATTCGTTTGCTGCTAATTTAATTTAAGCGTTCCTTTATTTAAACTCCAACAGTCCGGTTATATCAAGTTCCACTTATCTAAACAGCAAGTAAGTTAAGAAAATACCTACCGAATTCGTTGAAAGTACCTGTTGTAATTTCTTGTTATAAGACTTATTTAGTTTAAAAGTATGCGTTAAACATGCAATTTATGCTTTAAAGCTGCACTCTCACAGATATACCGTTTTTACAACTTTTTTATTTTTTGTCTTGGAAAGGAGCAAAAGTTTGCCTTAATATCTGCAAACCAACGATAAAAGATTGCTGAGAAAAAATCAGATCGCAAATTTTCTATTTCCGTACGAAAATTTATGTTTCATGGCTTAAACCGTTAATACCGGGTTAAGAAAAATGCATAAAACATCAATTTTTGAACTTAAATATAATAGTCTGCGATCTAATGTTTTGTCACCAGTCTTATATAACTGGTTTCCATGCATTTTCGCAAAAATTGGCTGGTTTCAAGGCAAACAATAAAAAAGCTGTCAAAATGTTCAATCTGTGAGAGTTCAGCTTTAAATTCTTGGGCGGATCGTTGTAAGATGAAACAAGAAGTTGCTGAAATCTTATTCTAATGTAATAGCGGGTACTGTAAAAGGGATATGTTATCTATGAAGGCTTACCATTGAATTATCATTTGCTTATCTTATATTGGTTTGTTTACATCATTTCTGTTTAATTTTAGTACCATATTCATTTTCTCTTTATTACTATGAAATGATATATATGATCACCAGACTGTTGAGTTAATTCACTTCACCTACGCAGTTTGTTTTCTGTAATGAATTGACAAATACCACATTCTTTATCTCTTTATTACTATGAAATGATAGATGATCACCAGACTTTTGAGTTAATTCACTTCACCTACGTAGTTTGTTTTCTGTAAGGAATAGCAAAATACAGGCTATTTGACGATAATTCGGATTTTGTCTTCGATTATGATATAGTTGCTAATGACATTCTGATTATTTCATTAAAAATAAAAGGAATACAAGTTATGTTTGTCGACAATTTCAGTATCCAACTGTAGACTGTTTGATTTTCAAAATAATAACGCAACGGTTCAAATCACAACCCAGCAGTTAAATGCGATTTTAAATAGTTTGATTTAAAATATGGCGTGAATCTAACAAGGTGTACTTTCAGATATTATGCACGACTCAGTTGTAACCTCGTTCCCTCCAAGGTCCTGGGAATAACGGGGACTTTGATTTTCAGTCAAGGCAAGCCCGGGTAAATCGCCGACATGCGGGGACGAACTCTTGATAAAATCCTCGCTAAATGCCCCCGCACACCAGGGACCCTAGGTAAGGCCCATACTCTGCTATATTTGGCACGAAGACAAAACCACCGCATTCATCCGGCACTGCGGGGCCACCGAGAAGGTAAAAACACAGCCCATTTACACGGTATACCCCCGGACCTGGGGGCCGTGGTTACAATTGACTGTTGCATTACAGGAAGTTTAGTGCGTTTGCAAATAAAATAATTTCCTTTCAAAGTGGAAATAAATCTCTGTAGATGAATGCAACAGACATTCCGTGGTTGATTTATTTTATTTCTAAACACTGTTACATGATTCATTTAACATTTCGTTTGGTTTGGTAATTTAAATTCCAGTCTAAATATTCATTTCAAATTTTTTCATAGCGAACAAATATATTTTCTTGATAGATAGTTCGAATAGCGATAAATGTTACGGTCCTAAAAGTAATCAATATAATGTATATAATATTTGGATATAAATTATTATTAAAGAATATTTGAGACTAGGAAGACCTTTCTAGCAGCTGAACATAAAACGAATTCATTCCTCCTGATTAACATGTAACTGTGGCAGATGAAGATGTATATTTTTCCCACCTCAGATAAGTAGATCCATTAAATTAACCGTGCTAGAAATTCTTATCTTGCCAACGGGCGAAGATAAAATGCCCGTATGGAACTTCTTTTAATGGTCACCACATTGTAATTACCTCCCTTGTTGAAGACTGTCGTCTGTAGCGCATCATGGAATCCTTGTCTTGTGGCAATATTTAGAACGCTAGTTAATTTAAAGACCGATCAGACCATTTACATACTCTGAATCACTGCACGAATATCCATGACAACCACGGATTATCGCATATCCGTACGCAATTATTTTCACTAAGGACAAAGGGTTCCAGCAAAAAAATACATTTTTACTTCATTTTGTTTAACTGAGGTGGGAGAAAAAGCATCTACCATAGCCGCTCGTGTAAGATAGGTTCATCCAGACCCTCGCGCAGGGTGTTTTGCGGAAACTCGGTAAACCTCGTTTCCGCAAAATACCCTACGGTCGTGTCGGAATGAACCTATCTTACACTCTCGGCGATGGAAGATACTTATAGGTCGTTATTTAAATGATTAAACTGTGTTGCTCCGGTTTGAAAAGCATAGGTAATCAGGATTTTTATGTATGTATATATTCGTTTAGTACCTCAATATATTTTATACATTGGTTCTTTATTCTGTATATTTTCAAGTTTATTCTGGCTTTGGTGAGGCTCATGCATTCAGATAAAATCTTGCTTTACTAATAGATGTAAGGATAACAAGTATAAGGTTGAACGCTGTTCAAAGCGGTCAAAGATCTTCTACCGATGGTTACAATTTAAGTACACTATCCTATTTTTCATAACCGCATCATACATTGGAAACTACAGAAACAAGCCTAGTAGTCCAAGGTTAAACGAATACTTGTATTTGTCTGACGTTTCAGGTTTGTAGCATGTATACTGTGTACTCCGTGACCTTTTGCATTCCTTTCTGTTCTAAATTGCGATGAAGATCCTATATTTGTTGCATTAAAAATGATCTCATGTATCTAAAACTAAGGACTATTACTCTAATAGTTTTAAACTTTTAATACACATGTGTATATTTGGATGAGAAAACTTAACATTTACATATGTATGACATTTAAACGCGTATTTAACATTGATACAAGACTGAATAATGTATACATACGTTCTTTCCAGAGTTGTCTGAGCCATCAAATCCCCATAACCTTTTTTAAGTAAAGTTGAAGAAAAAACGCCAATTAATGAGTCACATAACGGTAATGTTACGGTCACAATAGGGTCATAGTGTACAACAGCCGTGTGACTTATCTGGAACAGATACTTAATAATATAATAAGAGGAATATCGTATTCCTTGGAGTTCTTCAAACCACACGTTCTTCTACTTAAAAGTCTAGCAAGCCATTTTCGAAGACCGAGTTGCCTCAATAATAATACGTCGTAGCCGAAAGTTAAAGCTTAAACCGTCCTTACGTAAACTTCAGGAGAGGACGACGAAGAAATATTTAAAAATCAAAATTTTAATCCGGTGCAACTGCGACTGGAATATTGCTTACACCATTGTTACCACACGATTCAGTTCCTCGCAGAAGAGTCTTTGCATCATCCTACGTTCAACGTTTCTTTTAAATTGCCGAGCATCGGAATTGGAAAGTAGGATTAAATACTAGACAAAACAATAACTTTAAAAAGCAGAGTAGGAATGGATATCACGCTCGTAAAATGTCATACATTATATAATAATTTTGCTGAACAGCACACTCCAGCCATCACACGTACGCAGAATACGCATTTCTCTTGACACAGACGGCACTGTCCGTTGTCGAGTGCGCACCCACAACGTTCCCGTTCAGGAGCTAGGTTCTGCTACCTCCAATTATCCACTTACGCAACTGTTAATGTATGTTTCTTATCAGAGAAATCAACATGCCATTGTCAAC
The DNA here is from genome assembly GCF_026914265.1 of Mya arenaria. Taxonomy (NCBI): domain Eukaryota; kingdom Metazoa; phylum Mollusca; class Bivalvia; order Myida; family Myidae; genus Mya; species Mya arenaria. Next base: position 43,947,370 of record NC_069122.1, read on the forward strand.
GGAACAGTGACTGTCATTCCCCAGAATTATTGAAATCCTGCTATAACAAAGACGAAGTAACCAGGAAGTGCATCCATGGAACAACCATATGCAGCTCCGGACCCCCATCCCCTGAAAAGAAGATATGCCGCCGTTTTAAGTCGGTGTTGGATTCTACTGATGTTTTGTATGTACGATGGTTTGCTGACAGCAAGAAAAAGCCTACAAATGACTTTCTATTAGCGTTAACAAAAACTGTACATCTTGGTATCCTCTGTCGTATCAGAATGCTTCTTTCTGCCTTTCGTACGTGCCACATCACGACTGAATGTCTCAGACAACTGTATTTGCTGAACTACTACTGCTGCTGGATGTCTATTAAACGCGATGAAAAGAACTACGTGTACTTGACTCAGGTAAATATTATCTGAACACCCAACAAACTGGTACCACTCAAGATAAGACCCTTTATTAAAAAAGGAAAGAAATGAGCATAGCACGAATTATAACCATTTTCCATTTCACCAAATTACTTAATACTACTTGATTTTACAAAATGAAAACTTTTTTATCGTGATTGTTTTACAGTTTCTTTAAAAAGTATCAAACCTCTTTTAAATAAGAATATTATAGTTGAAAGCTTGCTTCTGTTATATAATACTTCAATTATTTTCAAAAGTTTTGACCTTACGCGGAGTTTATTACACGCTTATCATTGTCGCCCTAATCGCTGCTACGCACCAATTGCCAAGGATTGCCGCCCTAATCGCTGCTACGCGCCAATTGCTCAGGATTGCCGCCCTTATCGCTGCTACGCGCCAATTGTTAAGGATTGCCGCCCTAATCGCCGCTACGCGCCAATTGCCAAGGATTGCCGCCATAATCGCCGCTACGCGCCAGTTGCTAAGGATTGCCGCCCATATCGCCGCTACGCGCTAATTGCTAAGGATTGCCGCCCTAATGATGTTAATATAAATGAGGTAAACGTCCGTTATATTCAAACATTTATATTATAGCGATGGAATTACTAGTTTATTTATTTTGATAATACAAATGGATGATGAGCCGATAACGACTGCTGAACTCATTGTTTTAATAATGTTAAAATGGAAATGTAGAAGATTAAGGACACAATACCTTTTGGTAACCCCAAAATTGAAACTTAATTGTTAAATTTATCGTGTTTACTAAAATACTAATTTTTCCTAAACATCAAAAGTGGAAAGCATTGTTCTAATATCGTTTTGAAGGTAAATTTATTTCTTGGAATCAAATTTTAATCTATCGAAATAAATGCAGATACCTGAATACTCATCTACTGACATAAACACAAATACAGACATTCAAATCTACCCACATCCTCTTAATGTCATATATTCTCATCTACCCACATCCCCACACATACATATATTATTAGTTACACTGTTAGTAGCTGGGGGTATGTGATATACACCCCCAGTGGTTTCATACCATGCGAGAGCGCTACTCGAGCGTGGTATAAAACCACTGGGGGTGTATATCACATACCCCGCCCCCCCCCCACCAGCTACTAACAGTGTAACGAATATATCTAACCGAGTACTTTTAATAATAAGATTATATTAAGATATATTGTATTTGTTGTGAAAATATTCAGTGACGCTTAAATATTGTCTCAAAATTATATTTTAAGAAATACAAAAAAGTTTATGTAATCAAGTTTATTTGTTATAAATACAATAACAATGTAAATATAGTTATAAAATTGTTTAACAACATATATATTTTCTCAGTAAAGTTACATTAAATTATAACTGTACAAAACAGATGTATCACAGTCAATAAATGTAATAATAAGAAAAGCAAAAACAATTAAACACTTATTATTTTTACAATTTCTTGAAGGAAACCCCGAGCATATTTGCAGATTTTTTGTTGCATCGAAGCGTCTATTCTGAATTTAATTTTAACCTTTTTTCGACAGCTTCGTCACTTATTGTGCTTGCAAACCGTTTTTAGTCGCAATTTTGTCACAAATGACTCATGTAAACAGTCGGTTACACTCAAGTGATTGCTTCAATAAAATGGATATTCAATTATGTGCATGAGTTAGCTTCAATACAGTGAAAAGATAAGCCGAGAGAGAAATTACAAACTATTCCGCCGCCATTTTCAAACGTCTTGTGCGGAGTATGAAAGTTACAGGGGCGGTATGAAACATACTGGAAATTACAGGGGGTGTATGGATTATACACGTCGTGCACGTAATCGCTCTAGGCCAATCGGATAGCATCATTCATGTAGGAGGTGAAATATACTCATATACCCACATACATACACGCAAATACATGTACACTCATATACCCACGTGCATATGGATACCTTCATTATTATTTGCAAACAAGAAGACAAAGACATTAATATGTAACCAGATCGGTAATTAAATGACCGGACTTCGTGTTGTCATTTTGACAAATTACGTATTTGGAACACTTTTGTTATAAACATCAGTTTGAAATGTTTTATCTACATCCATTTTTTATGTTATGTTGGTTCTGATTCTATCCCTGGTTTTTTCTTCTTTTTTTCTTTTCTTCTTGCTTTTTCTGCTGTTGTTATCATTTGTGTTCTCGCTGAGATCATAGATAGCACGTACTAATTCTGTTTTATTGTATGTCCGAGATAGGGTACTATCCGAAATTCAGTAGAGTTAAGCTAAAAAAGTCCACACATTTCTTATTATGAATACTTACAATTTTTCTAACTAATTATGAACAGCAATACTGGTATACACACCATCTCAGATCTGTGTGAGAGAGATTCAGACTCGAGATAGATTTCAATATCGAATATTTGTACAATAATGTGTAGATGGTGTAAATGTTCATGTCAGATGAAAGTTTGTATTTGCATATACTGTAAGTCGTTGTGAGCATCTGATATTGTTTGTATTATATGCAATGTTTGTACATGGTATTGTATATCACCTGATATATTTTAAATGTAATATTATAATGACATCGTGAGATTCATTCTATTTAGATATGTTTTGAAAAAAACAACAACAACATATATATAATAAAATACGTAATTTATGTATGTATTAAAATATATTGCAATTTAAAATTTTATCCAGATTTCACGATTGATTTGGTTGTTCATTAGCCCATAGCTTTAGTAAAAAATGATATGCTTTGCACACATAGAGATCCAACCATGTACACATATATACAAACATACCCATCTGACAGCTTACATACGAATACATAAATACACATCTACCAAATATGGATCCAACCATGTACACATACACATATATACAAACATACACATCTAACAGCTTACACACGAATACGTACATACACATTTACCAAATATGGATCCAACCATGTACACACACACACACACACACACACACACACACACGCGCACCCCCCCCCCCCCCCACACACACACATATACAAACATACACATCTAACAGCTTACAAACGAATACGTACATACACATCTACCAAATATGGATCCAACCACACACACACACGCACGCACGCACACACGCACGCACACACACACACGCACACATACCAACATACACATCTAACAGCTTACATACGAATACGTACAAACACATTTACCAAATATGGATCCAACCACACACACGCACGCACGCACGCACGCACGCACGCACGCACGCACGCACGCACGCACGCACGCACGCACGCACGCACGCACGCACGCACGCACGCACGCACGCACGCACACACACACACACACACACACACACACACATATATACAAGATTACACATCTAACAGCTTAAGTACGAATACGTACAAACACATCTACCAAATATGGATCAAACCACACACACACACGCGCGCGCGCGCGCGCGCGCGCATGCACGCACGCACGCACGCACGCACGCACGCACACACACACACATATATATACAAGCATACACATCTAACAGCTTACATACGAATACGTACATACACATCTACCAAATATAAGTACGCACAAAAAGACATGCACTCACAATACTCTGGTCATTTTTATGTTTGGCGGACAGTTTCCGCTTGGACATGATCGAATTGGTAATTTGCGCCAAAAAGCAAATAACAATTTAATTTATTTTAATTCTATTGTTTTCAGTATTGAAACCCGTTGTCATTGAACATTTTCATCTGGCCATGTATTGTATAATATAGCACGTCACACAAAAAGAAGTAAGTTGCAATTTCATTTAACCTAATCGATTAATGGCGGTTAGCTGGTGTCGTTGTAGAGTGACCACTTTAATTTTTCTCAATTAAATTAGTTTAAAAAGTTGTTACGGAGTTTTGTTTCGTGTAAAAGTTGGATAAACATGAGTAGTGACGGACAAACCATCTCTCAATTATTGAATTGTTCAGAGGAAATGGAGAACGAAGATTTATTTGGAAGTGCCCACCCTGACCTGTCAAGTATGGCGGACATTACAGGTACGAACTCAAATATGACAGGTGCAGATTCAAGTCAGTGGACAAAAGTAACATCAAAGCCACGTAAACGTAAAGCTGTAGGTAGTGTGGAACTTGAGACATTTGAGACCCTGAGCATGGATGAAAAATTAAATGTTATGTTCGGCAAAATGCAAGGTATTGAGCAATTGCAATCATCAATAACCACCTCACAAACAGTGATCGAGAGCACGAAAACTCGTGTTGACTCACATGACGATCGATTGCGATATCTGAGATATAAACCTTTGGACATGGAGACAAAACATACGAGTAACAATCTACTAATTTATGGCATTGAGGAAATCAGAAATGTCTCAGTAACGGAGGAAGCGATTGACTTTGTGTATGAACAGTTGGGTATTGACACTGATACATTGTTCTTTGAGCATGCGGAGAGACTAGGTCCCGTCGCTAGAAACAGGCACGTAGTTCAAAAGAGGCCTATTCTGGTAACATTCAAATAAAAGTTTGAAGTCGACATAGTAATGCGTAACGCAAAGCGATTAGCGGGTAAACGCATAGCTATTGATAGAGATTACCCTGAGGAAATAAGGGCAGCCAGGAAACGCCTGTGGTCCCAACTTAAGGCATACAGGCAAAATAGAAACAACCGTGTATGGTTAAAGTTTCCGGCCGCTTTGTATGTGAATGACCGGCTGATCTCTGATGAATTTCCACAGTGGCAGGAAGTGGTGAACCCCGCGCGTAACATCCCCGATCGTCGATATTCCTCGCCAATAGACAACACGCAGACTGGAGGTTTTTCAAATGAACGTCAGGAAGCCAGAGATTATCCGTCGTTAGATCGCAGAGAACCCCAACCTATATTTGCAAGTGTTTTGAATAGCGCGCGCACACAGTCACAGAATACTATGGTAGCGAACCGACCTGCTCCTGTGAGTGGAAATACAAATAACGTTCAGGGTGCCAGTCTAAATCTACCTGACAACAATGACCCAGGTCACGTGTTCACTCCCCTGCAAACTTTACCAGCTGTTTCGGCTCAAGCACGTGGTCGGTCAAAATCGAGAACGACGTCATCGACCAATCAGAGGAAGCCAAGGTCAGTCAGCAATAAAGCTCCCCGAAAGACCGCGAATAATGGACCAATCAACACCCAGAGCTCCTCTCAATCGAGGCAGACGACCAGTAAATAGGACATTTGTAGTAAATGTGTAAATATCAATGACATACGTTTCACTTTAATGAACATTCAAGGTTTAGTTACAAAATACAATGACAAATTAAAATCCAAAGAAGTTCGAACATTATTTGAAGAAAATGATATTATTTGTTTCACAGAAAGTTGGGGAAGTAGTGATTACTGTTACGATGTCGAAGATTTGAATGTTTGATTTTAAATAGGTTAGAGAAAATTGCTGGTACAAAGAGAAATTCTGGTGGTTGATTATTGTATGTAAGGCAAAATATCGCCAAATATGACTCTTTCGTGATGTCACACAGCGACTCGCATTTATGGATAAAAATTGATAAAAGTTTACTATGTTTAGGGGATAGTTTATTTGTTTGTTTATGTTACATTGTACCCTCTAATTCTAGCAGGAACATTCAAGCTGAAAATAACATTTATGATATTATTGAACAAAATATCATCACAATTAAGCAACAAAATGATGATAGTAATTGTTTGTTTATGATACTTGGAGATGTAAATTCAAGGGTGGGACATTTGCAAGATTTTGTAGTAGATGATAATTACACATTAAGAAATCAAAACCTTTTACCTGAGGAATATACAACTGATAACTATTTGCCAAGAACATCTGAAGATAATGTTGTTAATACAAATGGTCGATTGCTTATTGATTTTTTTTATTGAAACAGGACTTAGAATAGCAAACGGGCGCGTATGGGGTGATAAAATATTGGCGCTTTTACATTTGTGGGTGCAAATGGGTCAAGTGTCAAAGATTACTGCATTGTAGATGAGGTTTTACTCACTAAATTTGTAAATTTCAATGTTCATGGACCGAATGTTTTGACAGACCACTGTTTTATTGAATTTGCATTAGAACGGTCACCAAATATACATGAAAATATAGAAAACAACGAAAATCGTTCACATATCAATATTGATTATTCATTTTCGTGGCGTAATTCAAAGAAAGAAGATTATGTAAGTACTTTAAACGCCGAAAATTTTATTCAGTTTATAAATCAGTTGGAAATATCAGTTGAACAATCGGAAAATAATTCTGATATTGATTCGTGTTTATCGAATTTTGTTAACGGTATCGATAATATTTGCGTACCATTGTTTTCACGTAAAACGGATACTAATGCTTATCCATTTACTCTAGTGTTAGGAGTAGTTTATTCGATAAAACATGTAAAGATGAACGAAAGTCTTTTTACACTGCTTTAAATAATTACAGAAAATATAAAACTGAGGAAAATAAGGCTATAATGATTCGGGCGAGAAGTGTTTATAAAAGAAACATTCGAAGTTATAACTACCTGAATATGAATAAGCGGACGAATCAATTAATAAATGCTAAAAACAAAAATGCAAAAGATTATTGGAAATTATTAAAAGATGGAACAACTCATAGAACTCCTAAAAATATATCGCTTGAATCGTTTACAGCCTACTTTCAGGCAATTAATGATCCTAATGATAGTTTTTTTCAGCCAGACGAAGACATATTATACTTTAATAATACTATTTTACAAAATGAATTAAAGATAATGTTTTCTGAACTAGATTTGCCATTCACTGAGGAAGACGTTCTTAAAGGTATTTCAAAAATGAATTTGGGCAAAAGTGCTGGTCCAGATCGGATAATGAATGAATTTTTGATATATGGTAAACATAGACTATCGTCTTTTCTTTTAAGGCTATTTAATAAACTATTAATAACCGGGTATTTTCCGGAAAAGTGGACTGAGGGTTATATAGTCCCAATACATTAAAAGGGAAATTTAAACGAAGTTGGAAATTTTCGAGGAATTACATTATTAAGTGTTGTGGGAAAACTATTCACAAATATAATTAATAGTCGACTTTCAACTTGGGCTGAATATTACCATGTATATATCGAGGCACAAGCTGGATTCAGAGCTAAAATGAGTACCGTTGATAACATTTTTGTATTAAAAAAATTAAATAACCATGTTCTTAACGAAAACAAGCAGTTATTTTGTGTTTTTGTTGATTTTACGAAAGCGTTTGATTATATAGTACGAGACAATATGTGGTATAAACTTAATATATTAGGACTACGGGGCAATCTCTTTTCAGTTATAAAGTCTATGTATAATCATGTGTATTCAAGAGGTAAACACCAAACCGAGTTAGGTGCAGTGTTTGAAAGTCATTTAGGTGTACGTTAAGGCGAATGCCTATCGCCATTATTATTTTCATTGTATATTAACGATCTAGAGGAAGTATTATATCTCAAAGGGGCCAAAGGGGTCGACACAGGAATGTTAAAGTTCTTTTTACTCTTATATGCAGACGATATTGTAATTTTTGCTAATTTAGGTATAGTCTTTAGCTCAGGGGGTTCACTTATGCATGCTACCAAAACGTTATCTGGCCAAGCACATAAAGCAATTTTTAAATTAAGAAAATATTTGAACAAATTTACTAATATAACACCTGAACATAAATTGGAACTTTTTGATAAACTTATTAGACCTATCCTATTATATGGTTCCGAAGTTTGGGGATTTTCAAAACGATTGCCAATTGAAAGGATACACACCCAATTCATAAAATATGTACTTTCGGTTAAAACAACAACACAAAATGACTTTGTTTATGCAGAGACGGGCAGATTAGATCTACTGTCGCAATGCATTATAAATATTATTAAATACTGGCTTAAAGTTTTAAGTATGCCGAATGATAAATATGTAAGAATTATCTATAATGTAATGATTAATGATGTTGTAAAATTTCCAAATAAAACAAACTGGGCAGTACATGTTAAAAAAATATTGAGTAATATGGGGTTTCATCACGTTTGGCTTGCACAAGGAGTTGGTGGTATTTCAAATTTTGTGTCATTTTTAAAGCAAAGAATACGAGACGTTTATGTTCAAAATTTAAACAGCAGATTGTCAGACTCCTCAAGAGCTTTATTTTATAGAAACATTTCTGATTTTGAATTAAAACCCTATCTTAAGTGTGTTAATGTACAGAAATTCAGAATTGCTTTAAGCCAATTAAGATTATCGTCGCATAATAATAATAATAATAATAATAATAATAATAACTTTATTTATAGAAGGTAACACATTAAGACATAGGCATCATATTATGAAAAACATAACACACGTCTTATTTACAATGCGGCCTTCTGAAAGAACATACACAGACACACACACACACACACTAACTAAGATGTGATGCAAATAATTAATACTCAAAACACAAATGTGAAAAACACATTTTGAACAATACCGCAAAAATACATATTGTTAAAAAAGCATTATTACATTTTTTTGTCATGGCCTATAATTAGAATATATAATACATTCATTTAACACATCAATGCTTAATATTACATCAATTTGTACCTAAATGTTAACAAGAAAACTCATCAAAATTGTTTAATTGAGTAAGTAGGACAGTCACACATTTATTTAACACCTTACTCAACAAATACATACATATAAACTATACCTGTGGTATGCATGGAATTATGCATTTAATTTTTACAACGGATTTTGCGATTGATGATGTAAATAGAACTTCTTACAGCGGGTTTTAAATGTCTTTTCCGTGTTAGACTTACGTATTTCTTCTGGTAAAAAATTCCAAACTTTCCCACTGTAGCATGCAAACGAGTGTTTCTTGTATTGTGTTTTATGTCGAAAGTGAGCAATGTCTTGTCGCGTGGAAGATCGTAATCCATATCTTGTGTTGCTAGATATCTTAATAATGTCTCTTATGTAACTCGGTGTAAGATTATTAATAGATTTAAATACCATAACAGCCGTTTGATATCTTCAACGGTATTCAAATTGAAGCCATTCTAATTTTTTAAATAATTGATGCGATGGCGTTCTAATAGGCTTAAAGAGAATAATTTTTGCAGCTCTTTTTTGAAGCAAGGTGATTCTTCTCATATGCGTTTGCTTATTTTTCCCCCAAACGCTACAACAATAGTCAAACATAGGAAGTATATACGATTTATAAAACAATTGTCTCATTTGATCCGTTAAAAAATAATTGAGTCTTTTTAAAAGGGCTATCTTTGCAATTACTTTCTTGCAGACAAATTCAACTTGCAGATTCCACGACAATGATGAATCAATAATAATTCCAAGCAACTTCTTCGAAGTTACATTTTCAATTAGTACTTTGTCTACGAATAAATTGAGTGCACATGCATTTCTTAATTTTGCATTTGAACCCAACAACATGCAATTAGTTTTTTTTGGATGTATTGACATGTTGTTTACTTTGCACCAATCCGATACCATATCTAAATTTATTTGCAACGTACGTTCAATTTCCTGCGTATTTGAACTTTTTGCATATAGTGTAGTATCATCAGCATATAAGTCAATCATGGAATTTTCAATTTCAAAGGTTATGTCATTAATATATATAAGAAAAAGAATAGGACCAAGAATGGATCCTTGAGGAACTCCAGACCTTATACATCTTCGTGAAGATTGGGAATCCCCGAACTTTACAATTTGGTGTCTATCTTTCAAATATGAAGTTATCAGTTGGACGGAATTATCACTGAAGTTGTATAATTTCAATTTATGTATAAGTATTTGGTGATCTACTAGATCGAACGCCTTTCGTAAATCAATTTAGAGAGCACCTAGTTTCCATTGTCAATTCCATCAATCCAATCATCAATTATTCTTATCAACGCTGTATGACAGGAATGTTTTTCTCGAAACCCAGATTGAAATTCATGTATGACATTCGTATTTTTAAAAAATGTTTTGATTTGATCTGCCAAGTGCCGTTCAAACACCTTTGACAGTGTTGGAAGGATAGAAATTGGTCTATAATTATTTGGATCATTGCGATCAGAAGATTTATATATAGGCAAAACCTTAGCCTCTTTTAATGAGTCTGGGAATATTCCTAGCCGTATGCTATTATTTATAATGGACGTTAGTGGTATAACAATACAATCACCACATTGTTTTAGGATATTAGGCCCTATTCCATCTAATCCTGTAGCTTTCGCCGTATTAAGCTTATCAATATACATTTTTACCTCTAATGGGGTGATGTAAGATATATCAAAGTACTGACCCTTTAGCAAACTATTTAATTTGGTACCAAGTTTTGAAAAATGTGTTTCATCGAACACTGATTTATTGATACAATCGGTTAATTATATAAGTTGATAGGTGGAATAATACAATTTTGGAACAAAGACTTTGCCCACATTGTAATGTCTTAGAAGACGAATTTCATTTCTTGGTTGAATGCAACCTGTATACAAATATTAGATCTAAATATATTCCTAGATAGTATCGTACTAATCCAAATATGTTTAAAACCATAGAATTGCTGGTAAGAGACTGAACGAGTCCGAAGTGGGCACAGAAACAAACACGTATTGCGACCATTTACGGTGTCTAGATCGACGACAACACAATGGGTAAGTTCTGTTCCTATTAGCAATATTTTCATTTTTGGAATCAAAATGCAGTTCGATTGGTATGATAAATTGAAATTATCTTTCTTAGCTCAAGCTTAAAATCATTTTATTTCAATTTCGTCGTTAATGCCTTTCGGCAAAAATGAAGCGAGCTCTGCCATATGTTCACGTATGGATGAACGTTTATACATATCAAGAGTTTAAAATATATCTTATTTAACTCGTCATTGTATGCATATCATACTATACACAAATGTAACCTAATCAACGTTTGACTCTTAAAGGAATTTGATGTTCAAATATCCTTGTTATTTAATTGAAAAATTGACAATAATGTTAGACACTTCATATACATTTGGTCTCATATGAAAGGGTAGTACTTCCCGAGAATTTATATGTAAGATAAATAAAAGGTTAAACCTTTTATTTTGCTTCTTTATTTCAACTGAAATACGGAGTGACTAACCAATATGGAACTTTCCTTGGACTAAAAATCTTGATTGTAAATTATTTTTTGGCATGAATTATACATTCTCTTCCCCTACAAATCAAATCCATTCAAATCAAAACAAAATAATATGGGGTCACTAGATTTCCAAACATCGCATAGTTGTGCAGCTGATATTCTAAATTATAAAATAAAACCTACAAGGACATGCCCATTAGAGTTACAATGGACGATGACCAATGCCTAGAAATCATTGAGCGGGACACACACACTAGGAACATCCATTTTAATTGTCATGATGCAATAGTGAAAGCCCGGAATTATATACGTTACGTTTTCCCCAGCTTATCCTCCGGCACATACAACATTGTACCACTTCAAACATTTATTGCATGAATGCCTCCAGCCCATATATACAAATCCATACAATCAATTATGAACAACGAGAGTTTGACACATATGAGATGTATCAGACAAAATGACCAAATTTGCATTGAAGTAGTACCACGATATACTTGCTAGTTGCTATTCACATAGGTTTGTCTAACTTTATCAACATAAAACAAGTACATGGACAATTTCGTAATAATTGTTTCATTTTCAGATGCAGTTAACAAAAAGAACTAGGACTAGTATATATTTTGTTGGTTTATAAACTTCTCGTCCTCCACAAGATTTTTTACAAAATTGACACACGAAATAATATTATCAATGACCGGCTATATCAATTAGAACGTTTTATTTGTACCGGCATGGGAAACCCAAGTTCAGTGAATACCGAATTACATTGACATTTATAGCATTGTTATTCTTTTGACGATTTGATATTCGCAGGTCTGATACTTTTTGCTGTGGTGTTACTCGTTCCTCAAGGTAAGCTATTTATCTGTATCTTTTCGAAATACACGTGTGAATAGTATAGTGGCGACTTAATCGCAGTATTAGTTATTCCATCGTGGGATTTATTTCACATAACAGTATATATTCACACAATGTTCCAAAATTATTTGTGTTCATAAGAAATCAAATTTAACATTAAAGTCGATGGCTGGATGAAATGGCAAAGTTCTTTGTACATCGGATACGTATCTTAAAATGGGCTTCTCTATTTAAAGTTACACTCTTATTCAAAATCAATACATACACTTATATAAAAATATATTTTGGAATACTAAACCTTTACCAACTGAATAGCTGAAACGCAAATTTTTTTTTTACATGATTGGTGAGTGTGAAAGATTTACAGTGGCTTATACTATTGTCTTATAAGGTAGATATACCGTGTTTTCTACATCTTTTTATCAAATTGAACTCGCTATCATTCATAAGAACCATTGTTTTTGACATTTATTTATCCTTTGTTAAATCAATTTTATTAATTGTGGTAAATCTTATTTGCGAGTAAGAGTGCATCTCTAAACGGCACAGTTGTCTTGCGTTCCTTGCATGCTTGATTGGTCAGTTTAAACCACATAGCAAAGGTTTCAAACGAAGGGTGTGTCCATGACATTCTTTTTTTACAATGGTTCGAGGAAAGAAGAGCGATTAAGCCCATGCATGTTATTTTGTATATATCCCATGATACATAAATAATAACTTAAGACAAAAAATGCGATTTGACTGAGTCCAAACTCCCATATCTCCTGAAGTGAATACTTAACCTTTTTTATAAAAATACCCTGACTTCAATCTTATTTTGAAATGCCATTGCAAAAAAACTTAGCTTGCTTATGGCTCAGACACATACCTTAATGTAATGTTAGGATTTGTGCAAAACTTTTGATCATTTGTACGTGGTTCGTAATGCTTTATAATTAAATGTCTTGCATTTGAAATAATAATTTAATACTTAATATATCAATTTTTGTTTTACCTTTTAAAAAGAAGAGTGTTAAAATGTGTTAAATTTCGGGTATCGGGATTCTCGGTGATAACGAAGAGCATAAACAAACCACTTTAAAAAAAAGTATAAACATTTATATTGTTTTAAATTGAAAAGTGCCATATCACACCAAAGTAACAGAAATCATTTGCATAATTATATAACTGCGAAATAATGCAATGTTTTAAAGCACGAACCTGCACATCAATGAATATATTCGTTTCATTCGGTATTCCAGCCAATATCGTCTGACACTAACGGGTCTATTATGGCAAAAGAACGTAACGAAAGTAAAACCCTTATATTACGAACATGTGTTCAAAACGTACGGCAATCTTAATGTAGTCGTTCCTTAATCGGCTATATTCGCACCGATATTGGTTATGTATCATAAGCGATTCGCAAATACTCTTGGAAAATTGTGGTGATTTTATATTTTATGTCGACTCAGTACAAATAAATTGGACTTTTATACGATTTAATTCGATTTGCTACGCAAATTACAGGTTGTAGCGTATCTTTAAACACTCGTGAAAAATATTTAAATTGGTATCCCTCGATGGAAAAGCGAATTACAGCAGCATGATTTCGAAATCTGTAATTATTATTCCCATCGTGGGATAATCGCCGTATCAGTTTTCTCATTGTGGTATAATTGCAGAATCAGTTTTCTCATCGTGGAATAATCGCAGAATCAGTGTTCTCATCGTGGGATAATCGCAGAATCAGTTTTCCCATCGTGGGATAATCGCCGAATCAGTTTTCTCATCGTGGGATAATCGCAGGATCAGTTTTCTCATCGTAGGATAATCGCAGAATCAGTTTTCTCACCGTTGGATAATCGCAGAATCAGTTTTCTCATCGTGGGATAATCGCCGAATCAGTTTTCTCATCGTGGGATAATCGCAGAATCAGTTTTTTCATCGTGGGATAATCGCAGAATCAGTTTTCTCATCGTGGGATAATCGCAGAATCAGTTTTTTCATCGTGGGATAATCGCAGAATCAGTTTTTTCACCGTTGGATAATCGCAGAATCAGTTTTTTCATCGTGGGATAATCGCAGAATCAGTTTTCTCATCGTGGGATAATCGCAGAATCAGTTTTTTCATCGTGGGATAATCGCAGAATCAGTTTTCTCATCGTGGGATAATCGCAGAATCAGTTTTTTCATCGTGGGATAATCGCAGAATCAGTTTTTTTCATCGTGGGATAATCGCAGAATCAGTTTTCTCATCGTGGGATAATCGCAGAATCAGTTTTTTCATCGTGGGATAATCGCAGAATCAGTTTTCTCATCGTGGGATAATCGCAGAATCAGTTTTTTCATCGTGGGATAATCGCAGAATCAGTTTTTTCATCGTGGGATAATCGCAGAATCAGTTTTTTCATCGTGGGATAATCGCAGAATCAGTTTTCTCATCGTGGGATAATCGCAGAATCAGTTTTCTCATCGTGGGATAATCGCAGTCTTAGTCTCTCCACCGTTGGGCAATCGCAGTATTCGTATCCACATTGAAAAATAGTGTGCTGTAAAAACAGATAATTGGGCTGTTGACCATAACACTATTTCTCTTTTTCGCACCTTATAAGTGTTGAAAGCTTTTAAAGAAACCAGAGTTTTCAAATGAGACAAAATGTATATGCAAGATTAAAGAGGCATTAATAACTTGTATGTGTAATGAAACTAATTGAACATGAATCGAGACAGTTTTCAACGAAAGACTGGACCTATTTAAGAAATATTACACACCACTGAAGTTCATATGACATTTTAAGGACCGGCCAGTCAGCCACCGGAAGTGTAAATGGACCGAGGTGTATATTAACCAAGAAATCGCAAATATGGCTCTGTTTTTTCAGCAATGCGGAGCATCCACTAATGTGAGTGGAAAGCGACAGATTGCGGGTGAGGTGATAGCATGTTCTGAGTAAGTACTTAAATATCAGTACAGACCGGCCGATAACACATTAGTATTATAGCTATACTATAAGTAGCGGAGGTGTTTGGGGTAATAACCTTCATAATGATTGTAACTCAGGCCACACCAAATTGATGTTTCGTTCCGCGGATTTACCGCACCTATTGTTTTGAAAATAGAAAACAAATGTTGTTTTTTTTTTGTGCGACCGCACCTATATTTTCATAGTCACCCGATTTTTTTGTGGGAATAAGTTTTTTGGAAAGTTACAATATTATAGATTAAAATTTTCCAACGCAGTTTTATAGAATGTTTTGTAAAGGAAGAAATCGATGCGTGGAGTTTTATATTTCAATTGGTGTCAATATTATCAAACAAAATGGCGGCTTCAGGTATTCATGAACAAAATTTTCAAAAGGCAACAGTTCTCTCAAAAAATGCCAACCATATGACTGTGAATTGTTTGTCATGATGATAAAAACACAAGTTGCCGCTTGTGCATGCTTTTCTGTATGTTAGAGTAGTTTTACTCAAAAGGCTATTATCTGATTCAGGTCATGATACTCATGTCTAAAATTTGACTTGAAGACGTCGATTATGTAGAAGACATTCTTAATAATACAAAAATGTTTTTTCATTGATTGATCTTAAATGTTGTTTAAAGGTTATTTTGAACCTAACACCGACAAAACAGCATTTATTGTATAAATGAATATAAAACCAAATGGGATTTGTCTTTCTAGTACCTTTTACAGGCCTTAAAATCAACAAATCAGTACTAAATAATCACATCAAGAATCAACTTAAATTTTCGTTTTCTAAGCAAATTGGAAATTAACTTGTTTGAGCGCTCGAACATTGAAAATCCTGACACAGAGAGACTAACTTAGTAAATGGGTCTGAACAGGTCAAATTGTTCGAGCGCTCAAACAAAATTATAGGAAGATGGCCGGTTTGATTGCGCGTGGTTGGTTCAAGCGATTTGTAAGTGGTGGCAATTTATTTGAGCGCTCAAACATTTTCCAAGAGTCCATTTCCATTTTCAATTTCTTAGGTCTCAAACATAGAGAATCTTTACACAGAGAAATGATCTCATGTAGTGGGACTGAGCAGGCCAAATTGTTCGAGCGCTCAAACAAAATGATGTGAATATTGATAGAATGGTTAAATGGTTCAAGCGATTACATTAGTTGTCAGTGTTCGAAGTTTGTTTGAGCGCTCGAACATTGGCCTGTGAAACCAGTTTGTTTGGGCGTCTTATTAATTTTTATTCAACGCATTTTGTTTGAGCGCTCGAACATTTATTTAATACCTGTAAAAGCAGTTTGTTTGGGCGCCTTACATTTTCA
This sequence comes from Mya arenaria, assembly GCF_026914265.1. NCBI lineage: Eukaryota > Metazoa > Mollusca > Bivalvia > Myida > Myidae > Mya > Mya arenaria. The sequence goes on from NC_069122.1 coordinate 43,964,034, forward strand.
TATTAAGCATTTTGTTTGAGCGCTCGAACATTTTCCTGTAAAAGCAATTTGTTTGGCCACCCTAACACTTTTCAGTACAGGCATTTTGTTTGAGCGCTCAAACATTATACCAGTGTATACTATATGTTGGTCAATAAAACATTTTTCGGTTAAAGCAGTTTGTTTGAGCGCTCAAACATTTTACCAGTTTTTCATTGAAGGAAGTTTCAGTGCTCAGTTTTCTCCTAATTTCAACAAATGCTGCTGAAGGCATGATAATTAAACTTTAATAGCACAATGATTTTTATAACATTTTATTTTTCACACAAACCCATACAATAGACTTAAAGGCATCTTATAAAAAAATGGCTTGACAATCTAATGCCAAGAAAGTTTGGAAGTGTATATTTCATAATTCTCATTTGGCTATAAGTATAAAGTTGTGTCAAGGACAACACAATACTTAATTTAAATGTAAAACTATGTCAAAAACTAATCAAAAGGATTCACATATCCACAATATATAAAAAAGGCAGTTTGATAAAATAAATATTCATAATTGAAAATAAGATTTAGCAGAATTACTTATGGTTACATAAATCAATAAACAATCCAAAAAATATTCATATATGATTGTAAACTATTTATAATCAGCCATAAATAGAATGATACAAAAAATACAAATAGACAGTATTGAGGAGTCTGGGTGCACTTCACAAAATGATATACCGGTAATCAAATTTATCAGATTTATTAAACAGCTGAAAGGTCTCAAACATAAACATATATGTTGAAATATCACAGGTAATAAACAAAACAGTACAATATTGTTAGAAGAAGCAGAATTTATATATAAATGCACATTTGGTTTTTAAACAATGTATTTGATTTTCAGTATAGTTTGTGGTTTGTCAAAGCATAACCCAACACATTTAAAATCATAAAATGGGACTTGATATTTACCCCAAGAATACATCTGGGGCAGTGATTACGAATAGTCTCAATTCTGAGCTCAGACTCAAGACTCATTATGGCAAAACTTCATTTCATTGTAATTTTCCTTCTATCAGAGCATTTATGGTAACATTTGCTGAAATATATTCATATTTGAAAGTTTTACTATAATTCACTTACATTTTTGTAAAAGAAATGGAATAAATATGATTTTGTGTTCCTTTATAAAAATGCTTTTCTGAGTCTGAGCCTAGACTTGGACTTGAAACTGTCATCATGGCCACTGGTCTACACTTCACCCATTCAGCTTTACATGGTATACATTAAACATAATATCTCTAAGACCCCACCCCCTCCCAGAATGGGTCTGGATTTTTTGACAAGCAAACATACATGGCATTTTGACTCATAATGCTTACACGTATGTAATATGTCCCCTGTTTCCATATGAAAAGCCACTTTGACTTGATTTAAAATATGTAAACATGAATGGAATCGTGCCTTGGAACCAAACACAAACCACACACAAAAACAAAAAGCATAACAAATGATAACATGTTTTACACACTATTTTTAGACACAACAGCAAAAACTAATACCTAATTGCCATAATATATCCTAAGTACGAAACGAAATTTAAAATATTAAGATATCAATAAGGTAAAAAGTATGTTTAAAAGTAGTCCAATATGTGAGAAATAACCTTGATAATTGATGTTTCTTTACTTACAAACTCGGAGATAAAGGACACAAAAAGGTAGGTTGTACACGAAGTTTAGTTATTGTTTTAAAACATGCATGTTCGAATAGGGCACAGTGATTCTTAAATTCACTCAAAATTATTCTCTCATTGGTATTTATCTAGATAATTTTTTTATATGATTTATTTGCTGATATAAAGTAGTGATAAGCTAATGTCAGTAGTGTAATTTTATGTTTGGTTAACTTCATACAATTTTCTGATCATGAACATTTGTACCAAGTTGCCAAGTTATCAAAGCATGGCCAAAATATAGGCGAAACCGCAGCTGATAATTCTTTTTACAATTGAAACTGGGAATCATTCAATTATTATATGTGTTATGGTCTTTGCTCATTTGAATATTTTAACTGTATAATATTAACTAATTAATTACGACCAAGGCATAAGTTTAAGTTAATGTGCACTTACAATGGCCGGATGCCAATCCTGAAGTCAAATATCATAACTGTATATTCACAAGCTTTTGGTTGAAAACAAATATTTAACAATAATCAATTTTCTCCTTAGTTAAAATTCAAAATAAGATAAGACATTTGCAACATAAAAATCTACACCAAAATAACCTCAACTGTGACATCATATTGTTTGCATCATAATTTTTTAAACTAAGACACCTTTCTGCTAGTTCTAGCATTTGCTTGTTCAAATGCAGTGGTGCAAAAAATGGCAATAATTTAACACTACTTACCCAACAGATGAGATTTACCGATAAAATCAAAGCAGATTAACATTGAAAATTGCATTTGTTCAACATGCCTATAAGCAAGGCTTCGTCCTAAATGAGTAAATATAACTTCAGCTATCAACACATAAATATATTTCATTAAGATCCAATAACACATCATGTTCAACAAAACTGACAAAACTAGAACAAAAATTTGGAAGAAGGTCAGTATGAACAGTTCTAAGACACTTAAGAATATATTCCATAGGAAATGCCTCTTCCTTTCGTCCACAATTGGAATTGTCATTGTTTTCTGTACCATGAAAACTCTTACTTTTCGCCCTGAAAAGTGAAACCAGAAATTGCAACCAGATGAATAATATTCGGGTGAAAACTGTGTACTAGCATGAGCACATAGTTGGCATATAGTTTTAATATAAGTGAGAAGTAAACTCATAATGATTAAGAATAGGCATATTGATTGTAGTTAAAGGTTTTGAGGAGAGTGAGTCACATGATAACAGCTGCCAAATAAATGAGATCTATAAGACTTGATCTTAATAAATTATTTTGTTAAAAAAGGTCTGTAATAATTAGGTACATCATTAGTAAATTTAGCATCATATCATTTAAATAGTTTTAGCCCGGAATTATAGATATTCTGGTTTTCCCAAGCTTTTGCTCCGGTACAAACACAATTTTACCGTTTTAATATAGACCCTTTACTTCGGAAACAATAGAGTCATTCGACTGTTACATGAATTTCAATAGCTCGAAATTCACCTTTTTTTGTACCGGCATGGGAAACCCCAGTTAAGTGAATTCCGTGCTATATATATATTAAGGCAACATTGACATTTAAGTCAGACTTTTACCACTAAGAGCAGAGCACAAATTGTTAACACTTCAGAGTTATGGCCATAACACTTAAGAAAGACTTAAGAAAGGTTAGCTGAATAAGACAACAAAGGCCTGCATGCTTAATTATTTTTTAGATGATATTAACTTAATTTAATGTAAGGTCCACCAATTTTGAGGACACTACAAATCTGTGAAAATGATTGAAATCTTAACAATTAGACAACAGTTATGGCGGACCCAATGTTTTAAACAGGTCTGACTGATTATATCACTGGATGTATACCATCTATTGATCGAATGGCAAAAACTCTAAAACATGTTTGTTAAGTCAAAACCATAAAATCAAATGGTGTTTTGGACTAGAGTAGACTTGACCCAGTAAAGAGATAACATTTTAAAAGTAATCAGAGGGCAATGAATCTAAAATAAAATACACATAATAATGTTTAATTGCACAGCACCTCTTTTCAAGGAAGATAATTATTATATGTGTCAAAATTGAAGTCAGATACTCCAAAACTTATGAGTAGACTTGTCACATAGTCCAAGGATGGATTTACCTACAGCTAGACTCCCCAATGTGATGTCTTTATAGCCCCCATGACCAAATGGTGGGATTATAATTGGAACACTATTTAACTTATTTTGATCATATTAAAGCTGCACTCTCAAAGATTGAACATTGTGACAACATCTGTTATAATTATGTCTTTGACCGATCCATTTTTTGCGTAAATGCCTTGAAACCAGTCATACTAGACTGCTGACAAAAAGTCAGATCGCATGTTTTCATATTAATGTTAAAAAAAAAATGTTAAAATTATGCAATTTCCTTAAAGATTATGTAATGCTTTTAGCCATAATTAATGCTTTTAGATTGAATTATGAAAATCTGCGACCTGATCTTTTGTCAGCAGTCTTATATTACTGATTTTCAGATATTTAGGCAAATATTTACTCATTCCAAAACAAATAAAAAAAGTTGCCAAAACAGTTTATCTGTGAGAGTGCAATTTTAAGGTATACATAAAAATTATACCATTTAAATTTCCTATACTGTTCAAAATAATTACTTACTTTTTTGGTTGTTTGGTTTCCTTTGAATGGGTTTCTTCTTTTTCTGTCTGGTTGTCTTGGATGCCTGGTTTGTGACCTATAATGGAAACCCTGGTGTAAATATTTTTGTCTTTTCATA